>NC_050577.1:172805511-173129549 GCF_011100635.1 Trichosurus vulpecula
TTTCTTTTATGCACACTATATAACAACCAAATTGGCCTATTCTTAGTACTTTTTCCCTCCTGAACTTGTCATTTGCTCATTTACATAATAATAACAGTTAGACTTTATGTATCATGACTTTAAAGTTTTCATCTTTTATCTCATTTGGATCTTTCTCTACTTATGGATACTGTAGTCCACTCATATAAAGTAGAAGCACCTTGGGGACAGGTTCTTGTTAATTTTGGCCCTTGTAACTGAAGAACTCAATACATTGCATTCACATAGTAGGCACATTTTAAATGTATATTGAACTGAAGTGGAAAAAAAAGTTAAGGGTTTTGAAAATGGGAACAAAAAATGATTTAGTCACTGAATTCACCTAAAGCAATTAACTGTATTCAAGGAAGTTTAGCATATGACACATTGTTGAGTTTAAGGAATCCTCCAAAATAATCACCATCAACCAAGCAACCAACCAATAAACAAATACATAAATAAAGGAAAAAACAAGCAAGTAAATGGATAGGCAAACAAGCAGATTAATGAATCAGATTTTGTAAACAAATGGGATGTCTGGAGGAAAGTGGAGAAAAATGGAATATTGCATTTTAAGCAACATATATGACATTCTAAAAAGGGGTTAAATTTTTCTTTCTTTTTTTTCAAAAAATTTCTCATTCAAAAGATAAATTATTGGTGTATTTATCAGAAAAATATTTTATAAGTTCTGAAATCATACTAACCACTGAAAACTTTACTGAAATCAGCCGGATTACCTACCTATATCTTCTCTAGCCTTGAAAAAGAGTAATTAAACTCATCCAAGTTTTCTTTATTGTAACATAATGGTCCTACTTAAAACTAAAGCCATAGGTGTCTGGAAGATTTCAGATGATCAGTGGCCTGGTGTGAAAAGTAACCAGACTTGTTTCCAATGATCATATAAGAAAATAAATTTCATTACCTTATCTTGATATATATGGTTTCATTTCTATAACACAGAGAAATATTCCTACTGACCTTAATTATTATATGAAGAAATAGCAAAAAAGAATACCAGAGTACTGAACGATCCACTTAGAAAAGTTACAGGTATCAGCTACAACTTCCTCTGATGATATACTCTCCTTCCACAAATGAAAGTCATTTTAAGTCTTTGGAGACTATTCAATTAGAGGTACCATAAGCACCTAAAGAGAGAAAAATGCCAACAAAATACTTATGTCATATCTAATATGTGCATATTTCTTCATTCCATTACAGCTGGCAAATAATTCTTTAATAATACCCTATTGCTACACAGTTCAGGTCCATAGTATATTATTTCAGATTCTAAATTCCAGATCCAGGATTCATGTTTTAGATTTCAGTTGACTCTTGCTTACAATTTAAAATTACAGATTTCTTTCTACTCCTTCACTATGATAAAATATTGTGGTGGTTTTTTAAACTTATCGTATCTACATTTTCCTCCATACTTTGATGATGAGCAAGATACGTTTTCAACTCTTAAGCTCATGTTATTGAAGTCATTCAGTTACACTTCGCATATGTCAAGTGTTTCACTTTCTTGAAGATTATTTGATAAAATTAAGAAATTATCATCTAAAGAATTGTATTTCACTCACCTTGGCTACTTCCATCTCTGCCAGATGTGAGAGAAAGCACTAATGATAAAATATGCAATTCTAAGAACAATGAAAGAGGGGAAAATGGCATTTGGTTTCGATAATCAACTTTAAAGCTGTAGTAAGCTGAGGAGTTACTACAGTGACAAAAGAATTTAGCTAAGCTTTGAAAAACTGTTCTTCTTAGAAAACTAACAATCTGTCAGAATTTTCATCAGAGAACCTGGGAAAGGAAAAATGGAGGTTTCAAAAGAAATAAAACTGCTAAAGCATAATTGGGAAAGATCTTACTTAACATTTTGGTATTTGACATTTAAGGATGTGTTATTGCTTGTGTAAATGAATAAACCTCTGCTAAAACTACATAATAAATGGATTTCAAAGTTAGCAACTAAGAACCATTGGTATGAAAATAATTGTCCTTTTTCCCCGACTCATTCCAGGCTATTCATTCTTCTAAGAGAATGAGATAAGTGAAAAACTTTTGAGTTTTTTTTATTTAGTCTTTTAGGAGAGGTAATTTATTTTTAAAATCTTGTTAGCTCTTCTCCCCCAAAATGATATTGGTTAATTAAAATCAACAGTATAGTGACTCATTTAGAGAAGATTAAAGTAGAGCTCAGGGGTCAGCCGAATGACATAGTGGAAAGTGTCAACTGTTGTCCCCTGGTAGAATCAGAGTTTAGAGGTGACCATTTCCTGCTGTACTTCTGCCCACATATCTCCCATCAGAATCCCAAAGACCTCCTGAACTCTGTTACTGTAGCCACAGGAGAATGGGTTCCCAGAGAGCCCCTAAGCTTCATGTTGTTGACACTCACATCTTTCTTCATGACATGCTTAGTTTCTTGGCTGAAGTTAAATCAGCCTGGCGCTGTTGTGAAAACACAACCTGGAGATGAGTTTTGTTTCAGCCCACTGCTGATCACAGAAGCAAATGGAAAAATGGCTGTGGTGACAAGAAATTCAATTCCCCAATCCTCCCCCTTCCTCAAAACTTGTGTAGGTTCTGGAGGGGCAGTCAGGGACTACAAAATCTCCACTGAAATAACAATGTAGACAAGAGGACTCTGCTTTAGCAAACAAGCAATTTCAAGGGCTAGAGATTGATATATAAGAGAGGTGAGAAATAGAAAATTAAACTCATCAAAGAAGTTTCCTGTGTGGAAACATAATTGTCTTTGCCTAAAACTAAGAATGCCAAGTATCAGGAAGAATCCCAAACCTCACTCATCTTCCACAAGACTCAAAAACCAGGCAGCATTCTGGGGGATATTTAATCCTTGAAAGGATCACAGGCAAAACATTTAAAACAAGGTTATTTACATTTAAAAATTGGATCTTTTTTCCTATCAGTATGACATCGCTCTATGTCATTAAATGATAAGAACTGAGCAAGACACAGGGATGTCTCATCTGTTTGTAAAATTATCCTTCCAACACTGTAATCATTTTATTTTGCAAAATTCAATTTTTGAAAAAGACATATTAAACTGTTTGTTGAATACTCAAGCTCTCATTAGAAATCTCCTCCACAAAGGTATTAGTCTCTTAATTAAAGAAAAAGCATAATAAAAATACTTTTTCATTTTAGCAAAAAAGTTGAGACCATAGCTATTGCAGAGGCATATATCACCAACTCATAAATAAACTGTTCACGGTAGCAGACAGTATATTTAAGGTTTCAAGATGACTTTCATTACACCTCCCTGTTTTCAATCATTCACAAGTTTTTTGAAAAACTTGTGTATGTTTGGACTCTACTCGAAGGTGAATTCTTTGTAGACAGTTAGAGAAAAATAAATTCAGCCATGTCTGAGATACATGTAAAAACATGCCTTTTGTGTCTCAGTTACCATTTATTTTGAACTTAAATTGCTGGGTAAATGGCTAAACTTTGAAAAGGGAAACTTCATGTGTGTGGGCCTAGCTGAAGAAATAAATTCAAAACAGAACACTGAAAAATATTGAGCTAAGACAAATATTATTTAGAATTTAGGACATGTAAATGCAAAACATCCAATACAGTTTGTATATCTTGTTCCCAAGATATGCAATCCATAAGACACTTACATCAAAATATCTCATGTAAAATGTTAAGAGCACATTGAGGCTCAGCATTGAACAATTAAAAAATAAACAGGAAGAGTGTGAACATTCAGTTACTCTGAAGCTGGGTAATGAACTGCCTTGAGATGAACCAAAAATAGAAAGCAGTAATGTTTGTAATAAAACTACACTTTCTAAATTTGCAGAGTCTTTATTTGAAACATTTTTTAACAAGACCTATTCCTATATATAATCTAATTTCAATTGGGGAGTGGTCTGGCCTGGTTGTTTTTTTTTTTTATTAATAATTACAATAAATAAGGGAGAGTAAACAAAAAGTGAATGTTCATTTTTTTTCCTCAGGCATTTATCTGGAAGATGTGCCTTTCTATAAGAACTGTAACTGTTAGCCAGTGTAAGCAAAACATGATGGCAAAGGAAGTTGGGGCACTTTTGGCTATTGCTCTTGTCCTGTGGAAAACTTTGGAAAACTCTCTGGTTGCTACTGGATAAAGAGGTCACTGCCTAACTGGAACCAGGTAGGAATCAGTACAGGAGGGTTTCACCTAACATTAATAAATCAAAGAGAAATAAATATATCATCAGATAGTTTCTTACTTTAATTATTCTTGCAAATTAGACTAAATTATTTCTGAAGAAGTGAAAGTGCTGTGAAAAGGAAAACCACCAAATTTTTAAATTGCACATTTTAAATGAAAACTTTTTTAGCCATTTAAATTTCGGTACCCTAAGGTGTACTCCCAACAACCCTGGCCTGCTCACTATTTCATTCCTACGTATCAATGTATCAATGTAAATCATGTACTTTGTTATATAAAATTTGGCAATATTTTTACTATTGTTTCTGAAATAAATTATTTTGAAGAACTGATTACATTCAGATTTGTTATGAACTCAACCTCAGAGATTTATGAAGACATTGTCAATTGACAAAGAATTTGATGACCGTAACAGGAGAGTAATATTAAAACTCTACAATCAATAATTTAATTTTGGGTGGTTCAGAAGGAACTCATCTGTCAGAGCTCCAGAATCATCATTGTGAATGTCAATTTTAATTGTCAAGTCATACAAATGTAGAGTGACACATTTATAAGATTTTTGAGACAGATGAGATAATTTCATCATTTAATGGATAAGGAAAACTAAGTCCAGAACAGTTAGGTGATATGCTCGTGGTCTCAAAAGTGAGGGCAGAACAAAAGAAAGGAAAAAAGAAAAAGGGGAAAAGAAAAGCTTCTATCACCCTAAGGCAGGAACGTGTAGATACACTATTAGCGATCATTCTCAACTCTTTTTTTCCTTAAGGAAACATTTTAATGTGTCTTCTATCATAAAATCTCTGAAGAGGAACAAATAATTCTGATGTTTAGCAATGATTTCATGGGAACTATTTTAAATAAATTTATTTTCCCTTTTAGTTTTGGATCTAAGCATAATGAACCTCCAAAGATGGGGCCATATTTTCCATTTTGCAAACCAAAAAGTACTGCCAGAATTCAACTTGGCTGAAACATCAGTCTGTCAGTCAAGACATTCAACAAGCATCCATTAAGCATTTATTTATTTATTTATGAATTAATTTATTATTTATTTTCTTGTAAATACATTTAAATTTATTTATTATAACTTATGTGCCAGGCACTGTGCTGATCACTGGGAATATAAATACAAGCAGCAAGAAGGACGATCTCTACACTCAAAAAGCTTACATTCTAATGTGGAAAGACATATCATATAATGAAGCTACCAAGAGACTATCCTATTATGCTCCATCTACTACCTGTATCTTAGCTGATATGTCTTGCAAAATATATCTAGTGCTTTAAAATCAGAGGAAATACAAAATGAATTAATGATCTGGGAAAAGATGAAAGATGATGGCAGAAGCTGAAACAAATATGTACAGGCGTTGTAAATTGATCATTTAAAAGATCAACCAATCTTTAATATTAGTTGTTTCAAAAAGGGGAACCAAAATCATGTCATACAAGGATTGGTTGAGGGAACTTGTGCTATTTGTTATGAAGAAGAGAAGACTTACTGAGATACGAGCCATCATGTAGAAGAGGGAATGAGGATTATTGTTACTGGCTTTAGAAGAAATAGGACCAACTGGAAGAGGTTATAGAGAGGAAGATTTCTGTTCATAGAACTTTCTAATGTTTAGATCTGTCCTAAATAGTTTGGAATGAATAATTGAATGAATGAATGACAGAGCATTTATCAGGTGATTATTATACACCTAGTAATGCGGTGAATTAGCATTTCCTGAAGGCCTTTAAGCAGATGACTGCAGGGTGACTACTCATTGGAGATGCATTAAAAAAGCTTAATGTTTCAGACAGACATTAGGTTAGATAGCTCAAGTTTATTTAGCTGAAGGAAGGGAAGGAACCAAGAATTTATTATTATCACTCATTATCATAATTAATTCATCAATTCATTAAGTGGCTATTTTGGCTGCACTATGCTGAGTGCTTTGATCCCGACAGTGAAGTAAGTGCTGTTGCTATCCTCGTTTTACAGTTGAGGAAACTGAGGGAGACTGAGGCTAAGGGACACGGCCATGGTCACATGGCTAGATTTTAACTTAGTTCTTCCTTCCTCTGGCCCAGTGCTCTATCCATTTTACTCCCTCACTGCCCTTTTAAGTTTTACAGAATACTTTTTCCCCAGCCATTCTGAGATAGAGACTTCTAGTACCATAATTCCCATTTTTTAGAACTAAATTTCATAAAGTGATTTACCTATCATTAGTAGGTATAATAGTAACTGTTTCTTTTGGCCAGGAACCCTAAGGGTCTTCCCCTTGATTTTTTTTTTTGAGTTTTGATTAAAGGGGTCATCCCTTGGTTAACTTCTTAAAGAGGCATTTCACTGAATGGGCTTTACCTCACTCAAAGTGAGAACCTTAAAAGACCTTAACCTGAAAGGGCCAGATTCTCCCAATGCATCCTGGGCCATCTCCAGTCCTCCTGGTGAATATCAAGCCACTGGACCCAGGTGTCTCTGGAGGACAAAGTGAGGCTGGTGACCTTGCACAGCCTCGCTCACTCAAATCAAAGTCAACTGAAAGTCATATCATCATTTTCCTGATGCCATGGTCCTCTTCAAGAATGAAGGACATACAAGTCGGTATTGAAAATATTATTTCAACTGAGGTTCAGATTTGTGATTCTAGGCCCAGTAGTCTCTTTAAAATCCTATAAAAATGCCTTCTAACTCTAAGGGGCTAATATTATAGGATTTTTTTTCATTTATCTTATTCTCACAAAAGCAAAGTGTAGGGGGAGGGGCGAATCTCTTCTTATCTTGATGGATTTGTGATGGACTTTCCACCAATGCCAATTATTTTCTTTCCACAGATTCCCAACCTCCATATCTTTCCATAAATCCTCCACAGGAGATCCACCCAACTTATTAGATGCCTTTTCCTGGCTCTGACAGTACTGATGTAGCTGTCTGTCTGTTTGCCTTTATTCTCACTACATCAGAGCCCTACCTCCTGTGTCCCTCATGCTGAGGTCAAGTACCTACTGAATATTAGCTGCCTAAGAAATGCTTGTTAAATTCAACTAAACTGCTGAACAGAATTCATGTGAAATCTTATACTCCAAGCTGTGTTAATTATTGTAGCCACCTTCTCTTTTTTACCCACCGTATATCTTTCCGCTTTCCACAAGTCTTGGGTTACTTTTAATTTTCGTTCTTCTTAGATTTCATCATTCGGTAGTTTACAACCTTGCTAAGGCAGCTAGGTGGCGCAACAGATAGAGTACTAGGCCTGGAGTCAGGAAGACTTATCTTCTTGAGTTCAAATCTGGCTTCAGACATTAGCTATGTGACCCTGGGCAAGTCGCTTAACACTGTTTTCCTCAGTTTCCCCATGTGTAAAATGAGCTGGAGAAGAAAATAGAAAACCACTCCAGCATCTTTGCAAAGAAAACCTAAAAGGCAACATGAAGAATTGGACATGACTGAAAAACAACTCAACAACAACAGTGTCATAAAGGCAATACTGGCGCTAGATACACAGATTTTGTGGCAGAGAGCTATTTAGGATCATTAAAAACATGGTAATTTCATAAATGTGCATTCACATTGAACAAATAAAACATACACTTAAACCAATTATTTTGCCAAATCAGTACATACTTTCAGTGAAATTATATTTTTCATAGCCTAGAAATTATATACTCATATAATGACACTGGTTTGCATATCCAGGTTATGTACCTTGTCGTTGCACAGTTAGCATAGATATGACCAAAAAAAGGAAAATTTTGTGAACATAAAGAAAAAAAGGAAAACCAAGGTATGAAATTGTCTTAAATATAGAAAACTGATGTAGAAACTCAGCTTTCCTAAATAATTTTTTTTTTTTTTTTTGCTTTTTGGCAGGGCAAATTGGGGTTAAGTGACTTGCCCATGGTCACACAGCTAGTACATGTGTCAAGTGTCTGAGGTCGGATTTGAACTCAGGTCCTCCTGACTCCAGGGCCGGTGCTCTACTCACTGCGCCACCTAGCTGCCCCCCTAAATAATTCTTATGCAATAAATCTAGCAGCTGTCCAATTGGTTGTGATATGATTAACCAGGTAGCACAGTGGATAAAGTGTTGGGTCTGGAGTCAGGAAGATTCATCTTCCTGAGTTTGAATCTGGCTTCAGACACTAACTGGCTATGTGACCCTGGGCAAGTCTCTTAACCCTGTTCGCCTCAGTTTCCCCCCCTGAAAATGAGCTGGAGAAGAAAATTGCAAACCACTCCATTATCTTTGCCAAGAAAAAACTGAAATAGGGTCACAAAGTGTCAGATACAAGTGAAAAATGACTAAACAACAAAATACTTTTTTAAAATGGAAAACTAAATTGTATGGACTTTTAAAACACAAGAATAACTCCTAAAGAAATTTGAATGCCGATAGTTATGTATGATTGTTTATTGACTTTCTAGATGATGCCTATCATTGCCTTAAACATTATTAAAATGCAAAATTGAAAGTCAAATCCAAATTGCTTCTAATATGTAGACAACCCAGAGAGCAATAGAAGCATCAGCTATACATTCAGAATCAAAAGAGCACTGATTTCAGAGAGGAGTGGGAGTAAAATTAAAAGTCAGTGTCTGGGGTACCAAAAAAGCTGAGAATGGAGACAGATGTGCTGACAGCTCTGTTTCATAGCAGGAAGTGGAAACATGGTAACAATTATACAGCAAATACTGTAGGTGTCTTTCACCTCTCACTTTGAGGGTTGAGCACAATGCCACAATTTTTTTTAAACTTCCTTTTCAAGGAGAACACAACTGTCTCAATTATCCACATCATTTTACCTCTCTCATTTTTTCACAAGTGACATCTGAAATTCAAAACCAACTTGGCATCTATTTGTTTTATACTTCTGAATGTAAGGAGTTTGGGCCTGTGAAACTGACCTACAATATTTCTTTTGCAATGTGTATCAAATTGTACCAAATCTGCTTCTTTCTATGTTCAGAATGTTGTTGAGATTATACATATCACAAAATAAATGAACAGCCCAAGTCTGATGAATATAGGCCTGATTTAACCCTCTGTAGAGTTACTTTCTGTTACCAAAGCAGGGGGCTGGGGGTAGGGAGGAGGAGAAAAAGAGATTTACTCTGCCCACTACTCTACCCCTGGTTACTTTTTTTTAATAAGCTAATCCACATGTATGTACATATGTGTGAGTGTTTATGATCACTCTTGGAGACTACCTTCTGATTATCAAGAAATTGTGGTAATTGTACCTCATGTTAAGTATTTATACTGTTATAATTAAACTTCTCTGAATTTTTAAGTTCATCACTAATCACAGTTATTCAATATAATTCAACAAATTTTCAGTACCTATTCCCTGGTGAGTGGCTAAGATTTTTTAAAAAGTGAAAACAGTGTGTCCTTTTGCATAGTTTAAATTCTACTTGTCATTCGGCGAGAAAACACAACATGTTCAGATAGATTGATAGAAAGATACAAAATAAAATCATAATTATGCATAGTTTATTTCAGTCAACTATTATTCTGTTTGCATTTCCTGATTAAAAAAGTTTTATGACTATAAATATATATTTCTTCTATATATCTTCTCCGTGTGTGTGTGTGTGTGTGTGTGTGTGTGTGTGTGTGTGTATCTTACCTGGCCAAGAAATTGCTAGAAAAGGTGAGAAGAAGGATTTTGATTGAATTAAAAAAATTTTTTTTAAGAAAGAAAATGGAATTGACAGGCCTCGAAGCTGTCTTTATAATGTACTAAAATATACTTCCTGATTCAATGCTGCACCAGAGAACATTTGGATCTTTTAAAAAGCATTGTTTGGATAATGGATATTAATCCAAAGCGAGCTTAGTGGCCAATGACCTAAGAGTCAGGAAAACCTGAGTTCAAAACCAGACTCCATACTGACTGTGTGGCCTTGGGCAAGTTACTTAAGTCTGTTTGCCTCAGTTTCTTCATCTGTAAAGTGAGGCTTATGATAGGACCTACCTCCCAGAGTTGTTGGGGGTTCTGATGAAATTAACATGAATAAAGCATTTTTTAAACCTTAAAGGACTACATAAAGTCTAGTTTTTATTTTTGTTGTTGTGTGGTAATCCTGCCTCAGTATTCTTTAGTATCATTAGTATTTTTTAGGACTCTAAAATGATATTTCCTGTCCTGTTCAATAAAATCTCAAAACACACTGCCAGTGTGCATGAGCATGGAATAAACTGATTTCAATTTAATGCAATTAAATTTCCAATTTCACTGAACATTTAATTGACAAGGTAACATATTTAATAAAATGCTATTTATTAAATATGTATGCGAGATGTTGTTTTAGACCCTGATGACCCAAATCAAAATAAGACAAGGCATTTGCCCTCAAGTAGGGTCTGGGGGCGAGATTAAAAAGAGATAGGTACCATGTCTAGTTTGGTGCAAATAAAGGCCAACAAGAGACTCTTTAAGGAGGGAGAGTTCACTCCTGGTATTAGAGTAGGAGAAAGGAATTAGAAAGCTTTCTTAGTATATATTGTATCCACATATGAAGTTTCATGATAATTACATAATATAGTTCATCTAAATAATTAAAGTACATTTGCATTTTTGTTATGCATATATTTGGTAATTATCCTAAGAAGCCCCCTAAGATGAAGGTCCATTTTTTTTTCACTAGGTATGTTATATCATAGCCTCTGAAGAAATTGAAATTGAGAGTTTTCCAAAGGTCAAGGGAAATAGGTAGGACACATATTAGCAGACTGAAACATACTATGAATGAAGAACTATACAGGGAAAGTGATGTAATGTATTAAAATAATTGTATGACTAGAAAAAATGATGAACCAGTGACAGAGAAAATGGGGGATAAATGAAAGATTATACGAAACCTCTCTTGTTGTCCATACACTATTGGGAGAATGAGAAGAAAGCTATTGACTGGACTCGATGTGGGCAAATGTATTATAATTCTACAGGGTGGGCCATCAAGGATGAGTCGGGGTTGTGTCACAGAAGATGCCCATCAATGAGATTATAGATACATACATTGGAGTAATGACAGTTTCGTTCATTTTTCAAAGTGTATGCTGCTCAGAAACATACAGCAGCTTCTGCTGCTATTTAAAATTAGATTCATAGAAGTGACTTGGGGTTTCACACCTATTTGTTTATCAGTGAATTGAAACCAGAGTAGTAATTCCTAACTAGAACACTTCCACTGATGTCAAAGAGCCTTTCTGACTTTGTATAATGCATACTATTTATTTACCTCCTACACACCCCCAGAATACAACTCATACACACTTTTATTTTCTTCTGAATTAAGTCAAGACTACCATTTTTCTGAGGGATGGATGGGTGGCAATCAGAATAGGTAGAGGGAATACACATATCACCGGACTCATATTCCTTGAAGAATTAATGTGTAAGCAATAAATCTATGTATATGTCCTCCAGTCCTGATCTCCCAGGCTCCATTCCTACATCCTTAACTCTTTTCTTTATACCTTCACCTAGATAATAATAAGAGCAAACATTTTTATAGTACTTAGGTTTTGTCAAAGACTTTGAATATTTTATCTCATTTGATCCTCAGAATAACCCTAGGAGGGAAATGATATTATTGTCTCCATTTTACAGATGAGGAAACTGAGGCATACTGAAGTTAAGTGACTTTCTCAGGGTCATACAGCTAATATGCCTTTAAAACAGAATGTAAACTAATCTATTCATAACTTCAAGTTCCACACTTTTCTACTAAGCCACTTAGTTGTCTAGGTCCCACAAACATCTCAAGTTAAACTAATCTAAAATGAAATCCACTATTTTTTCTCTTAAGCCCACTCTTCCTCCTGACCACTTTATTTCTCCAGAGATCACCATCTTCTTCCACTCACCCAGGTTCATAACATAGGAGTCATCATCAACTCTTCACACCACTCATCTCCTCCCCTCCTATACACAAACAGTTGCCAAGTGTTGTTAAATCTACCTCTGTCAACACCATTGCAAAAAGGAGCAGATTAACAGAATCACTCAATTAATCCCAGCAATCAATTTTCAAGCATTGAATATACAGGCACAAATAAAACTTTCTCTACCTTCAGGGACCTTATATTCTGTTCTATCCAGCTTTTGAAAATAGAAATAGAACGTGACCAAAAATGAAAGTTCTTGAAAAAGAAATCATAAATGAGAGGCGAGGTATATCTAATTCCTTTAAGGCCTATGTTTAATTTCTTATAAACCTTGGCATGTGGGCACTTACATATTTCTATGCCTGGTCTAATTGGAATTCATGAAATTCTGCTTTATAAAAGAAAATACAGGCACAAACCAGGACATACTTAGGGGAAACAATATAGTTTTGTATCCAATATACATTCAAGTCCCCTTGAGTTGTTCCTTGAGTTCTTTCTTTCTTTAGTCCTTTCTTTCATCTTCTTACTTTCTTTCATCCTTCCTTTCTTTCTTTCTTTTATCCTTCCTTTCATTCTTTCTTTATTCCTTCCTTCCTTTTCTTTCTTTCTTCCTTCCTTTCTTTCTTTTTTCTTTCTTTCTTTCTTTTCTTTCTCTTTCCTTTTCTGCATACACACATGCTAAACTTTAGCTTTTCTTTGTTTCCTGGCAAGACAAAAAACAATTCATGCAGCTATCTTATTCTTAATCACAATGTTACACTCTCTCTCTCTCTCTTTCTCTCTCTCTCTCGATTGCGTGCATTTTCACTGGTCCACTCCTTTGCTTGGAATGTTCTCATTCCTTACCTGTGCCTCCTGGCTTCTTTCTTTCAATTCTCAGCTAACATCCTGCCTCCTACAAGAAATCCTTCTCAGTGCTTTCTCTTGGAGATTATCTCCAATTGATTCTGTATATATCTTGCTTGTATGTAAGTGTCTGCACATTGTCTTCTCTATTAGATTATTAGTTTTTGAGGTCAGAAGTTGCTTTTTGCCTTTCTTTGTATTCTTAGTGCTTATCACAGTACCTGGCAAACATTAGGTACTTAATAAATGCTTGTTAACCTATGACCCAGCATCTAGACTATTTATAAAGGATGCTCTGAAATGAAAATCATTGTCTAAGTAATGAGTGTCTGTGTGTACAAATCCATTCTAAGCACGAATGAAGAAGAAAAAGGAAATATAACATTTATTCCCTGGTTGAAGTGTTTCAATCCTCATGTGGTGCATGCAACATGCTTTGTGGCAAGCATCTAATACAGGATAGGATAATAGATAAGAGTATGTAGATGGTTTAGCATAAATATTTGTTTACAAAAATAATATTTTGTGTAAATATTATTATACAAAATAATCAACCATATATTTTGTGAATAGCATCCCTTCCAAAATGGTATATTTCATCGTCAATAGCGTTGTCGTTGAATGTGCTACTAGAAACACTGATAAAAACAGTAAGATCCAAGGGTTGGGTTTTGCCAGCAAGCCACACCAGCCCACAAGAACCTGTTCATCGAACTGTGAGACAAATTTTCCAATGGGATAAAAGACATTCTAAGCTCCACCTGACTGCTTCTGTGTCAATTAATTAAAATATTTCTGACATTTGAGGAAAAACAGATTCTGTATCACCCTAGTGGGGTTTGGGGAGAGGGAAGGGGAAAGATTTTTTAAAAAGATTTAATTTAGTTCATGTGCCAAATCAATTAGAGCTTTGCAAACTCTATCCTGAACTATATTTGGCCATGTTTCTTAAAGAAACCATGACAATTTCTGAAACTACTGTCCTAGATTGATGATAACCAGTAAATAAGAGATAGCTGGTATAACAACTCCTGTAAGCTATGTCCAGAAAGCCCAGGTAAAACCATGAAGCCACAAAAGCCAAAACTTCAGGCAATACCTTATCTCTGACACTCATTTTTCTTTAGTTTGGGGGCAAAACTGCTTCTGTATGGTATATTTTATTTTTTAAAATGATCAGAATAGAAATGTTGTCAGCCTAGCCTACACCCCAAAAGATAAAGCTCCCTTCCATTGTCACTTTATCCTCTCCTCACCACCCTGCCCTCACCCCCCCCCCAAAAAAATAGACCTGCTCTTTAAAATTATTGTTGTTTATTTTTGAGATGTATTTGACTCTTCATGACCACATGGACCACACTCCAAGCAACTTTTTTTGAAAAGATACTGTATTGCCGTTGCCTTCTCCAGTGGATTAAGGAAAACAGAGGTAAAGTGACTTACCCAGAGTCTAAGTGTCTGAGGCTGGATTTGAACTCAGGTCTTCCTGACTCTAGGCTATCCATTGAGCCACCTAGCTGCTTCTTAAAAATATATTATTAACTTTTTAAAATTGTTAACAAATATCACAATGACAGAAAGACTATTGGTCCCACTTATTTTCCTAAGGCTCAGACACAATCATTTTTCACTCGGATTTTACATGTAATTGCTTTAGTCTTTCTATGGAAAAAAAATTAGCCATTTTTTTCCTGATGGAATATATATCTATAAGGCTATAGGATCATTGAATAATATAATGTTGAGGTCAAAAAAAACACCAGAAGTCAGTCTAACCACTATAAAAATCATGGATCTTATCTGCCTATGGTTTCTAGCTTGCAGATAAAAGACAGCATTATGAACTTCCTACCTTTCAAGACATACTCATAAATTCTGAAAATAGCCATAATTGTGAGGAAGCTTTTCTTATCGAAATCCGCCTAGCTGTATGAAATAGGATAGATTTAGAGTTTAAATTTCTCAGTATTTCTGAACATTTGGAGTTTGGTGAAACTTTAGCTACAGACTTGCCGAAAGCAAGTCTTAATTTTTTTAATCATGAGTAAATTTAAACAAATTTAATCCATACTTTTCATGATTCATTACACTTCAATCACCAAATTATTGCTTTTATAGAGCTATTTGATGTAGATCTTTAAAGGATTTTTCTCTCTTTTTTGTGAAGAGGTGGTTAAATTTTGCCCAGGATAAACAAATCTAAATACCCAAAACCTTGGGTGTGGTTAAAATCCTGAAGCAATAGATTTTGGCTCTATAATATACTAGGCTAAATAAGCATTCTCTTTGTTTTTAAAAGTGTATTAAAGGTTAAGTGTTCTAAATAGTAAGGAAGATTAACATGTATCTTAAAAGAAAAACAATTTTTAAAAAGGAACCAGGTAGCAGATTTAAAAGACAGTAAATAACTTCTGGGATTGCTCCCCTGTACTAATTCCTATAGGGAAGTATATATAAATATGTGCGTGTGTGTGTGTGTGTGTGTGTATACACATATACATATACATATATAAATATACATGAGATGTTGGGAGCTGTATTGGTTAAAAGGGGAGATAGTTTCTAGTTGGCTCTACTTTTTACCCTCCAGATGGCATCATGAAATTCTGAGACTTCCAATGAAAGGTGAGAGATGAGCTGGTGCTCCCTGCACCACTAATTATTCCCATTATCATGTGTCAGGTAGAGAGGGGGAGTCTCCAGATTAAGTTAGCTTGTACCTGGGCCCCTGACTGCTTTTTCTGCTTTGAGTTTTCATTTCCTGAATAAATGACTGAGGATCAACTGTAAAGGAAATATGTGCAGGATTAGAGGTGACTTTGTGAGTTAGAGAGGTTCTAAGGTCCAGCATCTATTGAGTGAAACTCGTTGCAGGGAGTTTCTTCATTAGAGAAGATGGCCACTAAAGGAAAGAGATCAAGACTCTTAGCAGAAGACGTAGAAATTGGGGGAGACAGTGCAGAAATGAGGTGAAATGTATAGTTCCTAATCAGCTGTCCAACAAAGTGATTTCTGCTCTGATGAGGTTTAAGTATCAGTACCCTATACCAAAAGAATTTAACAGAACAGCTGGTGTTAGAATGGATAGAGCCCTGAGCCTGGAGTCGGGAAGACTCATCTTTCTCAGTTCAAATCTTGGCTTAGACACTTACCAGCTGAATGATTTTGGGCAAGTCACTTAACCCCATCAGCCTTAGTTTCCTCATCTGTAAAATGAACTGGAGAAGCAAATGGCAAACCACTCATTATCTTTGCCAAGAAAACCCTAAATGGGGTCATGAAGAGTCAGACATGACTGAACAACAACAGTAACAACAATGATATAATTGGTACTGAATCCTTGAGGTTCTTCCATCAAAGCAGTCTTTAAGTCTTTTCTGTTTAACAATTCTTTTGGGTGGGGGAATAAAATACCTGTCCCATATTTGACTAGTATCAGACTTTAATAGTCCAGCCTTTTGGGGAGGCCCTGGAAATTATCTGAAACTTAAGCTTTAAATTATTTCCCCCCAGGGTGGTAGTTTAATGAGCAAAAGAGGGAACCCAGCCCCTCCCCAGTAGAGGTTAGGTGACCTTAACCTGGTACCTGGTCTGGACTAGTTACCAAGCTGAGAAGAGTTTCTTCATGGAGAAGAGAGTGGTCACAGTGTTCCATTCTCCTGATGAAGGAAGAAAACAAATATTTACTAAGTCCCTACTGTGTGCCAGGCACTGTGCCAAGTGCTTTACACTCAGGTCTATTATTATTCTTCTTTTACATTTAGTAAATTGAGGTAATATGACTACCCCAGGGCCACACAGGTGTCTGAGGCCAGATTGGAATTCAGGTTTTCTGGAATAGAGTCCCAACATTCTATGGGCTATGGCATCTGTCTGCCCCACTCCTAAGCTCGGTGTGTATGTGTGTGTGTGTGTGTGGGTGTGTGTGTGTGTGTTTGGGGGAGCAAGGGGGGTTATACACGTGCATCCCATCTATTCACAGAACATATTCTCCTTGAGGGAAAACCTTGTTTGTTTGTTTTATTTTTTGTTCCCAGAACCCAAGACAATGTCTTGTGCAGAGTAGGTTTTTAATAGGTATTTTATGCCTGGCATTATCTCAGGGGATGCAGTCTATACTCAGTTCTGACTTGCAATGATTTGCTCGGAGCAGCTGAAGTCCACTCAACTGAATTCAATGAGTACTCCCCGGGGAAGTCATACAATTCCTTAAAATTATTGCCCAGTTTTTTTGAACTCCCCTTTAATCCCCAAAGCTGTTCAACTTTGAATGAGACCAAAGGGTCTATTCAGAAGGACAAAGTAAAAGCTGAAAGTTTAAAGTTATCTGTTGCTTTAGACTTACAGAGGGTTTCAGGGTTTCCCTCTTTCCTGTTTCATCAGCACTCTGCTGAACAGCTGACATTTTATTAAATCAAAGAATACAGGTACTGTGATCGTCAATAAGAAAGTACATCAGAAATAGACAACAGATTATTTTTAGTGTTACTCAAAGTTGCCCTGAACTTCATAGAATATAAGTTTCCACAACATGCTTTATCAAAAAAAATTAGAAATTCTTAAAATTGTGAGATGAGGTTATGTTTGCTAAAAACACACTACTAGGGATCATATGGAACCTTTTATTCCATATTAAATCATTTCTCTCATCATGTGCACATGAGATGAATGAGAACAATTTTCCTCCCTAAAATTAATTTGTTTTGTTTTGTTTTGTTTGGGGGGGTGGTGTTGGGGAGGTGGGAATGGGGCAAGGTCTAGACAATGAATCCCAATGGTATAGGGAACTTCTTGCCTATAAACTCCCTATATCAGCTCAAGTCAGCATCTGCTCTGCAGCATACAGGCTTGGCTATTTGGGGAACTGAGGAGTTAAATGAACTGTCCATAGTAATACTGCCAGTATATGTCAGAGGCAGTATTTGAACCCAGGTCTTCCTTCCTGACTCAAAAACCAACCATCTATCCATTATACATAATTCCACTTTTCTCCTACCCAAAAGTTTATATTAACAGATACTTTAAAAATTAAAAATTACCCATCACAGCTAATATACTGTAACAAGAGAAAAGACAATTCTATTGGACTCCTAAAAAGATACGTGAGTTTACACTGTCTGATCAAACCACAATGTTCAGATCTGTGACAACTAGGGCATGGTTTAGGCTTTCTCAGTTCTTTCAGTTACAACATTGTCTTGTAGTATGTATTTTCCTCTCTGAGAATGGGTATTAAGTATCTGTTCCATATTACTGTGCCCCCTAAATATCTGCTTCTGTTTTCAACATAGTCATCTGTGTTTGCCAATGCCCATAACCAACATTAAGCAGAATCTTGAAGTAGGTAAAGTCTGTTTTGCATCTTGCTACTCACTTATATTTTTCCTCTTTTCATTGGCTCCCAAACACTCTTCCTTTCCTAATTCCAAACATTTAGTCTCAGGTTAATAAATTTCTTTTGTGTGATGATCCATGAAGAGAGATTTGAAATTTTGAAAAGAATGCCTAGAGATCAAAGTTTGGCACTGAGGAATAAGTCTAAGAAACCCACACCAAAGAGATTTCTAGTTCTAATCAAACTCTAAATTAGCCTTGGCATATACTGGGACTTTGCGCCAAAGAAGCCTGAGACTAGATAGACTAGGCTGGAATAGGAATTTATGAAGGATGCAAAGATCAGTTTCTCAGACTTAGGCTTCATTAACTCTAGATTGCTATTCCTCTCAAAAGGAACTTGCTTTTGGCCCTAGGGCTTAGTTTATATTTGTTACTAAATTTCTCTGATCCTTGAACCCTGAACTTAAGCACCAAGCTTCTTAACTTTACAAGCTCCTGAATCCATTTGACTCCCAGTGTTTAGAGATATGATGTAACCAAACCTACTTTTACTCTACTTTCATTTTTTTTAACACTGCTACTCTCTCTGGCTACCCTTTGTTAGCAACCTGCTACACAAATCTACTTTCAAGGATTCTTTACAAAAGGAAAAGGGAATGTACAAAATCAGAAATACTCCAACGTGTAAAATGGATCTACCTAATCTCAACTTCTCTTCTCTTCCCTGCTCTATATATAGGTCTCTAAATAGCCTTCTACCTCCCTGATTCTTGACATTGTAATACACTGGCATCAGAGCTTCAAAATTCAAATAGATCCAAAAGCTCATTGTTGTGAACATTTCCTACATCGTACTTCATTCTGCGTGCTTCTTGTCCAGCTTCTCCCATAAATCTTCCTTGCATGATTAACTACACATACATAGAAGTTTCCTCTAGGCTTCTTCCTATGCCATTTTTACAAATTCTGGAAGGGGGAAGGCTAAGGCATAGGCATTTCTAAGCTGTTTGTGCAGTAAACACAAGGCAAACCATGGGTTTCTTATCTTCATTAAATTTTTAATTTAAAAAATTGACAGTAGGGAACATCTCCTTAATGGAGAGAAAGCCAAGAGTATCATATTGCAGAATTAGAGAAAAAGCCCGATTAATGTGATGTAAAGAAACAGAATCAGATGTATATCATTTTGGGACATTACACTAAGCAATGACACAGAAAATAAAATGTTTTCATTAGAAAACAATTTTGGTCCTTATAGTGGAATTAAGAAAAAACAAGATCTCTTTTTGCATGAAGAAATTACAGGTGTCTATCCCAGAGAAAATAAGTCTTGAGACATATAACTAAAAGAACTTGGAAGCTATTCTCAACTGAAAGATTATGCAACCAGTCCTGCCATTCATTCTCATTCTATGCATGACTACTATGAAAATATATTTAATATGAATATATATATACATACATATATATATGTATATATATATATACATACATATATATATATATATATATATATATATATATATATATATATATATATATATATATATATATGTAAAGCCTATATCAGATTGCATGATGTCTTGGGGAGGGGAAGGAGAGGGAGAAAATTTAAACTTATGGAAGTGAATGTTGAAAAATAAAAAAAAATAAACTTATAAAAAAGATTATGGAACCAAGTCCTAGAGAAGTGAGGTAAATTATTCGAAGTTAAACAGTTGTTGTGTTGAGTAGTGTAACCAGGAGCTGAGCTAAGCTCCCCACCTCAACTCCAATCATTGAGAGGAGAGGGGAAAGATTTATAGTAGTTTTAAAGTATTTAAAAGATTGTGTTGTGGAAGAAGGATTTGACTTTTGTTGCTTTTATCTAGGAAGCTGATGCAGAAGCAATGAATAGAAATGAAAGGAAGACAGATTAGGCTAAACAATAATATTTAGACTTTATATAGCATTTTAAGGTTCTCAAGTCACTTGATAAACATTTTTATCCTCACAGTAATCCTGTGGGTAGATGTTATTATTATCCTCATTTTGCAGACAAACATAAAATATGTTTTTACAGGAAATTGAGGCAGATAGAGTTTAAATGCCCAGAGTCACACAGCTACTAAGTGACTGAAGCTGGATTTGATTTCTAGTCTTCATCACTCCAGGTACAATGCTCTGAGGCTGACTACGCCACCTAGCGTAGCCTCTCAAAAAGAGAAAGAAAGGCTCACCTTAATATAAACTTCCAAATAGAATGGGTTTCCTCCAAAATTAGGAAGTTTCCCATCACAAGGCCTCTTCCTCATGGCTGGGTGGACATTGATCTTGGATGTTGAAGACTGTTCTTCAGATACAGGCTGGGCTAGATGACCTCCTAACTCCTTTCTAATTCTATGATGCTGTGAATCTGTGGAAATGAAAAAGCATTAGGTCTAAGCTTGCCACATTCTGACACATTTCCTTTATCTTGATGGCTATTAGTAAAAATCTACGTTCTTCTCCTATACAGAAATTCTACTTCCGAGCTCCACCTAGTCTAGTGTGTTTTTAAAATGTCTGTGTACTAATGTAATTATTTCTGCTTCGCTACACTAAAAGGTAAAATAAAGGAAATGTTTTAAGAGGTTCTACTATTTACCTTCCACAGTTCTTCTAAAGCATAAAAGTACTTTATGTGAGTATGTTACTTCAGCTGATCAAAATGATGACATTGTTCATTCAGAAAAAGAGTGAGAAAGTACTTTTAATACAATGATTTTAGGCATACTTGCTTAAAATCATAGCAGCCAAAGTTAAGCAAAGACCTTTGAAATACAAATGATACCAATAGAATCATCCCAATTATCTACACATCGCGAATGTAAAAATATTTCTGATGTGCGTGAAATGATCAGTGAGATTTTATAATAATTCTAGTAATTTCACTTACTTCCATTACTTAAGAGTATACACACAGGTAAATATGTCTACGAAACGACTGCAAAATTGCCGTGTTCATACCCAGTATGTCTACATGAAGTCTCAAACAGCAATTGAGTCTTTTAATTAGGTGGAAACAAAGCACTTATTTGGTGCAAATATATCAAGTGATTAAGTGCATTTAAAAAAAAATCGTTTCGGTTCCACTATTTTGCATCTTATATTCAGACCTTGAAGAGATAGAATTCAAAGTCAGTGTAAATTGATATGGTGTCTCACGTATCAAGACTTCAACAACTATCCAACATTAACTCCCCTACAATCGCAGGTATGCACTAACATACACACACACACACACACACACACACACGAAAGCTATCATTTGATGAAACTTTGGTCATAGGAAAGAATAGTGAGCATTTCTGAAGAATCCTACATGGTCACGTGATGAATAATAACTGGTGGGTGGCTTTAATGTAAGTAGGAGGAAAAAAGTCAGTTCTAAGAAAAAGAAGGGTTGATACCCATTTGGAAAGACATGAGTTATTTTTAGCTCTAAAGAGGATGTGGTGGTTAACATGAAGCCTGAAGTCATATGATTTTAAATGTGGCATTTCTTGTTATAAAAATGCAATCTTGCACATTGCCAAAACCTACGTAAATAAAATGAAAACTTCAGGCTATTAAACTCGTAACAGGCATGTTTTAGAAGTACAATGAATGTTCATTTTGTCTATTAGCAATAATAATACATAAGGGAAAATTTTAATTTAAATGTAGGGTAAATGTAGAAATAATTTTTGAACATTTAAAGCTTTTCCCCTAAAAAATCATGGTGGAATTAAAATAGTTTTTGAAAAAGCACAGCATTCAATTAGCTGCTTTCTGAATCTTGGTTGAACTGCAATAATAGTTGCAGTTTTATCAAGTTGCTGAGTTCAGATTATCTTTAGCTATTTTCTACCAGATCTTCTCAGCTTTCTAGTTCTCACATAGCTGAGAAGTCAACGTGATGTGGTAGCAAGAGTGAAGATTTGGATCCGAAATTTAATTAAACTCATCTCTAAAATGAGAGAGTTGGGGTAAATGGCCTCTGAGGTCCTTTTCAGCTCTAAATCTATCATCCTCTAAAGCTTTCATTAAAATGAAATGAATTCTTCCAAGATTAGGAAGTAAGGTGGTAGATGTTCCATGACAATATTGAACTCATTATCTTCTCCTCCCCTACTCCAATCCCTCCTCTTCCAAGCTTCCCTATAACTTTTGAGGGCACCACAGTCACTCAGGCTGCCAGCCTAGGTGCCATCCTTGACTCCTTACTTTCTCTCATTTGCCTTTCTATCCCATAATGAGTTATGGTACTTTTGTGGCATCTCTTGAATATAGCCCCTTCTCTCCTTTAACACTGTCACCACCCTGATGCAGACCCTCGTCACCCTACGCTTGGACTATTGAAATACGTTGTTGGTGGGTCTGCCTGCCAAAAGCCTCTCCCCACTCCAGGTCACCCTCCATTCACCTGCCAAATGATTTTCCTAAAGCACAAGTCTGACCATATCACCACCATACTCAATATACTCCAGTGGATGCCTATTTACCCCAGGAACAAATACAAAATCCTGACTTTGGTCCTTCATAAACTCTCCTCCCATGGCCCCTACCCTTCCACCTTCTCCTGTTTTCTTACACCTTACCACCACCACCATAAGCCCTTAACATAAATAGTGACCCAGTGACACTGGCCCCCTTCCTGATTCTTCACCTCCCAACATGGCTCTCCCCCATGCTTGGAATAAACTTTCTTCATACCACCACCTCTTGTCTTCCTTCAAGTCCCTGATAAAACCTACCTTCTACAAGAAGCCTTTATTATTTCTAATTTCTCCTTTATAGAGCTTTTTGTGCATGGTTATTTTCATGTTGTCACCCTGGTAGACTGTGAACTCTTTGAGACCAGATTGTCTGTATATCCCCAGTACTTAGCACAGTGCCTGGCATTGATGTGCTTAATAAATGTTTCTTGACTAACTGACAATCTAATGAACCTATTCTTGGAGAAGAAAAATTTTGGGGGGGGAAGGGAAGGCACTGGGTATGTAATTTCATTGTATTCATGCATTCATTTTAGAGTATAATAATAATAGCAACATTAACAATAGCCATTCACGTAGCAATTTATGATTTACAAAATAATGATTCCTTATCCTGCCCTCCATCCAAAAAATTCAATTTTGAATTTTGCTTCCTATCATTTAGTTCTCACTGGGCTTTCAGCTGCAGTGATTCAGGGGGAAAATGTATATATACATATATATATATATATATATATATATATACACACACACACACACATAAATATATATGTGTGTGTCCATGTATACACATATATATATACATACATAAGTATGTACACAAAGGTGTATATGTACACATGTGTATATATGCATGTGTATATGTATGTACATATATACACATGTGTATGTATTTAAAACCATTTGCCCCATAACTATCCCCATACTTGCATTTATACCCTGATTCACACTTAATGCCACTATAGATAACTGAAATTGACATCAAGACTCCATTCAAGTACTACCTTCTATGTGAGGCCTTTTCTGATTCCCACAGATGTTAGTGCCTCCTTCAAACAAAATAATCTGTATTTATTTTATGTGTATCTATATATTCATATATTTATTCTCCTGATAGAATGCAAACTTTTGGAGGACAGAGTCTTCTTTGTTTTGTTTTTTACTTTTGTTTTCATTTTTTGGAATCCTGTGTCTTGCATATAGTGTGTAATAAATGTTTACTAATTGAATGATTTACTACTAAGTTCCACAGCCTAGTTCTTCCCAAATACTGCTAAGCTATAGCAATACAGACATTTGTTCAATGTAAGCCACCAATGCGCTTCTACTCCTAAAAGAAGGAATCACTTTTGTATGCACATAATAAATTTAGTCACTACAGCTATTCACAAGTATAGTTTTTATCAATATTTCCAATGAAGCCGATATTTATAATTGAGATCTCTATTTTGTAGACATACTTCTTCACCATTACTTAAACAATGTTCAAGTAGTTTAAGATATTCTACTAATCTATATGTAATAACATTTTACTTGTTAAATTGAAGATGCAGAGGATGGTGATCATGATCATCACCTTCATCATTAGGGACAGTATGGTATGGTAGACAAAGGGCCAGCTTCAGAGTCAGGAAGACCTGGGTTCAAGGGCTGACACCTCTGATTCATAATTGACTGTGTAACCGTGAACGAATCATAGATCTTCTCAGTTCTCTTTCTGCAATCCTAAAAATATCCATATCTTTGTATATCTCTATAAAACCAGAATTTAGTATGGTGCCTTTTATATGGTAAGCATATAATAAATGCTTATTGATAGAATACAAATTAATAGATAGTTGCCAGTCTGTAGTGTGAGTTTCCACATGGGGATTTACTCCAAATGATGAAATCACTGGTCAAAACCCACAAAACTACAAGAATAATAATAACTTCACCAAGGACAACATAGTAGAGTGTAAAGACTGCTAGATTTGGACATTCTTACTCCTTGTGGGACCTTCCTTCTCTGAAAAATAAGGAGATTGAAGTAGCAGATCTCCAAGGTACCTTCCAATTTGTAATTTGTAATCCTGTGGAAAAAATAATTTACATGTTAAGATTTACAAAGTGTTTTCTTCACAATGACCATATAGGTATCCGCTGTATATATTATGATGTCCATTTTACAGATGAAGAGGAGGAAGGGTATTCCATGCATGGAGGCCAGCAAGTAAAAATGCCCAGAGTCAGAAGAGGCAGTGTTTTGTGCAATAAAAAATGAGGAGGCCAGTGCCAATGGATTGTTGAGTAGTGGAGCGGCATAAGATGTTATGAAGACTGGGAAGGTAAAAGGGGAGCATGTTATGAAAGACTTTAAAAGCTAAACAAAGGATTATGTCTTTTGTTCTGGAGGTAATAAGGAGACACTGGAGTTTATTGCATGGGGAAGAGTTGGGGGTGACAGCAAACCTGTGCTTTATTTGACATCTGAGTAGAAGATGGATTGAGAAGGAAATACAAAAGCATTTATGTAGTTCCTACTATGTGCCAGGTACTAAGCTAGGTGATGGTAATACAGAAATGAGGAATGAAACAATCCTTATTCTTAAAGAGTATACCTTCTATCAGTTACCAGACCCATACTTTTGGATTTCCCAACTTGGTTGAATCTAATAGAGACCATTCTCTCTCCTGGTTTAACCTCTGAGAACTCCATTGACAACCTTGCTACAATGAGACCTTGAAGGGTGATTTTAGAAAAGGTAAAATTATATATTTAAAAAATCTCTTTTTATAAGCATTTAGCCAATATTAATTACTCAGTTTCCAATTAATTAGTCACATAAAATGACTCTAAGCTGTCAAATTAGAAATGAAGTTTTAAAATTTTGTTTCCTGGATGTTTTTGTTTATTTGTGTGTTTGCCTTATGGTACTTTTGGAGAGACAAAGGCAGCTTGTCAAAAGCTCCAAATGGCTTTTAATTCTTTTTCTCACCTCCATTAGTGTTGGCTCCTTGACTAAGAGACACTTATTCCATCTCTTCATGCCTTTGTTTACTGTCAGAAAGCCAGTCCCTGTTTATGAACCACTTTGAGATTAGGGTTTAGGACACATTCTGTATCAAGTGCAAAGTGTTGTCATTAGCATTTTCTTCTGTTGGTGTGAGGTGATATGTCCCCATATTGGGTTTACAGCGGTAATTTGAACTAAGTCCTTTTTCTAAACTCGAGGGAGATACTCAATCAGGAAATGGCACATAGTGACTCCAGTGGAATAAAACAGAGTTATCAGGATACCCCGTCTGGGGCAATATAATGACTCTCTTGGTGACAGATTGTCTGCTACCTCGTAGTATTCATAATGAGCACTTTTTTGAAGGAAATGGTTGTGCTGACTGTGCTTTCAGGTGACCTGCCAGGGCATAGCCCCTGTCAAATGGTGCCACTTTACTTTTCAGTGGGGGACAAAGGTTCCCTAAAAATGGCGCCTGAGAGTTTCAGTGAAACAGTAGTTTTGTTACTGCTTGGGAGGTGCCTTTAATCAACCACCAGAAGAGATTTACAAACAAAGGTGATTTACAGAGCAAAGAGTGTCTTTCTCCAGGGATCTCCATCTGCCCTGGCTGCCTTAAATTTCCACTTCCTTCACAGAGGAGTAAAAAAGTGAGTGTTAAAAGAAATACACCTGAAAATGTGTTCCTCCTCCTCCAGACAAAAGAGAAATATTTGTAGGCTGTGTCACAGGCTACTTCATCAGGCAAACCTGAGAGGGTAGCACTTGAGTGTAAGGGGGTGGCAGGCACCCTGCATGGCATTAAAATTAAAAAGGAGAAAGAGGAAACTTCCTCTCAGACATAGAAGCTAAACTCACACTTGACGTTTTCTGAGTTTCAAAACAAGTTTACTTAACTCTTTTATGACACCTTTTTTGTCATCTTCCGTTGACAACATCCAAGTGTAAAAAGAGACAGAGAGGATAAATACCACAAGAAAGTGGTACTTTGACCAAAACATAACACACTAAGTGTTGAAGATTGAAGATGAAGACAAGTCATAAATGCTATTTCATGAGAGTTGTGGAAAAGCTAATCTAAGAAGCTTTCTTGTCATCTCTTAGGGGGAAGAGAATGGCTAACTTAGAGAAGATATAGACAAATGCACAGTCTAATTCTAGCCCAAATCAAAGGAGTATAGATTTAAGCTGGAAGGGCCCTTAGAGACCATTTTAGTACAAACCCAAAGAGCCCATTTCCACAGATCAGGAAATTAAGACTTACATAGAGGTTAAGTGACATATCCATGATTATACTGCTGGTTTCAGAGCCAGAGTGCCATGACTCTACCTGTTAGGGAATTCTATCATCTGAATTACTCTTAGGGAATATCAACCAGGCAGGGTGAACATTTTAAAACTACATTTGCTGACTACATAACTCATTTATTTAGACAAGTCCTCAAATTATATAGGATGTTGATGTTGCCTAAACTACGGAGGACAGACGATAAAAGAGGTCTGAGAGGGAGAGTGTGTTTAAAAATAACTTTCAACTCACCCCTAACTTATAACCTAGATCAACAAGAGGTTCTTTATTTCTTCTTGGTATGAGGATGATATGCTACAAGAAATTATTTTTTTTCTTTTTTTACATTAAAAAGGTTTAATAAAGCTTCAACATTTTTCATATTACAAAGAAATGCTTAGCATCATTCTAGTATACTTAGTCTCAAAATTGAAGACACAGAGAAGATTTTAAACCACACACATTCTGTATATCTTGCTAAAAATAATCCCAAAGGATTTAATTTTAAAAATAAGATATTTATAGACAGAACATTACTAGGTTCTGGGCCAGATAACCAATAGATTCCACTCAAAATTGAGCAGTGCCATCCTCATTAAAATGTGGATGAAGAAGAGGGAGGAGGGTTGCTTATAAAGCACTGACCTTTCAGGACAGATGTGGTCATGTTTCCAAATAAGCTTTTAATTAGAAACGTACTACTCTCCACAGATTCTTTATTTAGTTGAGTGATCTACTGATGCATTTTCATAAAAAAAGCAACAAGAAGAGGCAGAAGAATCAAGCCTAATGATAACATCTTCAGCCCACCATCTTACAATGTCCAGAACATCTGTAAGCCTGTCCTAGAACTCAATAATTCTTCCAGAGTGTCGGCAGACGTGTGTGCTTTTGCCCTTGAGCCATTTTCAAGCACATGTCTGAACTCCTCTGTTAAACCAGAAACTTCTTTCTTTGCTAATGGTTTACTGATGGATGGGGTATACACCTTGGCATTGGACACTGACTGCCCCTTCATGAAGTGTTTTCCTGATTCATAAATGTCCACTTCAACCATTTTCCCCATGAGCATGGGGTTCTTTGGCACAAGCACGTGCTTGTAGAATTCACTGTATGCAACATAAAACTTGGAATCAAAAGATTCTTCAGTTATGAGCACTTGCTGTCTTTCACCGCTCTTATGATCGTATGGACTATATGAATGAAATAGCTGAGAAAGTTCTTCCATCTGTTGCTTTTTCACATGTGCTGGAACTTGTTGCATTTTTTGCAGCAGGGGGGTCCCTGGTTGTGGAAAAAATTGATTAATAAAAAGTCTGGGAAACTTACAGTCTTCACCCAGTTTCAGTGTATCTTGAAAATCTTGATCTGTTTCTCCAGGAAAACCACAGATGATATCTGTAGCAATAGGTATTCCTGGAACTTTTTTTCTTTCAGAAAATCTGCTACTTGTTTGAAGTCAGCCACACAGTATTCTCTTTTCATTTCCATTAACACACTGTCAGAAGCAGATTGTACTGGTATATGCAGAAAAGCATAGACTTTTGGATGATTGAGGATTTTTGCCATTTCCTCCAAATGTTCTAAAATATAGGGAGTTTTTGCTGTGCCAAGTCTCAGCAGAGCTCCTTCAGGAATCACTTCAACTAGTTTCCACAGCAGCGTAGGGAGGTTGGTGCCAATATCTCTGCCATAAGCCCCTGCGTCTTCACTGGTCAGCCATATCTCACAGACACCCTATTGAAAAGACTGTTTGGCTCTATCTACTAGTTTATCAATGGGATAACTGGCCAAATTTTCCCTGGCATGCTTGATTTTGCAGTAGGTACAAGCATTGAGACACCCCATGCTGATAGAAATGATTTCTGTCAGTGGATTTTTTCTTATCTCCAGAAAATCCAATCCAGCCCTCCCCAAACATTTTCCATTAGATTTTTTTTTTGACCTAGGAGTCTCACAGAGTGACCTTTAATGGTTTCCTCCACAACTTCTACTACACGATCTATTTGTTGAAGCCCTATGATACTCAGGCCTTTAAGGTAGTCCTGACAAGGCTGTGCTTGAGGAACACATCCAGCTAAAACCACTTTCTTGTCTTCCTCTTGAGCTTTTTTAATTGAGTTTCTAAAGTGAACTTCAGCTGGGTTTATCGCTGTCCAACTGTTTAGCAGCTACAAATCTGCTTCTGATGGATTTTCTAACTCATTTTCCATGTCCTCTGCAATCCAATGGCACTGGCCTCCTCACTGTTTCTTGAACAAGACACTCAATTTCTTGACTGTGTATTTCCACCGACTATTCCACTTCTTAATGCCACCTCTTGGCTTCTTCGGCTTCCTTCAAATTCCAAATAAGATCCCATTGGCGTTAAGAAGGCTTCCCCATCCCTTACAAATAATTAATTTTGAGAATCATTTAACATGAAATTAAACAAACACCATTTTTAAGCATAAACTTATATTTGTCATGACACAGATATTAAAGTTAAAAAAAAAGGAAGAAAAGTCTGAAATCGGCCACTCGGTATAAGAACAAGAGCATGCAGTTATAGCTTGCACACTAAGAGAGGTCTTTTTTATTTATTTCTGGTTTTGTTTTATTAACAAAATAGCAGCCTCAGATCAAAAGTAGGCAAAGCTTAAGATAATATTGTTGTCCTGAAATGTTGTTGTTCGTCCTTCATTTTTGTTGAGAACCAATTGCATCTCGATGTTGGGGTAAAATAGTGGGTGATGGCTGATGTCTTGACTTGTGCATTTATGGGATTTCAGTGAGGCAGAGTTGTACAAGTTGTCAGCCTCACTCTCTCACAGAGTCGTTGAGGTCCAGTGGCAGGACAAAAGTCAAAACAACTGCTGATGCCTTGGGATGCAGTGGATGACTTTGACATCTTTGATGTCTGACCAAGCTCTAAGCACTCCACAGCAACTGCTTCAGGTGTCTTCATGGCCATTGGAACAAATTGTTCTTCTCTGCCTGGGTGTGTTCACATACTTGGGGTAGACATCCTTCAAACTCACTGACGGGTTTGAGGCCTGTTGGCTTCAGTCTGGTTTAGCCTGCCTGCCAAGACAGTTTTGCCTGCAAGATAGTATAGGATCTGCAATCATGATTGCATGGGTACAGGGATCTCCCAGGTGAGAAAACTCCCTCCACCAATTCATACCACGTCTCTGCAACTTAAAGTCATAGATTATCATCAATAGTCTGAAAATACATCCTGGGGCATTCAGAATTCTTATCTTGTGTAGGATATAACCAGTCATAAGCAGTATGTGTTCTTAGTACTTGAACCCAATTCTTACTGCCTCTGAAGGCAACTTCCTATTTGTTTTACACTCTGTACTTTTCTCTCTGTTCTATATGTTAACTTTCCCTCTGTACCTAATGGATATTTAATAAATGCATAATGATTTGAGTTGACTAGCCCTGAGGATGATAAAGTAACAATTTATCATTGTTGTTCAGCCCTTCTACTATCTAGAGCCCTACCTGAAGTGAGGCCATTCCTATTATATGCATAACAGATCATATAGCATTAACTTATGACTATGTACAAAGACTGGTCAAATCAGCACAAATACAATCTAGCTGTCATAAAAGATGAATTATAAAATCGTGTCCATAAATGATGAAAGATAAGACTTTTCTTCATATCACCAGTTGGCAGAATTAAGGGCAAAAGTTAGAAGATGCAGAGATACAACTCAGTATAAAACAAAGCTTCCTATCCATTATAGCTATCTAAAAGTGAACTTGGCTGAGTATGAAGGTAGTGACATCCCTGTCATTCTAGGTAAGAAGTTCTTAACTTGAAGACTCTGAACTTAAAAACAGAACATTTTCAATAGTTTTATTTCAGTATAATTGCTTTCTTTTACAATCCTTTGTATTTTGTTGTATGCATTCACATGTCAATGTCTGTAATATTGTAATAATATTATTTTGTAATAATATTAGTTATATAGAGAGCAAGATTAAGAATAAGGAAAGCTTGAATTCAAATCCTACCTCGGACACTTACTAGCTATATGACTCTTTAGTTGACTTCTCTTTGCCTCAACTTTCTCATCTGTAAAATGGGGGCAATTATAGCATCTAGCCTGAAGGTCATTGTGAGGATTAAATGAGATAATATTTCTAATGCACTTTGCAAATATTAAAGTGCTATATAAATGCTGCTGCTGGTATTGTTACTGCTACTGTTGTTGTTAGGAGCCTATAGCTGTTGCTAGACCTCCCAATTGGTCCATAACAAAAATAAATTTTAAATCTTCAACTAACTTAAAGACCTTGTAGAAAGTATTCCTGAGGACAGATCACTTCTAAGGTCCCTTCTAATTCTGCCAGTTTATAATATTATTCACCCCCCAGATTTGGCTACATATACCCTTCATAGCTACCCTCAAATGACCAATATTTGCTATTTTTTAAGTCTTATCCAAACACTTTTTCATCCATAATACTGTATTGTTGACCATATTTTCTGAATGTATCCCTTTTCATTTTCAAACCCAAGCACCTAGACTTCAGGGAATTCATTCTTGTCCTATGATAAGCTATTGCCTTGCCCACAGTCATTCTGCAGTAACAGTGCCAACTTGTAGTTTAATTCACAGAAGAAACCTATTGGCCAGATTCATATAGGTCTGCTAGGCAAGAGGCAGGAAAAGAGACATGAAGGAGTCACTAATTTTGCTCTGAGACAAGTACCATAGTTCCCGTGAACCTGACCTATACAACATGGTGAAATGGACCTTGTTTTCTGACCTGATAACGAATTCATTTAGCCCTTTGAGGACCCACCCATAAGCCTATACTTCTTATAATCAGCCTAACAGCATGACATGCTAGTAGTTCTGAGTACCCTGAGGCACCATTGAAAATGTTAAAATAAGAAACGTATTTAGGTAATAGATGTTCAAAGCTCTAAGAAAAAACTCTGATAATTACAAATGCTCTCAGAACTGGTTTTTTTTCTTTCTCTTTCCCTTTTAAAGCCCCAAAGCCCAATGGTAGCAGGTTTTACAGTAGTGGACAAGATGAGGTGACTACTTTGAAGAGATTTACTTCTCTGAGGAGAAGGAATGGAAATGGAAATGAATTGGAATCAAGAGATTTTAATAGAAAAAGAGAAAAAAAAATTTTTTATTTAAAGCAATATAGTAATAATATGAAATATAGGAGTGCCAGAATAAAAATCTGTGTTGGCCATGACCCATACTATTTACCTTTAGGATACAATGTAGAATGCTCTAATTTGTTAATTTTCATTTGGACTTGAGTTCCAATCCTAACTCTACCATGTTTTACCTACATGCTCTTGGGCAGGTCATTTAACCTCTGTTTTCACCAATTTCTTTATTTGTAGGAGATTAGACAAGGCAATGTCTTGTTCCGGAATGCCGCCTTTTGGTAGTTTAAGTTCAATATTGTAATAAAATGAGATGTTCTGAAATCACTTAACAATTAGCAAAGGGAGATTTACTTAGCCATAGCAGGAGAAGTATAATCAACAAAGTTAGGTATTGAGGACCCCTCAATTTGACTTAGCTGAGCAGATTTCCCTAACCTCAATTGGCCATTGTGATTCACCAAGCAAAAGTCAGAGCTCTTGGATGTTCTGATGACTGTTTTGTTATCAGGTGAACAGGAAGTGATATCAACAACCCAAGTTTGACCCAGCAAAGACGTTGGAGTGGTCTCAATACCTTTCAAGGGAAAAAAACAAAAACAAAAAAAGCTCACTTGAATGGAGAGAGTTAAGATATTATTCATACTATATGTTTCAAGTACTTCTACTTCTAAATATCTAATTCGTTCTAAAGTTTCTCATGATAGGAAAATCTATACATACTATCTCATACATATGGTAGGTGAATCTGGGTCCTCAGTTGAGACCACATGATAAGGTATTGATGATTAGTGATAACTCTAGCTTATCTCTGGAGTCCCATCTTAAAAACTTTATGGAAAGTTCGAAGTATTGAATGAACAAAAGCCATGCAGCTCACAGTTTTGGTGAAATGGGTTGTCATGGTTCAACTTGAGTAATAATAAATCTTAAAGGTTTATTATGCTTCCTCTATGTTGGTAAGCTCGAAGGCACCATGAGGTTGGATACTCATCTATTCACCAAGGGTATGCAAAAAATAGTGCCTGGGTGAATGGGAAATTCACCTGATATCTGAGAAGATATGTCTCAACTTTTTAGGCTGTGACTCAACAATGAATAGGAAAGGCCACCTGAAATCTGGATTTAAGATCTACTTTCTTAATCTTCACATATGTAGAAACTCAGCTGTAATCAGATTGGATTTGGCTCTCTCTATGTTGCAGTCCCAAATTTTCTTACCTTACTTTACTCACCTGAATATTCCATCTCTATATCCACAAAAAAATGTCAGTGATTTTCAAAAGAGATGCGGAATATAGGAATGAAGAAACTTTTGTAGAGAGTGGGCAACTGAGTACATTTGAAAAATGGACTTGTGATGTTTAAAATTGAATTATTTGGGTTATTCTTGGACATATGTAGCTACATATGAAATGTCTAGACTCCAAAAACTGAATAAGATTCTTGGTTGTAACGGCTTAAGCATGTTTTCATATATGTCATTTATATAAATTTAGCACGCAAGTTTAAAGAAAATAATGAAGATTTTGAAATCAAATTTAAATATATTATGAATAAAGAACAGAGGTGGTTTTTAAAAATCTAACTAAATAGCTAGACTCTAAGAAGAATTATTTCATCAACAGCAGGTTATCACACTACATCCAGCATGTAGGACACACATATATTATGTCTGTAAACAGCATGTGTTGGAGGCCCACTACATTGCTCTTCTGTTAAATGGTTGGGTTTAACTAACGGATTTATAAAGTATTGTCCAAAGACTATTCTATTCTTCTAAGAATATTTAAATATTTGTACTTACAAATAAACCAAAGAATTGTAGACTCACACAGAGTCATCTACTCTTGTGAGGGAGACTGTCTAGGCAGGATGGGTTCTGGCCTCCAGAGTTACATAGATTGTATCTCCCTTGTGTTTCCATAGAGCACTTACCCACCCAACTCTTCTAATTTCACTGAGTTATGGAAATGTTCTGATCTCAGTTACTAAAGTTATACCTAATCCTCATTTATACTGGCCAAATGACAGCAACTTATGGAGTATTCTCTGTCAATCTGGTGAGAGTATTCTAATGAAGTGCTCTGTATTCCTTGGCCACACTTTCTAGTTTAATATTTTCATTAAAGACATAGATAATGACATAGATAAAGGTATAAATGACACACATATTAAATTATCAGGAGACATATCTAGGCTAGATAGCTGGTGTGCTAAATGATAATAAAGATCCAAAAAGATTACACAAAAATACTGTACTGAATTTCATTTTTGTAACATGTGAATATACCCATAAGTTTATTGATACAAGTGGCCATGCTTTCCAATAGGGCAAATTACAATGCATCCACCCCCTCTCAACCTGTTTGATCCCACAAATCTTCTATAAATAACCCAAACTATGAACTCCTAACATTCACATAGATTGCTTAATATTCTATGATTACCAATGCAAAGGAAAATTAATGCTATTAAATCTTACTTTTGGTTTTAAGAAGTCAACTGCAGGATTGGGAGAAGCATAGACAAGCCATAATCCATGTAAAACAAAAATCCAGATTTAGAGGACTGCAAATTCAACAGGACTCAACATAAATCAACAGAATGAAATTACAGTCAAAAAATTAATATAATCTTAAATTTCATCTCTGGAGGTTTTCAAGTAAAGGCTGGATTATATAACTTGTCAGGAATGTCACGTTGGGAATTCATGTTTAGACTCAAGTTGGACTAGTTGACCACTAATGTTCCTTCCAACTCTAAGATTCTGTCTTTGTTTTTTGATGTCTTATTTGTGGGACAATAATGGCTATATCTTTGAAACTTATCCTTTTTTTTGTTATGGACCAATTGGGAGGTCTAGCAACAGCTATAGGCTCCTAACAACAACAGTAGCAGTAACAATACCAGCAGCAGCATTTATATAGCACTTTAATATTTGCAAAGTGCATTAGAAATATTATCTCATTTAATCCTCACAATGACCTTCAGGCTAGATGCTATAATTGCCCCCATTTTACAGATGAGAAAGTTGAGGCAAAGAGAAGTCAACTAAAGAGTCACATAGCTAGTAAATGTCTGAGGTAGGATTTGAATTCAAGCTTTCCTTATTATTAATCTTGCTCTCTATATAACTAATAATATTACAAAATAATATTACAAATTACAAATGAATGGAAGGCAGAGATAAATGCTTCCATCTTAGAGAAGAGGCTAACTGTTGTTAGCTTGTTTTTGGTATTTTATTTTTCCTAATGAATTATAAATTTCTTGAGGGCAGAAACCATGCCAAGATACCTAGCAAAATGCTTTACACAGAGCGAACATTAATGAAACATTTATTGAGTTAACAGAAGCTACTCAGTTACACTTCTATTATATTTCCTATTTATTGAGAAGTTAGGACACTCAGATGATGCAGAAAACTGGGTTGCTGGGTTCCCCAATCTGCCAGGGCACATCAACAATCCTAATGAATCTTTTGTCACTTGGTACCATTTACAGGTACCTTTTCGGCTATTCAATCATATGCGATAGTTGGGAAGATAAATGAATTGGGAAAAAGCAGGGAACAATACTGCAGTATTTTAATCTGTCACAGCATTTCCTCCTCTTCAAAGCTTTCTTGACAACTGCATTTATTTCGTATTGCAATTGCTACAGGTTAATAATATTGTTTTATCAGGAAACATTTATCTTGAGGAAGAAAGTTATCCTAATACAGCAGATAACTTATCCAAGGACAAATAGAAAGGGGAACATTTCTAGAGGGTAATGTTAATGCCTGCAATGCTATAAAAATAAATGAAATCTGATTAACACTATTGGGGAGAAGAATAAGTCATAGCTTCCATGAAATATTGTTTCCCTGATTAGGACCATTTCTATTTTTGTCAGCTTAAAACATTGTATTAAAGATGAGATGACTTTAAAACTTTGACAAATATCTCCAAGCCCTATGATTATAAATGGTGCTGCAGGCTTATAATCCTGATGTTTTATTTCAAAGTCTTTTACTTTATAAATTGAGGCAAAGCACATGAGGGATTCAGAAGATTCCAATGAAAGGTTGTCTATAAAGATAATAGTTTTGAAGGTTTTTTGATGATAAAACTCATTCTAAGGGAACTTTTCCAAGCAAAGGTGAGATTCCCCAAAATCTACATGTAATTTTTTTTATTTCATTATTTTATGGAATCATATGTATTGATTATGCTTCTTTTTTTCTAATTCATGAAAGGCAGTGTGGTGTGATTGAGGGAGAAGTGGCCTCAAAGACAGGAAGACCTATTGTTCCAATCCTGTCTCTGATACAACTTGTTGAGTGACCCTGGGCAAGTTGCTCTTGGTCACCTAGACAGGCAATTCTCTAAGACTTTAAGTTGAGAGGAGGGGCAGAATCTGCATTGACAGAGGCAGCTTTTGTTTGGGAGTTCCCTATGCCATTGAAATCATGGGTCTGGTTCCTTTCCCTCTCCTTTTTCTCATTCAGACAAGCTTTGTCCATTTTCACCTCTCCCTTTATTAAGTCTGTTGTCTGTTCAATAGCAAATGAATTCTTTGTAAAGTCATAAACTCTTGCCCACCGTCTTGGTCAGGATTTTATTCTTTATTGTGGAACCAACTCTGTTCTAGAATGATCCATTAACCTATAAGGTGGAAACAGTTTGGGCATTATTTATGGCAGTGCAGAATGTGTGAGTTGCTTGCCTTCTTAAAAATTGATCAACTAAAACATGTGCAGCACATGAAATACTCTTCTTTTGCATTGTGTAATTGCTTACAGCATTCTGCAGTTTCTCAAAATGCATTTTGCAACTTTGCTAGGGCACAGCTAAGCCAGTTGAAATATAGTTTGGAAGCCAGTGTTGTGCAAGAATCCAAGTCAAGGGTTTATAGTGCTGCAGGTGTGGTTCTATAATTTTACCTCACTAATAACAGTAATAACTTATATCCTTATGTAGTACCTTTCCTTAAGAAGCTCAAATTTTACAAATATGATCCTGATAACTCAAAAGGTTTCCCTTTAATTAGGAAGGGTGCAGGTTTAATTAAAACCTCTTCTAAGGATGAGTAAACTCATGATATCCTATATGACAGTCGCGTACTCAGTTGCTGTCTTATTAATGTATGGATCTATTAACTGGGCCACAAATGTTGGGCAGAAGGAACATGAATAGTGTGAAGAGGACAGAGGGTCATGAATAGCTCTTGAATCAAGTTTTATATCATAGACATATCTTCTGTCAAACCAGTTCCTGTAAGAGTCAAGGCCTAAAGGCTAACATCTTTCCAAAAGAAAAACATATAAATCATGACATCATGACATCATGCAGAAGCTCAGAATTGGAAGGGATCTTAGATGATACAGAAATCATGGAAGTTAGGTTGTTTCAGTCACTTCCTAGATCTAGTATTCCTAATTTAATAAAAGATGCATATTGAGCTTTATCACAAGATTGTATTGTCACACAATTTTCACTTAAACTATACCTTCTAAAAATTTAACTGGCACTCATTTGCTTAGGGACAGCTAGGGGTACTGGGCCCAGAGTCACAAAGACCTGAATTCAAATCAGGCATCAGGCACTTACTAGCTGTGTGACCCTGGCAAGTGAGTTAATCCTGTTTGTCTCAGTTTCCTCACACAAAAATGAACCAAAAAAAAAAAATGGCAAATCATTCCAGTATCTTTATCAAGAAAACTTATCAAAAAAGGGTCATGAAGTTGGACACAACTGAAAAGAGTTAAACAATAACTCATATGCTTAGATATTTTATTCCACTTGTGATATGGCTTGTTTACTCATTCTGGTCTGGATAGACTTTTAAAAAAGCAATAGACAAAAAAACTACTGTCAAAATAAGAGATATATCTCCTGTTAGCCGACTCTTTTTTTCTTCCTACGTAGCATGTATATTACAAAAAGCAGGGACCAGGCAGCTAGAGGACTGTACATTCATTTTCAATTAACAAAACAGAAGAAAGTCCTTTCTGACCACAGATAAAGATTTTGTAGTTATTTTTAAAAATTGTAAATGGCACTAAAATTAAAATGTCCTATCAACAATATGTTAAAACTGTCTTCTGCCTTCAATTCAATTCAATTAACGTTTCCTAAGTTCCTACTATGTGCTAGGAAGTATGGTAGGAATTAGAGGAGTATTGCTACGTATGTGATCTCTATGTTTGATTTTTCTTTGTAACACCAGCACTTAGCACAATGCCTGTTGATATATAGTAAGTGATTAATACATGCTTGCTTATTGATTTGTTGGAAGTTAAATGGGAGTAGGATGCAAGCACCTGAGTTTTCAGGGTATGGCAGGGAATCAAGAAAGGATTAGGTCTCCAGAATGGAGCAACATAAACAAAGAAGGTTAATCAAATTTCCATGAAGGTATGACATGAGACAGAGTTCCCAAAGACAATAAGATACAATTATATCCCTAGAAAACTGACAAAACTGCCAAGTTATACTTTAGGAAACCATGGAGTCACATTCTTAGGCTAGTACAAACTTAGCAAGTGTATTAGGAGGGCAGAGTTGATAATCTCAAAGAGGATCACAAACATGTCTGAAAGGTTCGGAACCGCCGGATATAAGAAACTCTCAAAGTAGAAGGCAGAAGAATCAAAACATACATTTAGGCTCCACAGTAACCAACCCATGAACCAGCAACCCCATTTTGATGTATTGATCAAAAGCTTCCAGGCCCAATAAGTACGCCTGGAAAGAGTAACCAGGAGGCTACAGAGAAGCATGATTGTGTAAAGCAAAATCATGCTTCCCCCTCTATGGTAAAAAGATTACCCACTGGCCTGAAGTCCTTGTTCAGCTTCCTCCCGTAGGTCAGCTCTGCCACTGGCAGCTCCCGCTTCAGCTGTGGCTGTGGCTATAGCAGCCTCTGGCTCCAACAGGAGCTGCTTTTAACCATCCGGCTTCTGCGGGGGTGTAAGGTACGCCGGGGAAAGCACAGGTTCTTTCAATCAGCTTAAGCAAGGTGAAGGGGTTGACCAGGAAAGCACAGGTTCTTTCCATCAGCTTAAGCAAGGGAAGCAAGGTGAAGGGGCCGACAAGCTTACTCCAGTCCAACATACAAACAGCATTCAGTTCAGGGGAAAAAGCCAAACTAGTCAAGGGCACTTGTTGACTAAGTGCTAAGGAGCCCATTTTTGGTTGCCAACACAGCAAGCTATGAAAATGAAAAGGATTTCCATGACTGAACAGTATTCTCTTCCCCTCTACTCCTTTTTCATAACTATGGTAACTAACATAACACTAACTAGGATAGTCAGTTCTGGGAGATCCAGTATGTTCATATTTCCTGAATCTTTTACTTTTTGCAGAATTTTAGAGTTGGAAAGGACTTCAGAGGCCATCTAGTCCTACAAGTAGCTGAGCAAAAATCCCCTGAACATCATATGTGACAAGTAGTCACTCAGCCTTTGCTTAAAGACAATTAGCCTTTCTTTTCTATGGCTCTTGTTTCCAATGGTTTACCTCACAGCTACTCCGCATATATCTTTTATGTATAGTTCTACGTTTTCTTCGTCGTTAGAATATGTGGTAAATAATAATCTTGTAATAAATGTTTTTTTTTTATTTAGTAAGTAGGTTCTCATTGAGTGATTTATTGCTTTTCCATGAGAGGTCTACTCCAACACCTCATTGAAACAAAAGAGATAATGGATTCTTGAAGACTGTCCTTGGAGGAGATAAAGTCTGGCATATCTTACCATGGTTAAAAAGCTTCAAGTGTCATTAGCCTCATCTAATCGACATGGGAGCATATATCAAGTTGAGAAGTCATTGCACAAATGATATGCTTTACATTATACCACTTACTTTGATGTCCCAGAACTTACATGGGCTATTTTTGTAAATATAAAAACCAAAAAGGAACAATGTGAAAGTATCATAAGTTATTAATAGAGCAGTGTCTGTGAAAAGATGGGATGGAACTGAATGATGTCTCATTTCCCTTTTGATTTCCTGCTTGTCCATATGTGCATAATTGTGCTCCTAGGAGTCTTTTAAACTGCCATACTTTTACTAGACACTCTGAAGTTAGCCAATACCAACAATTAAGACAAGACTAAGAAACTAGACTAGTTGGTCAAGGGGTCGTTTATTTGTTGCCACATCACTTAAATTAAGGTAGAGTACTTATTAAATATTTACTATGTGCCTGGCACTGTGCTTAGCACAGGGAATACAAATGCAAACAAAAAATAAACTCAAGGAGTTTAGTAATGGAAGAAGACAACAAATACTTCAAAAGGAAAGGAAAAGCAGGACTACGGGGAAAGTAGCCATGCGAAAGTGGAAAAGTCTGGGGCATCAGGAAACAGAAACAAAATAGCATCTTGCATCTGAGGCAAACACAAATGCTCCACTACAAGTTACGTTGGCTGATTTCCCAATTTCATTTGCACAGACTATAGAAAAGTGCTTACTCTTTTAATCTCCAGAACTTCAGCTGTTCTCTTCCCTCAAATTGCCTAACTTGCTCTCATGAGAGTTTCACTCTTATTAATGAGCAATCTACAGTACACCAATGGTACCAAAGTGTTGCCAGTGAAAATCAGGAAGGAATATTTCAGCATGAGAGAGATGAGGGAAAAGCCTTTATAGGAGGAAATTGGGGCCCCCAAATGTGAGATTTAAGAGATGAAGAAGTTTCATGTAATATTCAGGTCTGGATGCTGACTTGCTCTTAGAGTGGCTATTTGGGAAACAAAGGTGAACATAAGGGATGTTCAGAAATTGTCAAGTTTGATAGGCCATTGATGTACAAATATTAACAAGTGCAAAATATCCAATACTATGGCATATGTTCAAATCAATAGAGATGACAGCAGGTATAGGATGGACCAGGTCCTTAAATTTTCTAAGAAAACAGAAGTTGCCCAGTGAAGTCTGGAGATGAGGGCAGAGATTTGGAGAGGGTAGTGAAAAGAATTCTGATAGCAGGTGCTCAGAGTGAAGAGAATTGGACAGAAGTAGATAGATCAATGGTCAGGAAGTGATATTTTGTGCAATGAGTAGTGAAAGCTGAGTCTTCCATAGAAGCAGAGAGAGGTAGTGGAGAGATAGAGACAAGTATCTTTTAAAGTAAAGGAAGTATATGAGGCTAAGGTTCAAAGTAAAGACCAGTTTGTCCCTGTTAGATTAGGGATTCTGAAGGGCACAATGGAAAAGAGTGGAAAAAGCGGGTGAGTGAACCAGATATGTGTTGGTACGGGGCTTCTAATATACTTCTGCCAATACTTTGATGTAGGTCCTCAATACCACCAATCTAGACTGTGGCAATTGTCTACTGACACATTCTCTTTCTTCTGCTATTATTACCCACCTCAAAATAATCCATTTTTATTAAAATCATCTTGTCATTTCTTGGGCCTTTAGAGTCACCTGTGATTAAGTCTCTTTCTCCTCAAAACCCTCCAGGGACTTGCTACATCATTTCCCACATAAAGTTCAAACTCCTTAGCCTGGCACCCAGAGTTGTCTCTCACCTTGTATCAACCTACCTTTTCAATCTTATGCCACCCTGCTCACCAGAGGATGAAAGGATCACAAACAGAGCAGGGAGGTACATTAGACATCACTGAACAATACCACCCCACCCTGCTTTTATAACTGAGAAAAGTGAGAGCCAGAGATAAAGTGACTCTAGGTAATAAAGATAGAAAGTAGTGGGTCTGGTATTAGTACCTCAGTCCAACTCCAAAGCTGGTTCTTCTTTCTATGCTTCTCATGCTTCTTAATACAGATCCAGAGTGTCAGTCAAATTAAACTGCTCACCAACATTGATAAATGCTCCATGCTGAGCTGCCACTATACCTTTCTCAGGCTATAGTGTTCTTCACATTCCCAAATCTACCTGCTGATATCCTACATGTCAGATAATATTTGTAATATATCTGTGAACTTTAAAGTGCTCTATTAATGCTATCTATAATTATTATTATTAGTTACCATCCCATCTTCAGTGGCCTACCACAAATGCTATGTTTTCCACAAAACCCGCTCTGGTCTCTTCCTCATCCCTCAGCCAATAAGAAGCATTCCCTGCTTTGACCTCACAAGCAACCTGGTATATAACAGTTATATGTTTGTCTTGTATCATTTTGTATTATACTTATCGATGCATGTTTCACATCCACTTTACTCCCCTACCCTCCACATATAGATACACTTGCCCAGATGCTACTTCTAAGATGCTTTAATTTAATTTAATTCCTCCTATTACTTAGAGTAGTACAATTTAAATGCCACCTGAATGCAGCAATATTATGATAAGAATTAGGCACATAAGGAACAAAATCACTTTTGCCTCTCATAGCAATACCAACTCTCGAAAAATTTTTAAAAAGTAAAGTTTTGTGAATTTTCCTTCATTATTACATCTTCACAGTTAATCTCTAGCATGAAGTCTCTGATGATGAATAAACTGCATTAGTTACACTAGGGGAAATCCTCATCAGGATGAACTATCTCATATAGCATGCTCTATTTAGATGAAGGGTTTTATAAATTTAGCATTTGGACTTTCAACTTTATAATTCAATGTAATCATGTATTGGTAAAAAAACACACACTGACAAGACACTGAATACGTAGCTATCATTCCATTTAAAGCAGAGTTAGAAAAAATGTTGTTTAGTAAGTGTCCAATAGTTGGATACAGTATTCACAGATGTATCTTAAGAATCATGAGTCTCCTAGAAGAATGTGACAATCATTAAAACTGAGAAGAATAATGTAGGAACTAGTAAAATAAAACTGCCTGGAACTTCTGAATGCAAGACAACAACAAAGCATAGGAGAGCACACATATCACCTGGAGAAATGAAAAGCTTATATTTTAAACACCAAGATGGGTAATGGTTAAATTTAATAATTTAATGTCAAATAATGTATTCTGCAAATGGTTGGTGCCAAGATATTCAATTATAAAGAAAAAGAAATTTGAATAACACAAAATTATTCCATCACTATGGAATGAGGATTATAGAGAATGAGAAATCATAGAAGGGAAAATAATATGATATTTCAAAAATCAAAGAAGTTAAAATTGTCATCCCAGCTGACAAGGCTTTGCAAACCCGAACTTAATCATCAATGAAAAAAACAAATACTCAACTAGATGAAGGTATTTGAGATATTCATGAAGAAAAAGGTAAAATTAAAATCATAGGTATGAGTATAATGTCTAAGTTGTTAACTCTCTCAAAACACAAGAAAGTGACTATGTATGGCTACCAAGGAAAGAATAGTGAGGAAATACTTTACCCATGTTTAGAAGTTATGTAATGGATATTCCAAAGAATAAATAAATGAACAAATATTTATTAAGTGATTACTAGGTGTCAGGCACTGTGTGCTAGGCACTAGGGATACAAATATGTGAGTTTCCTGAGGGCAGGGACTATTTGGTTTTTACCTTTCTTTGCATTCCCACTGCTTGGCACATGCCTGTTGCATAGTAAATGATCACTGACTGACTGAAAAAGTCCTTACTCCTATGACCTTATATTCTACTGGGAAATAAAAGTAGTCACAAAGATACATACAGCATAAATATAAAGTTAATGCAATTGTGTGTATCTGTGTGAGTACACACAATACTCTCGTATGTATACAAGGTAGTTAAATGTAAGGCAGTTTGGGGAAGGAAGTTGCAGTTAAGAGGATCAGAAAAGGCTTCGTGCAGAAGATGATGCCTGAACTAAGAAGCATCTTATAGGAAGAGCGGAACTCTGAGGCAGAAGCAAAGAAAGAGTGTATTCTAACCATGAGAGACCGTCAATGCAAAAGCACAGAGATGAGAGATACAGTGCTATATGTGAGGGACAGAGACAAGGCAAGTTTGGCTAGAAAAGAGTGCAGGAGGAATAATGTCTTATAAAACTAGAAAGACAGGTTAGGGTCAGGTTGTCTAGGGCTTTAGAAGCAAGTAGAGGAGTTTGTTTCTATTTTATCCTAAAGGTAATAGGAAGCCACTGAGGTTGGTTGACTAGGGCAGTCACATGGTCAGATCTGTGCTTAAAGCAAAGGCCTTGGCAAAAGTGCATAGGATGGATCAGACAGAGGAAAAACTTGAGCCAGGAAGAACAGTAAGGAAACTAGTATTATAATCTAGGTGAGGTGGATTGAGGGCCACAAGACAATGAAAATAGTATAGATCCTTGAACACATATGCACAAAATATGTATACATTCTCTCTTTTCCTCCCTCCCTCCTTCTCTTCCTCCTCCACCTTCTCCTCCTTCTCTTCCTCCTCCACCTTCTCCTTTTTCTTTTCTCTCTCTCTTTATCTTTCTCTCTGTCTGTCTCTCTCTGTCTCTCACTATCTCTGGCTGGCTGGCTATTATCTATCTATCTATTTGTCTATCTTTCTATCTCCCCCACCCCCAACTCTATCTCTATATATGTGCATACATATGTTATATGTATATGCATACATACTTACATATGTATAAGTACACATGTATATATTATATGTGTGCTCATTTCCATTCAAACTTTCTTGCAGGATCACAGTGATTGCTTGTTTGTTTAAGGGGAAGTCAATTACTTCAATCTAGACAGCTCATTCCCTTTATCTTGTTACCACTTTTCACTACCTGTTAATAGTAGCAGTATTGTGTAGTTTTAAGTAACAGACCATCAAGAATCAGAAAGCGCGCATTCTGGCTGCAGGCCTAACACTAAATAGATGTGTGCCTTTGGACAAGTCACCTTACTGCTCTACCTCAGTAACCTTATCTGTCAAATGGAAATAATATCTTTCTTACCTTCCTCACAGGTTGTTCTGAGAACATGTATGTGAAATGATATAAATACATCCTGAAAAACACAAAACGCTGTATTAAAATGTTAATACTTTAGTACATTTGAGTTCTAATATTCTGGACTGTGGGATAATTTTACTTGGAGAATGGCAATTGAATTATTAAAGTTACTATTACTGGATTTAAGACAGAGCTATAGTATGAAGGGATTTCAAAGGGCCTCTAGTCCAAACCCTTCATTTCATAGACAAGGAAAATGAGATTAAGGAGGAAAACTGAGTGGTGATGGTATTTGAACTGAAATCTTCTGACTTCATGGCCAAATCTCTTTCCATACTCTCCTTTCCTAGAATATGAGATGTCTTCATATGTCTAGAAAATTAGTAGTAATAGTATCTTTGAATTCTATAACACATTCCTTTTCTTATTCTTTCACTCTAGTTTAAGCCCTTCTTTTAATATGCAAAATTATTTTTCCACCGACAGTAGGACCCATTTTAATGGCTATTTAAATAGATTCTTTTAATTATCTCTAATGTAGCCTACATTTTCTGACTGTAGCAACCTTTCTATGTCATCCTTTTAGTCATACTTCTTTCCTATTCAGGAATATTCCATGGCTCTCTAATTGCCTATTAAATAAAATCTGAACACCTGAATCTGACCTTCAAAGACCTCTACTGTCTGTTCCTAATTAGTTTTCAATTTAGGGTGCCATTACTCTTGTATACAAATCCTATACCCTAGTTAAATTGGTCTTCTTACCATTCCCCAAATACATCTATGTCATTCTTTCTTTTCTAATGCTATACAAACTGCTCTCTTTTTTCTCCAGCCCTGTTCCTTACCTTAGCTTTATTAAGTGAAATCCTACCTAACTAAATTTTATAATGTTAGATCTGTAAGGATGCTTAGAAATAATCTAGTCCAATTTCTTCATTTACGTAGAAGAAGGCACAGATGCCAAGAGAGTTTCAGTGACTTGTCCAAGGCTAAATTAATATGCCATTTTTATGAAATCTTCCCTGAAACCCTCAGCTAGAAATGACTGAGAAAACTTCTGATCACTCATGCAAGCACATAACATATACAACTTTCTATTTATTTCTCTATCTTATCTCGCTTGCTAGATTATAAACTGCTAGAGGTCAGGCCTCTTCTTGTACATGTTCATATTCTCCTACTTTGCCTCACATGGAATTGGTATTCAATAAATATTTGTGAAATATTGAATAATTTTTCACACCCACTAACTTGCTGGATCCTCACTATAATCTCATAAGTGTGTTGAGTAATTATAATCCCAATTTCTTAATGTAAATAGAGACACAAAGAGGTTAAATAGTTGGTATAAGATCCAATAGCTAGTTAGTAATAGAGCTAAAACTAAAATGTAAATTGTTTGAGAATTGTTCACTAAAGATCAGGTGTCGTCTTCTGTGAAAATCAGGCAAATGGATTTGATGATCTATTAAGGAAAAAAATAAGTCTTTTCTTGGCTATAGGAGACTGTTATTTACTTTGTTACATCATAGTGCCTTATGCTGCTATGCCCTTTGAAACTTTGATTCACAATGTCCTAACCTTTTGTCCAGTAACTTCTAGGCCTGTGTGTCCCTCCTTATACTATGCTATTCTTTGAAGGATTTCAGGCCAGCTGCATCTTGCCCAAGAGCTCACTGGTTCTTGGCTTCTCCAAGCATTCCCATAGAATAAATGCATGTGTAATACTACACATCATTAGAAACCCAGAGAAATGCCAAATGGGAGTAATGTATCAAAGCATTGTCTTTTTGCACAAGAAGTACTTACTATACATAGGAAGGATGGTTTCCAAAATGTATGGTGCAATCTTTTCAGAGAAAGGCCATAATAATTACAGGTGAATTAGTCCAAAAACCTCATAAATCAACTTTTTAGAGATGAAACATACTCATAATTTTTATAAATGTGCTTTGTGATTAGAGAAGAGCTTTTTAAGAGGTCATTTCCCTCTATCTCTCCACCCACTGTGCTTGACACAATCCCAAAACAGGTATTTTTTTCCCCTGAGGAAGTTGAATTACGTGTTGATCATAGAAGTTATTTAGAATTTATATGGACTTTATAGAGTTTCTAATAAATACACAGAAAATTCTCATTAACTATATGAATCTTATGTTCATTTTATAGATTTATCACATTTGTATGATCTCTAACCAACTTGTTAAATCTTTTAAGAACTAATATAATTTTTCTACCAAAAACATACACATAAGCTGTATGTTTTCTGCTCTGTATCTATCCTCCCCTCTCCAAAATATGATCAGCTCTCTTCATTTTCTATAACTTTATCAATTGTCTCCAGTTATGGTTGTTCACAGATATATCCATGAATCCACCAAATTGTTCTTTTTAATAATGTATGTCTACATAAACTTTGTTTTCTTTCTTCTTCCCTCCCCTCCCCTCCCCTCCCCTTCCCTTCCCTTCCCTTCTTTTCCCTTCCCTTCCCTTCCCTTCCCTTCCCTTCCCCTGTGCTTCTCTATTATGATAAAAATACAACATTCACTCATAGGCCCAATCCCAATAATGATCAGCACAGAAGCTTTAACCTGATCGATTACATCAACTTATACTGGTTTGTACCTCCCTTAGGCAAACCTTTTGGTCCCCACTCCACATCTCTGCTAGACTCAATAAGAACATCCAATCACCTTTAGCCCTAGTGCCTCTCAAGATTCCTGCCTTGACTCAAGCAAGCTATTTGCCTCAGCCTTACTAGTTGTAGCATGTACATTTGCTGTCATGCTAAGCAATAAGTATATTTATTGACAATTGTTTTTTGTTTTGTTTTAGTTTTGTACCTTCTTAGAGCTTCTTCTAAAACTGAATAGCTTCTTCTTCCCTTTGGGAACATTGGAGTTGCTACAGGCTAATCACAGACTTCTCCAACTGCTACCTTATGGGAAAATGAACAAGTAATGAGAAAAGTTGCCTTAGCTAACAATGAAAACCAGGGAATCTGATGTTAATCGTGACTTTATTCCCTTTTACTTTATTTGATATATTTTTAAAACTATATTTATTTATTTTATTCACTTATGGCTCTTCTATCTTGAATGTCTTTCAACAAAAATTCTGCCTTTCCCTTTCTGATGTCTCCTTTAAGATCTATGCTAAATCCTCCCTGAAGTTTTTATTGATCTCCACTGATAGAAATAATGGCTCTCTCATGAACTCCTATAGTACTTTGGGCTTATCTCTCATATTTCAATTTTCTGTTTTACTTTGTATCATCTTATTTGATCAGGAAATTCATAGCCATAGTCCCCAATTCACTTGGTGCTGCAAGAATCAAATAAGATACTATAATCAAGTGTTTTGTAAATATTAAATATAATATATTTAGATTTCTACTATTATTACCCTCCTTTAGAATTTAAGTTCTCAGAGAAGAGACATTATTTTTAGTTTTCTCTTTGAATCCACAGTATATAACACAGTGTCCTGCACTTATTAGTCATGTTTGTTGTTTGTTGGATTGGATTGGATCCCTGTCTACCTTCCATTCTGAATCATGAGTGCCAAGAAATTAGAGTTCATTTCTTCTTCTTTTTTGTACTTCCCATATTCCTCACAGAATAGCGATGTGCATGTAATAGGTGCTTTATAAAGTTTTATTGAATTGATGAATGAATAAATCCTACTGGACTGATTTTGAATATAATTCAATGAATAGGAAATATGTCTAATTCTTTTCTGCTCATTCTAGTTCAATGTTGACACCTGACAAAGGATAATATAAATTGGGAAAGATAGCATTATTTCTTTCCTACCTATCTCTGGAGGAAAAAAATACTGACAAGAATTACAAGTGAAAGAAGGATGTGTATTATATCTTTTCTTTTTAAGTGGAGTTGTGAAATGTAAATATAGCACTACAATTATTCTGGATAATGCCTCTGATTAGAAACATTAAACTTTTATCTGTTCTAGACCATCTCTGGGGTGAATATTTTCAAACACTGATACATGGAGATAGGTGTGTTAATCTTCTATAGAAACTGATATGTGATACAGTATGGCATCACTGCCTATGTGTCACAGGTTGTAATGTGAATTTATAGTCTAAGATGATTGATATCACCAATGATGTGCATTTATCAGACAACTGCATAGCCTGAGATGTTACCATAATGGATTCACAGCCACTTTCTGAAGCAAATGGAAGTTCAAGTTTCCAGAGAACTGAATAATTGGGTTTACTAACCAGGGTAATATATATATACATATATGTTCTTTTTCACTTCAGAATTATTAGAAGATGAGCTGAAGGAATGATTGGGAATGTTTATTTTAGAATCAATTTTAAAATCTGATTTCAAAATGTTTTCTGCATTACCACTTCATAATCTTTTTATCTATTTTCCAAGTGGATTTATAATTCTGATTTTTTAAGAGAAAAGATTTTGTTTATCAAAAAAATTAATTCTAACTCAAAACATTTTACATAGTAAAAATGTTGAAATATTATTTTGTTAGTTTTATTTTTTCCTGTTAACAGGAAAATAGTGATGCAAAAATGTCTGGAAACAATGATAGGGTAAAGTACAAATTCATTATACATAAAAAGGGCTGTGCTCAAACTAGCTCAAAAGAGTAAATTCTTACATTTTTAGTATGAGTATTTACACCTCAGAAATTAGTGATAGCTACAAATCCATAGTGGCTAAGCTGCCACAGGACTTTATTGTTTTGGTGATTGTCTACACTTTAAAAATTGAAGAAAATGTGAATAATGTAGATTAAACGTAAAAGTGTATTGGGTGTACTTTTTTTTTAAAGCAAGTCAGTTGATAAACATTTACCGACACACCTCTATAATGTAATGTAAAAAATACCAAGGTGTAAGATAATAAAGTTCTTAATAACCCACAGGCTTCAAAATGTTGCAACAGTATCTACAGCATCAGAGAATGTTTAATGTCTGTTCACAATTTGCATAGTTTTCTGAATACAAATTTTCTTATAGTACCCTGTCATACATAAAGTTCAAAGGTGTCACATTAATATTTTGCCTTCATAGACAAGTGAAATAGTTATGGTGAAACTTTACAAAATAGTTAGTTGTCAGTCTTTATAAAGCTTCCATTTGTGAAAAATGTGACAAAGATCTTTAGAAAATCATAGAAAACAAATCTGCCAAAACCTCACTAATCCAGTATCAACAATAGAATTTGTTTCCATATTAGCTGATCTTGGTCACAATCCCAGGTGATATATTTACTACGACAACCAAAGAATCTTATTATGGGCTAGTCTAACAAGAAAAATACCTTCACATGATAGTAATACTATGGTAGCAACGCTCAAGATATATAATGTGTTCAAGTTATATCTTGCAATTTTTTCTTTGAAAAATCAAGTCTAATCTGGTCCACATTTTCAAGGATTTTTATGGCATTAAAAGCTTTTTTGTTGTCTGGTTAAGAAATTTGACTTCTGAACATTAAGGACAGTCATCCAACAACAACAACAAAATATCACGAGATTTTAAATTCCAGTCACTCCGCTGCAATATTTTTATCATTCTGAGAAGTCCAGTTCTTTTTTTAATCTTCAAAAACCTTTCAGATTTTCTTAATCTTCTATTTTTCATTTATTTTAGTTTTATATTTTTGCATTTATATTATGTTTTTAATGGCTTTTAATTACTTTCCCTATCTACTTTAAAATTTTTCTATAGGCTATCCTCTTTAATTATCTTCTTAAAACCATTATCAGTCCTTCCAATTTTCTTTAATGCCAGTTTAAAGAAGAGGAATTCTTTTTTTGGATCAACTACTATTTTGGCCATTTTGATTACATACTTTGCCCTTTGGCCTATCTTAAAGTTATAGGACCCTCCTTTAAGAATTTTACAAAATTACCTGTCCAATTTCCTTATCGCTCTTCTTTTGTGTTTTCTTCTAGTTTTCAGTTTCTAAGAGCAATATAGCCATGGTCATTGTCAAAGTCATGTTGACCTTGTTAGAGCTCTTTCCATAGCCCTAACAAGATAACCAATTAATGACTTACTCCTTTATCTCAACATGAAGTCATTCCTACAACCACTGCTATGGCTTTTAAAGAAGAATTTGACTAAGTGTTAATTAACTTGACCAACTTTGTCTGTAATTGTATTTTACCTTTGTTAAAGAAATAATAAAATCTTCTTGAATAGTCTAGTTTTAAACAGTGTAAAAGTATTTACTGAATTCAGGAACTAAATTATGAAAATTTAGGAAAGTAAATCATTTTAAAGGGGGGATTTTGTTGCCATTCTTTAAAAAGAAGTTTAGTTTTTGGTAGCAGAAGTTTTGATGAAATACCTTAATTTGTGATGTTCTGTTAGATGAGATTTCTTTCAAACCTCTATAAGCACCTTTACATTTTAGTGACATCTCCTCTTTTTCATATTTTCTAAATAGTCTGTTGGTACTGGAAATTGAAAAATGCATAAAATAAAATCCATCAATAAAAATTTTAATCACCTGTTAAGGCAGTTTAAGTGATGTAAATCAATCACCACTACAAGAAGGCCAGGAGAGCCTAGAAACTAACTTCAGGCAGTGAACACTTTATGTCCTTGTGAAGAAAAGAGATATTTGCAGCCACTGGAAACAACAACTTAAAATATTAATGTACCGACAAAATATAATGGAGAAGGGGGCTGGTACAAGATTATTTTCAGTATTTCAGTTAGAAACAGTGGAGATAAAACACACTTGCAGAAAAGTTGATAAGAGAAATTATCCTAAGAGAATTCAAAATGAAACTGGAAACAGAGTAACAAAAAGATCAGAAAATGGAGAACTCTTAGGATTTCTATACAAAGTTATTTTTCTACCAACAGCAGGATCCATTTTAAACTTTAGCATCTCAGTCTTAGATGTTCTAAAGAAGGAATATTGTAAGAAGAACAAAGTTGGAGAGTACACTAGATTAAGTGAAGTATTCACAGAAGAGATAACTGGTAGAAGTAACATAATTTTGAGGCACTGAGAAATTGTTTCTCAAAATATATAAATTTAGGAAGGACAGAAAATGAAGGAAAAAAACTGTAGACCGTTGAGAAAATATGTATAATTATTAACATGGATGCCAACTTTCCCTTTATGTATGAGAATAATCTACATAACTATTACATCCTTAATAAAGTAAAAGGAAATAGCTATATTTATGTAATTTACTATATAGCTGACCACATCTTTGCAGTCAGAAAATTGACTGAAAGGAGGCAGAGGAAAAAAGATTCTACTGTCATTAATTTTTCTGACTATAAAAAAACATTCACTTTTCTAGCAAAATGCCACCTTAGGGACTCCCTCAAACAAGCAGTGCATGAATGTATTAAATAATACAAATCTTTTGAAGTTACGGTAGAGATAGCATTGTTCTATAAGTTTCAGATCATTAATATCAAGAGGGACATAAAATACAGACATTTGCTTTTCAAAGATATTTGCCATCATCATGAAGGATACCAGTATGGAGTTTATATAGAAGAGGTTCCTTATAAATTCCTTATTAAGGAGGCTTTCTAGATGTTCTTTTGTGAATAATATGTTGTTTTCCTGCATCATGTCCTAAACTGTTGTATAGATTCCTTAATGATCTCCACATGTCCTACTATGTTCAGTCTAGCAATTTACACAATGGATGAAATAGAAGTACAATTCTATTTTCTAGGTTTTGAAATGGACTTAAGATGTGCAACCCATAGAACATCTGTAGACCCTACAGAGAGATGAATTGGGGTCAGAATTGAATAGCTGGAAGAACATGGACTCCACTGAACTTGGGAAATTGTGTGGTATTCAAAAGGAGCCACACAGAGATAGGCAGTATAGCTTCAAAACTAACATTTTAATTTATATTTCTCTATTAGAGATTTGGAAAATTCTTTCATATTCTTGTTGACATATTACTGACAAAGAATGAGATATACATGTTTGGTCAAGGTCAATAGGAAAATTTCTTTTGCTTTTCTGTATCTATTTCTATAGTTACAGATGTGCTTGTCAAAATTATGAATCCCCTTTATAAGCCTCCCAAAGATGGGCCTGATTTCTCCATTTTGGAAGTGGTAGTAGAAGAGAAATAAATAACTGCATTTCAGAAATGTATCACAAAGCAAGAGTTGGGAAGCCAAATGAAATTTGTCATTGCATTTTACCTTCTCCTTTTCACAATTAGCCAAATTCTGAAACCATAGTAATTTGTGCTCAAACCATTATTATAAAGCAGTTAAGCCAAAAATGGCAAGTTTCCTTACCAACTATTATGCTAATTTAAGATTCATAGTTTCAGCCCAAGAAAATAATGTTTTTGAATTGGCATGAGCTGTGGGGAAGAAAGGCATGAAATGGAGGACAACCAAAACAATCTCTATAATTTCCTTATGGTTCTGTTTTCTTCACAGATAAAATAAGCATGGTAATCTTCATTGGTTAAGAAATGCTCCAAAATCTTTGGATAGAATACACTGCAAAAGAGCCAAGTATTCTGCTGACTGAGTAATGGTAGTCTGTGAGAAATGAGTAGGTGTGTTCAAGGGCACACAGCTTTCCAGGTGATCGTGTGTCACAACAAGGCTCTGGCACAGTACGTAAGCTAGGCAAAATGGTGGGAAGTCAGGCCCTATGATTTTGGCCAATTATTTACTTCACTGATCAAAGGTCATATATCCTTTGTAGGCTGCATTTCATTGGCTTATAAAATGTTGAGCATTATTTCAGTTATACCCAGTTCTCACTCACTTGGATTTTATTTTAATTAGGTTAAAAATCATTTTGGTTGACCTTAATAAAGAATATTATTACTATAGGTCTTCAATGGTATTGAAATTTAAATGATAAATATCTATCTTTCTCTTTAGATATAGGAGTTTATTATAACACAGATCATCTAGAAAACATTCTTATGAACTGGTTTCCAAAATGGAGTTTCTTTTTAATTGCAATTAATAATGAGAAACATCTAGGACTTTTATCCCCAAAAGTTAATTTCTCTTTGTATTTTAATATGCAAACCACAACACACATTGCTTGGGCTAGTTGTTTGAACTTTCTGGGATCCATTGGACCAGTATCAGAATTTCTTATTGGCATCCACTAGAATGTGTTACTCATTGTGTTGATGAGAGTTCTTAAGTCTTTTAAAGTTGTATGTCTTTATGATTCTATTGTTATTTTATTGTTATTGTTCTGCTCACTTCACTCTGCATCACTGTCTCAGTCTTACCACTTTTCTCTGGAGTCATCATCATCATTTTTAAAAGTACAATAGTATTACATATACATGCCATAATTTTTCAGTCATTTTCCAATTGATGGTCACCCCCTTAGTTTCTAGTTGCTTGATATCACAAAAATGCTATTACAAATATTTTTGTATGTATAAGCTCTTTGTTTCTTTCTTTGATTTCTTAGGTCTAAGGATATAGACTTAGTGGTGGTATTGTGGGTCAAAGGGTGTGCACAGTTTGCTAACTTGTTGCGTAGTTACCAATTGCTTTCCAGAATACCGTACCAAGTCAGAGTTGTACTAGAAGTACATTAGTGTGCCTGTTTCCCCACAGGCCTCCACTATTTATTTTCATTTTTGGCCACTTTTGCTAATCTGATGGGTTTGATTGAGGTAGGTCCTCAGAATTTCTTTAATTTGCGCTTCTCATGATGAGTAACTTTTCTTTATGATTTCGAAAAGATGGTGGCATATCAATAACAAACAACTGCCAGATCTCCAATATTCATAACCTTGCAACTATCCTTGTCTCCTCTCTCTCCCTTATCCCTATAACTAATCAATTCCCAAATCTTGCCCTTCCCACCTCCACAAGCAGTCTCATATGTGCATCCTTCTCTCCAGTTAGAAGACTACCACCGTATTTCAGTCCCTCATCATCTCTCACCTGGAATTTTGCAATAGCCTTCTAACTGTTCTTCCTGCTACAGGTCTCCTCCTACTTCAATCACCCTTCACTTTGCCGCTTCAGTGGTTTTTCTAATGCTCAGGTATGACTATGTCACACCCTCTCCTTTCTTTTATCTCCAAGATCAAATAGAATGTCCTGTGCTATGGCATTTAGACTATTCATCACAAAGACCTTTCCTACCTTCTTCAGTCTTGTTTAATTTTTATCTTCTTCACACACCTTGTGATCCAGCTACAGCAGTCTTTTAATTATTACTCCAAACTGACATTTCATCACCCACTTTACACAGGAGGCCTTTCTCAATTTGCCCTCTTCAAGGGGCTAATGCCTTCACTTTTCAGAGTACTATCCATGTATTCTATATAAATCTTGTGTGTCCCTAGTTATTTACATATTGTCTCCCATGTGAGATTGGTTTTGCTTTTCTTTGTAGCCTCACGGCTTAGCACAGTGCCTGGCACATATAGGCACTCAATCAATGTTTGTTCTTCACTGACTCAGCTAGTAGACAGTAGAGCTTGGAGTAGAAATCAGTATCCTAGTTCACAGCAATGGTTTCTTGTGACTATACTAGACCATAACAGATTTTGTTGAATGAATGAAGCATTTATTAAGCACTTACTACACAGTGCAAAGCACTGGGGTACAAATAAAATAGTAAGGTAGTCCCTGCTCTCAAGGAGTTCAAGTTCTAATGGAGGAGACAGCACATTTGGAAGGTTTCAGCAGAAAGTCAGATGAAAAGGTCCCACAATGCTCAGCAAAGCAGCTGGTTATGCCTTTTCTTTAATATCATTTCCACTGATAAAAATGAGTTTTTGGCCATTAATTCATATTCCCCATCATGGTGTTATTTCTTTGATTCCATGCCTTCAGTATCTTAATGTTGAACACAACTCAATTTTTAAAGTCTCCTTGAGTGGAGAGACTTCTTATTCCTTTCTCCTATGCATTTGCAGGGAATGGAGTTTGAAACAAACTGTTTTGGGAGCCCACAGTCATTTAAAATGTACATTGCACCTACTAGCTGTGTGACCTTGGGCAAGTCACTTAACCCCAATTGGCCTGCCTTCCCCCTCAAAAAAAATAAAATGTGCATTGTTCCAGTAATCAGAAAATCCACTCCTAAAAAAGGAATAGGAAAGAAAGGCTACAAGCATGGAAAGGTGTAAGGTGAGAGGAAATCTGTGATTCTCTGCTTTAAAAAATCAAGGATGTATACCTATGGCAAATCCAGAGTCTGTTACGGAGAATAGAACAGGGTCTTGCCTTTTAATAAATGTCTAGAATGAATAATTTTTCATCAGTATCCTGAGCTTTGTCACAGAGTCTCCATTCTCAATATCCTCCTCCTCCTCCTCCTCTTTCTTCTTCTTTTTCTTCCTCTTTTTCTTCTTCTTCTTGTTGATCTTCTTCTTCATCATCATCTTCTTATTCTCATTCTTATTCTTATTCTTCAGTAATAGGACATTTCTTAGAGGAGCTGACAAGTTTTTGTCAAGAAGATTTTATAGGTAGAAGTGCTGCTGACTTTCTAGCAAATTAGAGTAGTTATGGAAGCCATGCAGAGTCATCAGATGTGAACCATATGATCAATAAGCTTGGCTTTGACTGAAGAACCTGACACATTTGTGACGAGGCAGTGCCAAGACAAATACAAGCAAAGCTATAGCCTGGAAATTTTTTAAACATATTATTGGAATTCTCAGAAGTATCATTTTGAACTTAAAGTAAACATTGGCATACAAACCCAACAGCCTGCATAATCTGGTCTTGAAGTGAAACTTTATTTGTTATGGGGATGTGCTCAGGAATGGGAAATAGAAGAAGAAGAAAAAACTTTTTTTTTTCTACTGCAAAGAGAAAATAGGTCTTTCCACAACACTGCAGACATTATGTGGGGTCATGTAAGTGATACTGTCTCAAGCTGTCTTAACAGTTTGCAAGTAAAGATTGAGTTAATTGTTTTCTTCAAAGTGTTCAATTGGCACAGAGGTCTAGGATAATTACTTTTTTTCTTCTTATTTTTAAAAAGGATAATAAAAAGTGGATTTCTTATTTTAAAATAAATTTTATTGTTATCTTTTGTTTTTACATCAGTCCTGGAAAAACACTGCTTAAATTGTTGTTTAGTCATTTTTCAGTTGTGTCTGACTCTTCATGACCCATTCAGCATTTTTCTTTGGAGAAATATGGGAATGGTTTTCCATTTACTCCTCCAGTTCATTCTACAGATGGGGAAACTGAGGCAAACAGAGTTAAGTGACTTGTCCGGATCGCAGAACTAGTAAGTGTCTGAGGACAGATTTGAACTCCCAAAGAAGAGTCTTCCTGACTCCAGCCCTGGTGCTCTATCCACTGCACCATTTACATGCCTATAATAAAAGATTTTTTAAAAAGATAAGGGAAAAGTTCAGCAACACCAAAATTCTCATATTTTGTTCAGTATTGTACACCCATGGTCCCCCAACTTCTCTAAAAATAAACTCTGGGAGAGAGGTATTTTTGTATCTGTATTTTATGCAAAGCTTGGTCATTAAGATTTGGGAGAATTTGGTTTTGTTGATTTTGTTGCTTTTCTTTCCATTAACACTAATAATAACACAATTATGCACATTATGTTCCCCATTCAACTTGTTTTTTAACTTCGAATCAGTTAGTATGTCTTTCAATACCAGTCTGTCTTCATCATATTCGTTATTTCTTACTACACAATAACATGCCACTTATATTCATCTACTACAACATGTTTACTTATTCCCAAGTAGATGTTCATCTACTTTGTTTCCAGTTATTTGCTATCACAAATGTGTTGATTCAATTTTGGTACATTAAGAGAGGCCTTTCTTTTTCTTCACTGCCATCCTTGAGATGTAACCTAGCAGTGAAATTTCTGAGTCAAAAGATATAGATATATTAGTCACTCTTTGTCATAATAGATATATTAGTCACTTTGCGTGAATAGAAATTGCTTTCCATAATGGCTGGGCCAATTCATAACTACACTAACAATGCATGAACATGACTATTTTTCCACAACTCCTTCCTCATTGACTATTTTCATCTTTCATCATCTTTACCAAAGATGGCAGAGTAAAAGCAGGGTCTTGCTTGAGCTCTCCCCCAACCCCTTCAAATACCTGTAAAAATGACTATAAACAAATTCTAGAGCTACAGAACCCAAATAAAATGACAGAGTAAAACAAATATCCAGCCCAAGACAATCTGGAAGGCCAACAGAAGGGTCTATTACACTGGGCTGGGAGCAGAGAGGAGTTCAGCATGGGCTGCACGAGCACATACTGGGCTGGAGCAGGCCTCATGGGATTGAATCACTGGCAGCTGTGGCAGTTTCCAAGCTTCTCAACCCATAAACACCAAAGTAGAAAGTTCCTAGAAGTGTCTCTGACAACAGCTGTGCAAAACCCCGAAAACTTGGGACAGAGCACTCTCCACTCTGGAAGCAGAGTCTTACTTTGACAAAGAGGTCAAAAGTCAAGCAACTGGCTGGGAAAATGAGCAAACAGTACAAAAAAAATTAGACTACACAATTTCACTTTGGTGACAAAGAAGATCAAAATATGCAACCAGAAGACAACAAAGTCAAAGCTTCTACATCTGAAGCCTCCAAGAAAAATGTCGATTGATCACAGGCCATAGAAGAGCTCAAAAAGGAGCTTGAAAATCAAGAGAAGTAAAGGAAAAATTGGGAAGAGAAATGAGAATGATGCAAGAAAATCATGAAAAATGAGTCAATAGTTTGGTAAAGGCAACCCAAAAAATACTGAAGAAAACAACATGGCAAAGAGGTCCAAAAAGCCAATGAAGAGAAGAATGCCTTAAAAAGCAAAATTGGCCAAATGGAAAAGGAGGTACAAAAGATCACTGAAGAAAATGATGCCTTAAAAATTAGAATGGAGCAAATGGAAGCTAATGACTTTGTGAGAAATCAAGATATTATAAAACAGAACCAAAAGAATGAAAAAATAGAAGACAATGTGAAATATCTCATTGGAAAAAACCACTGACCTTGAAAATAGATCCAAAAGAGAAAATTTTTAAATTATTGGACTACCTGAAAGCCATGATAAAACAAAGAGCCTAGACATCATCTTTCAAGAAATTGTCAAGGAAAACTACCCTGATATTCTAGAATCAGAGGTTAAAATAGAATTTGAAAGAATCTACCCATCACCTCTTGAAAAAGTTCCCAAAATGAAAACTCCTAGAAATATTGTAGCCAAATTCCAGAGTTCCCAGGTGAAGGAGAAAATATTGTAAGCAGGCAGAAAGAAACAATTCAAATATTGTGGAAACACAGTCAGGATAACACAAGATCTAGCAGCTTCTACATTAAGGGATTGAAGGGCTTGGGATATGATAGTACAGAGGCCAAAGGAGCTTGAATTAAAACCAAGAATCACCTACCTAGCAAAATTGAGTACAATACTTCTACTTTCAAGCATTCTTGGTGAAAAGACCACAGCCGAATAGAAAATTTGACTTTCAAATACCAGAATCAAGAGCATCATGAAAAGGTAAACAGGAAAGAGAAATCATAAAGGACTTATTAAAGTTGAACTGTTTACATTCATACATGGAAAGATGATATTTGTAACTCATCAGACCTCTTTCAGTATTAGGGTAGTTGAAGGGAATGCATATATATAGACAGAGGGCACAGGGTGAGTTGAATATGAAGGGATGATATCTAGAAAATAAAATTAAAGAGTGAGAGAGGAATATATTGGGAGAAGGAGAAAGGAGAGATAGAATAGGGTAAATTATATCACATAAAGGAGAAAAGAAAAAGCTGTTACAATGGAGGGGAAGAGGGGGGAGTTGAAAAGCAATGAGTGACCCTTACTCTCATCAAATTTGGCTTAAGGAAGGAATAACATACACATTCACTTGGGTATCTTACCTTACAAGAAAGTAGGGGGAAGGGGATAAGGGGGTGGGGGTGATGGTAGAAGGGAGGTCAGATTGATGGCAGGGGTAGCAAGAAACACTTTTGAAAAGGGACAGGGTCAAAGTCAAAAATAGAATAAATAGGGGGCAGGATAGGATGGAGGGAAATATAGTTAGTCTTTCACAATATGAATATTATAGAAGTTTTGCATAACTACACATGTATAACCTATATTGAATTGCTTGCCTTCTCAATGAGGAGGGAAGAAGGGAGAGAATCTGTAACTCAAAGTTTTACAAACAAATGTTAAAAATTGTTTTTACATGCTACTTGGAAATAAGATATACAGGCAATGGGGTATAGGAATCTATCTTGCCTTACAGGAAAATAGAAGGGAGGAGTATAAGAGACAGGGTGGGGTGTGATAGAAGGGAGACAGACTGGGGGAAAGAGTAACTAGAATGTATGCCATCCTGGGGTGGGAGGTAGGGGAAAGATGGGGAGAAAAGTTGGAACTCAAAATCTTGTAGAAATGAATGTTGAAAACTAAAAATAAATTAATTATTTAAAAAAATAAACATCATCTTTACCAATTTGATGTGTGTGAGGTAAACCCTTAGGATGGTTTTGATTGACTTCCCATATTATTAGTTATTTCAAGCATCCTTTTTAATAGTTCTTTCAAGAACTGTTTGGGGAATACCTTTTGGTGCTCTCTATTTTTACTAGGTGTCTGTGCATCTTGAAAGTCAGACCCGCATCAGACATATTTGATACAAATGTTTTCCCCAGGTGACCATTTCCTTTCTTATCTTGGTTGCAAAAATCAATGCTGAAAACTAAATATATTAAATAAATAAATATGTTCATCCATAAGCTTTTCAATTTTATGTAATCAGAATTTCCCTTTTCATCTTTTGTTATCATCTCTGTCTCTTATTTGAGTAAGACTTCAGTCTTCAACCATAGCTATTAAAGGTATATGATTTGATTTTCTTCTAATTTTCCAATGATATGACCTTTAACATTCAATCCTTAGACATAATTTAAAATTATTGTGATTTGTGTTGTAAGAAATTGTTTTAAAGTTAAATTCTATGAGACTACTTTCCAGTTTTCTCAGAATTTTTTTTTCAGAAGAGGAATTGTTTCTTAGGTTATTTATGAGACTGGGAGAGAGTGAAAAAACCACTTGGTTAACAAGTTTGATCATTTCTAATTACTCCTTATCTTTTCCATTAATTTACTTTCTTACAAACCAGGATGAAATAGTTAAATGATAAAATGGGTATTTATAATATTATCAGAGGTCTGAAAGTCCCATTACCTTTTTGCATGAGTCCTAAGACAAACAAAAATCTTTTTTGAGAAAGCCTTCTCTAAAGCCAATGATTCCTTGACAATATCTAATTGTATAGATTTGTTTTTATCAATAGTTTCTATTGTTTGGATGACCTTGTTCTCTTCTTCCATTAGATTTTAAGATTCTAAGTTCTTAACAGAAACAGGAAAACACTGTACATAGCACCAGTGATATTATAAGAAAATCAACTGTGAATTACTTAAGTGTTCTCAGCAATACAATGATCTAAGACAACTCTAAAGGACACATAATGAAAAATGCTATATACTTCTAGACAAACAACTGATGGAGTCTGAGTACAGATAAAAGCATACTTTGTTTTTCCTTATTGGGGGTGGTGGTGCTATGTTTCCTTTAACAATATGACTAATATTGAAATATCTTTTGCATGACTGTACATGTATAACCTATATCAAAATGCTTGCTTTCTTAATCAGGGGGAAAAGAAAAAAATCAGAACTCAATATTAAAAAAATGATAAAAATTTTTACTTGTAATTAGAGAGAATAAAAGATTTTTTAAAAAGATTTTAATCTTTTAGAGTACCAACAGTATACTTTTCACTTGTTTGAAGTGATTCAGTAAACATGTATTAAGCTCCCCCTTTGCACTAGGCACTGTGCTAAGCACCAAGGTTACAAAGAAAGGCAAAAGACAGTCTCTGCTCCCAAAGAATACATAGGAAGCACTGTCATGTATTGAAATGAATATTACATATAATCAAGAAGAGTTAAATTTAATTCTCACCTCTAACAATTGTTAATGATTTGGCCTTGGTCAGGCCCCTTAACTCTTCTTTTTCCTCAGCTGTAAAAGGGCAGGACTTGTGTTATGGGATTATTATTTCATTATTTTGATGGCTCTATGATGTAGGTACTCCCTTCAACAGTGCAGATTACAGCCCACTCATTCCTTCTCATTTTTGGCCAGTGTTGTTACGGGGACCAAAGGAGATAATATACATCAAGATACCTCCAAACTTTAAGCACTATATGATTGTCAACTAGAAATTTTATTCTAAAATTCTTCATTTAGTTTCTGTAAAATATAACATGATTCTTTTCTGCCCTTGACTTAACCATTTTACTTACAATCAGGATATCTGACTTCAAATTCACTATCTAACACTTGTTATCTGTGTAACTGTGGGAAAGTCAACTAAACTCATCGAGTATTTCCTTAGCTGTAAAACAGGGATGATTCTATTTATGCTACCTACCTAAAGGATTCTTATTAAGAAATAATGATGTAAGGCACGTAGGTAGATGGCCTAGTGGATAGAGTGCTGGACTTTGAGTCAGTAATACCTGAATTCAAATTCTGTCTCAGATACTTACTAGCTAGCTGGCTGACCCTGGGCAAATCACTTAACCTTCTTAGCCTTAGTTTACCAATATTTCACACTATCATTGGGAAGTTCAAGTGATATGATATGATATGATACAATGTGATGTGATGTAATGCAGTGTAATATAATATGAGTGTATATATATACATATATATATATATAAAGTGTTCTGTAAATCTTAAAATGCCATTTAAATATGAGTTATATAAAATATTGGGAAAATGTGATGTCATTTGTCTGCATATTGTGGACATCCAGTGCTGTTGATTTTTGGTTTTGCCAACTCCACTCTTCATTTTTTTGTGGATAAGGTTTATGGAAAAATCTAAAAGAGAAGTTTTCTCTTTTGGTGACTAGGCAGGATCTTTGAAGTGATGCTCCCCTCCTGATGTTCCCAAGCGGCACTGCAAAAGCATGAAACTAAGGAAACCATGGTCTAAACTTCTCATAAGTTAATGGGGAAAATGCAAGATTGCCATGTTCTTTTGCAAAATGAATATAAAATCTCATCTTTTTGTTGAAAATAATGAATCTTAGAGATTCAATAGCAGTTAATAAAGAGTATGTATTTAAGTTTCATTTGACATTCATAAGAGAAGTACTCTTTTTATAAATCAGTGATTAGCATCAATGGGAATGCCACTTAAATAAATTAATCCTTTTGGTTAAATCTAAGAATAGATCATCAAAATTTGGTGGCTAACTTGAAGAAAGCACCATTCTCTTCAAATGTCAAAAAGTTAAAAGGAAGAGTTACTTGGAATGTGAACAGTGTGATTGTTCATGTGTCATTAACTATAGGCTATATCTACATTCTGGGTAATTTCTTCATTAGATTAATTTTGATCCAAGCAATAATGGTATAACAAAAAGGGATGGGGGAGAAGAGACATAAAGGTATTTGGAGCAACATTCTGATGTCAGGTTCAATTTTTATCACAGTAAATGTTTAAGCAAATAAGAAAAGTTTTTTTTAATATAAAAAAAAAAGATTAGGGTTAGGGTTGGTTTGTGCCTTGTTTTTTAGAATGTTTTTGTTTTATCCTGAAACATTTAGGAACTTTTGCAAAGGTGACAGAATGTAAACTCCTTGAATCCAGTGTTGCTATATTTTTGAATATAAAATTCCCAGCAAATAGTACAGTGCCTTACATATAGTAGGCACTTAATCTACATCAGTTGAATTGAATTAAATTTCAAAAATGTCTATTTTTGTTAAAGTGAAATGTATTAGTCTGTCTATATGTCTCATGCTTTGTAGCTCCAGAACTTATCAGATAGCTGCTATATAATAAGTATTTAATTAATGCTTGGTGGTTGATTTATTGACTGATTGGTTGATCAGGAGATGTAATCTTTTGTTCCCCTGGATTTGAAATAAGAAAAAAATTATAAATCCATAACATTTTATATTTAATTCATGTATCAATTGGTCAAATCTTTCAAAGTCAAATTAACAACTTTATTTTTTATTTTAATTTAATTTATTTAATATATTTAGTTTTCAGCATTGATTTTCACAAGAGTTTGAATTACAAATTTTCTCCCCATTTCTACCCTTCCCCCCACTCCAAGATGGCATATATTCTGGTTGCCCCATTCCCCAGTCAGCCGTGCCTTCTGTCACCCAGCTCCCCTCCCATCCCCTTTTCCCTTCCTTTCTTGTAGGGCAAGATAAATTTCTATGCCCCGTTGCCTGTGTATCTTATTTTCTAGTTGCATGCAAAAATTTTTTTGTTGTTGTTTTTGAACATCTGTTTTTAAAACTTTGAGTTCCAACTTCTCTCCCCTCTTTCCTTCCCACCCAACCTCACTAAGAAGTCAAGCAATTTAACATAGGCCACATGCATATCATTATGTAAAACCCTTCCACAATACTCATGTTATGAAAGACTAGCTATGTTTTACTCCTTACTAACCTATCCCCCTTTATTGAATTTTCTCCCTTGACCCTGTCCCTTTGTGAAAGTGTTTGTTTTTGATTACCTCCTCCCTCATCTGCCCTCCCTTCTATCATCCCCTCTTTTTTATCTTCTTCCTCCTTCTTTCCTGTGGGGTAAGATACCCAATTGAGTGTGTATGGTATTCCCTCCTCAGGTCAAATCTGATGAGAGCAAGATTCACTCATTCCCTCTAATCTGCCTTCTCTTCCCTTCCTACAGAACAACTTTATTTTCTTTGTCTAATTACTTTAGTAATGTGAAACAAGCATAATAGTACACTCTTATATGCCAGTGACCAACTTTTTGAGTCCCTGTAAATGACGACTAGCTGAAGCAGTAGAATGTAGCAGATAAAAGTCTGGCCAAGTAGGGAAGATTTAGGTACAAGTGCCACCTCTAATGCTCATTGGCTGTGAGCCTCTAAGATCTCATTACCCTCACCATCTACTGCCTCATCACTATCCTTTGACTCTCTGATTGGAAGGTGGAGCCATGAACTCCAAATTTCCATGTAAGGAGAGAACTTAGCTTAGAATCTTCTCATTTATTTCCTGGCTGCACTACTTTGGGACCTCTCTCACATACTTTTCCATCATTCTCCAGATCCAGTACCTCTCCTCATCCCCCCACCCTCACCAGTCCCTTCCAATACCTTTTCAGTTTCCTTTTGTATGTTGTCTTCCTCCATTAGATTGTAAGCTCCTTCAGGGCAGCTCCTGTTATTTTTGGTAGTTGTGTCCCCAGAACTTAGCCTGGAACATATAAAATAAATGTTTATTGACCATTGTCTGTTGCGTAAATCACTTGCTCCTTTACTGCCTCAATACAACCTTCTAAGACTAAAAATTGCAGAAGTGATACATCTCTGCATTGTTAGAGAGATTTCCCTCCTAGGAAATTTCCTGGGAAATTCCCACAAGAAGTCTAATATCTAGTTAAAAAAGTCAAGACCTTTCTCTATATACCATATTGTGGCAAATGACGATAAAGTCCAATTATTTTTAACTTGGAAGTCAGAGGCTGCTGTGTGGCAGTGCATTCCTATGCACTGATTATTCAGTAAGAGAGGAGTTCTAATCCCAGCTCTACTACTTACTAGATAGTGATCTTGGGCAAGCATTGAAAATCTGTGGGCCTCAATTTCCTTACATATTGAAAGAGCTGAACTGAACAAAGTGATCTAAAAATTCTCTTTCTGCTCTGAGACCAAGATCTCAGAATCCTAATACACATAAGCACAACTTGATTGCTTGTCAACACATTTCTAGTTGGTCAATGGACTCTGAAATGTTTCTTTATTTAAATCTAACAATTACAGGGCCACAAACTCCACTTGCACCAGAGTTGGAATGCTTTCCCAGATTGTCCATTATTTCCTAATCACTAAACAAAGCTCAAAGGAGTTAGGATTTAAGGAAAGTGATTGATCATTTCCGATCCATGCATAGGGAAACAGTGAGATGCAGGTAGAACCTAGCCATTGATTAATAGGGTGGACCTTTTGACCTGTTATTAAATGCATCTTTCTTTACACCCCATCTTTACACCCCACAGTAATCCCAAAGAAAAAGAGCACATCATTGTATGGATTCCCTTGTGTTCTCCACAATAGTTCATAAGTTGTAGGATTTTTAATTTTCCTCCTAAATTTCTACCATACCCAAAAGCTTCTGCATAATACCATCCTTGTAAATAATGGTTTCCCTTCAATGCTTCTTCAATTGTTACTAATTCATTACAAATCATTTCTGAAAATACTCTGAACATAATTATCATTTTCCAACAGGAAACATTCTCTTTTGTCCCCTACTAGAATTGGAAAGCTGCTACACTTTTTCAGGGCATAGCTACTAGATCTAAGGACACACATGACATAATGCAAATCATCTTGCACTTGGAGTCAGAAGACCTGGGTTTGATTCCTGGCTCTGCTACTTATTAGATATATGACACTAGGCAAAGGATTCTGTGGACTTTTTGTGATTTGGTTTTTCTCCAGCCCCTTCTACTTCACTAGTAACAAAAGTAGTGTCACAGAAAAAAGAGATAGAGGGTATTACTTAACTTGACTGTTTTTACTCTAAATATGGGATCCTTGTTCAGGGACCAACACATAACTGGAGGACATAAACAGAAGTTTCAATATGTTAAGAAGTTTTGGATGAGTTACAATCAGCACAACTAGGGAGATTGATGGAATCACAGATCCACTGACATATAAAAATATACTGAGTCAGTTGGATGATTTAGTCCATTATTCTGCCTCTGACAGTGGCATCAAGAAAGTATTGAGTGAGAGGTCATTGGTTTTTCCTGTGTCTTCAGCTTCAAAAAAAAGTGAGACTCTGTTCTCCAACTAGGATTTCATAATGTAACACCACCTCCTTCTAGGACTGTTTCTATTACAACTATGTTATGCCATAAGTCTATAGATATGTTTTGCATATCTTTGGGTTTCTATTCAACCTCTTTGCCTTGTCCTTAGGTAGGGATCCAGTCATTTGCCCATCTTGGAGACAATAAGATACTATCCACCTTGGCTACAATATTTGAACTACATGTATATAGATCCTATTGGAGAAGAGAGATAATACTTTCATCAGGAAATCAAGTAGGGCTTCATAAAGAGGGTACCATTGGTAAAGAGACTTAAAAGAAGAGAATGCGAGAATGTAAAAAATTTGAAGAGCAGAATTTGAGAAAGGAACGCATTTCAGGAGCAGGGAATAGCCTGAGTTGGTGTGTGGAAGGAGTCCATGTCATAGTGAGTTTGAGGAATAGTTAGAAGTTCATTTTGCCAGGAAAATAGAGTGTGGGAATGAGAGCAATAATTGAAAGGTAGGTTGAAGCCAGATTGTAGAGGGCATTGAAGATCAGAGGAAAGAGAAATAATACCATAGGAGAAAGAGCCCTGGACCTAGAGTCAGAACAGAGAAGGCTTTGACCCACTCCTCTGACATGTAGGAGGTATACCATTGGTATATCATTTAACCTCTGAATTTCAGTTTACTTATCTGTAAAATGGGGAGAGTCATACCTACAATACCTACCTGGTTGGGTGGTTGCAAAGATCAAATATGAAAAGAACTTTGCAAATCTTAGAGTCAATATAAATGCCCTCCAATGCTATTGTCTTATCTTATAGACAATGGAGAGCCACTGGGTGTTTTTGTTTTTGTTTTTCTTTAATCGAAAGGGTGATATATGATCATACTTGTACAAAAGAAAGATGGTTTTGGCAGATATGCTACACATGGATTGGAAAGGGAAGACATTGGAGGCAGGAGTTAGGAGATTATTATTATAGACAAGGTGAGAAATGACAATGACAGAACATTAATTAATTAGAGCATTAATAAAGTGAGATGATAATAATAATAATAATAAAGCATTATTTTATGTTTTACCAAGCATTATATATATGTATATATAACATATATATATATATAATTATATATATATATCATCTAATTTAGATATTTCAACAACCTTGTAAGGTAAAGATGGCAGGTATAATAACCTTGATTTTATAGATGACATGAGAAAAATGAGGTTCAAAAAGGTAAAGTGATTTGTCCAAGATCACACAGTTGCTAAGACTTGGAGGGAGGATTTGAATCTACTTCTCCCTGACTTCCAGTCCAGCACTTAATCCACTAGAAGACAGAGGTGTGCCAGAGATAGAACTGACAGGGCTTAGAAACTCAATGAGAGGAGTGAGGGAAAGGGAAGTGTTAAAGATGAATCTGAAGGTTTAATGCTGTGAGTCTAAGATCATGGTTTTACCACTGATAGAAGCAGGGAAGTTGGAAGGAAAAGCAGTTTGTTTTATGGAGGAAGGGTGCAATAATGAGTTCAGTTTTGGATACACTAAGTTTGAATTGCTGGTTTGATTTCTCATTAGAATTTTATGAATCTTGGTTTTGTTATCCAATGCATTACCTATGACCCCCAATATGGAATCAGCTATACATTTGGTAAATATGTCTTCTACATCCTCTTCCAATTGATTGATACAAATATTTAACAGATATTATGTAGATTAATTAATCTTTGTTAAATTAGTAAATATCCCCTCCTAGTTAGTGTTAATCAGTATGATTTTTAAACTAATTATTAATGCATTTACATACGTATTATATATGCATGTATGTATGTGTATATCATACATACTTTGTAAGCTCCTCAATGCAGAGAAGGACCTCATATGATTCCTAGTATAAAAGACAGTCTGAAGAAATGCTTGTTGACAGATTGATTTACAAATAACATTGTGAAATTAAGGTGTACTATGTCTAAAACCCTGCCAGAAGAACAAAATAAGATGATTTATACATTATCTGTTCTTAGTTACAGAAAAAAAGAATTTCACAGTTGGAAGGGTCCTCACAAGTCATCTACTCAATCCATGGTGGCTCCTATTAGTTACCATATTCTATTCTCACTACCTATAAGCTTCACTTAGCAATCTGTCATAGAATTTTGCCAGGGACTACTACTGACTGTTTCTAAAGTGCAACTTTCCCTCTTTTTTTCAAAAATTTGGACAGCATTTTCTTGCCATCAGTCTTCTGACAACTCTCCCATTTCTATGTTTTCTCAAAACCAAACTAAGGACTAAAATCAAATCAGGAATTTTCAGTAGCTAGACATGTAATTTGTCTGGGCTCTAAGACTTAAATTTATTTAAAAGAACTAGATGCTATCTGAATTTCTTCTCTTTCTTGGGCTTTAATTTCCTTTGGATCATGTTTGTTTTGTCCTTTTTCAGGGGAAGACAAAAGTACAGTAAAATAGGAAGTAATACACCTTTTGCTGAGGGCATCTGCTGACTCGACATCAGCTGCCTCAATCAGTGGACCAATCAAGTCATCAGTGTGCATTCAGTAAGAGCTTACTATGTACCAGATACTAGACTAAACACTGGAACAATGAAGAAAGAGGAAAAACAGTTCCTTGTCCTGAAGGAATTCATATTCTAATGGAGGAGACAATGTGTGGTTACATACAAAATTCATACCAAGTAGATGGAAGGTATCTCAGAGGTGAAGTCACTAGCAGCTCAAGGCACTAGGAAAGGTCTGAGAAAATTGGGATTTCATCTGTGTCTTGACAGAATCCAGGTAAGCTAAAAGGCTAAAATGAAGGGATCAAGTATTCCATTATGTTCAAAGACATAAAAAAGGATTTTCCTGTTTACTTCTTTTACTGGACAAAGATGAAGTTCTTAGAAATAAGCACAAGCTATGACTCCTTTTGAGCTCTATCATTCTTGATACTACTCATCTATTCCTGATATTCCATTCCATTCACTCTTCATTATGAGTGCTTTCTATCTTTTGTGTCCCTTTAAAATGTCAGGTCATTAAAAGAGAGATTCTATGTGTAGCCACATTATATGCTCTACAGCCCCAATCTAGAACAATTGGAGCCATTCATCCCACTTCAGCCAAATTTATTTTTAGGATATGGAATGAGAGGAGAATATTTTCTACTTTAACTTTTTGAAATTTGCTTTTCTAAAGTCTAAGGTACATGCTTCTGGTAGGAGCAAAGTCAGCCATGCTGAGTTAGGTTTTCCTGACTTTGAAATGTTCCCTGACACTTAGTTCACTCAGTGAACTAAGGGTCAGACTACTGAAATAGCTTCCTGGTAGCCTAAGTTCAAAAATCAGCCAAGGAGGAGACAGAGGTGGCTGCTCCTCAGGACTGAGCAGTAATCAGTATGGCCAACACAGGCAGATAAGCTGGGCTTAACTAAATCATTACTGAATATGGACAGACTATCCTTGCTATACTATAATTAAGTAACCCCCCTTTTGTTAATTTTTAGATAGTCTGTGAGCATCTCATTTTGTTCCAGTTCTAAATCTAAAACACCAAGTTAAACTTAATCATACTCAACTTAAGACAACACCCAATACATCTGAGTACCTTAACTCACATTTACATAAGCCCTTAAAGTTTGGAAAACACTTTCTTCAGAAAAGTTCCATGAGGTTGGTAACACAAATATAATTATCCAAATTTTTCAGATGAAGTAACCAAGTTTCAGGGAAGTTAGGTGGCTTACTCAGGGTTTTTTTAATGACATGTTTGCTGACTTGTTATTATGAGCATTTTATGCTTTTGTAGATATTTATTAATTTCCTTAAAATTGTCAATCTTATTGGCATATAGACAAAATATTTTCTGTGCATTTCTTTTATTTATTCACAATTTGGTTTTCATCTTTTTAAATCATACTAATGGTTAATCTAGTTTGTTCTTAACTTCAAAAACCCAGCTCTCACTTTTCTTTCTTGACTCATTTTTATAAATTTTCTTAGATATTCTTTGATTTTCTGAATTACTATTTTCATGTTTAATTGGGGTTTTTAATTTGTTGATTTTCTCATTTCATTTTTTCATTGTATGTACAATTCATTTATTGATTCTTGTACTTTTTATTGACAAAAATGTTTAGATACTTAATATCTTCCCCTCACCAATATTTTGGCAGAAGCTAAATAGTTTTGTTTTATTGTCTTGTAATTTGTAAAGTTTTCTACAGTTTTATATGATTTTGTTTTTTGACACACAAATTCTTTAGGGTTAAGTGAGTCTGCTATTATTTTAAATTATTATTTGTTCAAGTTCTCTTTACTGCATATAATTTTGTTGCTTTGTGGTTAGTAAAGAATCTATATAATATTTCTCTCTTTTTTTTAATTTTACTCTTTTCTTAAGTTGCCCTTTATTTAATATAATATTATATTGTAGTCAGTAAAAGATACTTCATGCCTCTGCTTTTTTGCTTTTATATGGACACAGTACAGATCACATGTATAGCTGAGAATATATATACCCTTTTGTGTTGCCATTTAGTAATTACTAGAGACAGCATTTAATTTTTCTAAAATTCCATTCACATCTTTCACTACGCATCTCCTGCCAGATACATGATTGACTAAATATGCAGAGTATGATGTGTATTTTTCAACATGGGCCACATGGGGATTTTTTTTTTGCTTCAGTAAGCATATTTCTTTCAAATGTTTGATTTTTATTGCCGATGGCGAAGGAGAGGGAAGTGGTTAGAGGGAGAAAAAGTAAGTGCTTGTTAATTTACAAAATTTATATTTAACAACTAAAAAAAATCTTCTAAATTATGATTTCTCTATCAGGAATGCCTAAAAGTCTTCTATTGCAGTAAAGGTCTATTTTTCCTCCTCTGTAAGATTGTAATCTTCCTTGTTATTTTAATTATTCTTGGTTATAAGCTTTTATCTTTTGCCTTGTATAATATAACATTCCAAACTTCCCCTTCTGCTGCTCTTGTGGCTGCCAAATCTTGTATAATCCTGACTGTGGAACCTTTCTGTTTAGACACTTTCCTTTTGGCTGCTTTAATAATTTTTATTTGATGTGGAAGTTTGATATTTTGTTTACGATATTCCTGGGAATTTTCATTTTAAGTTGTTTTGGTTTGTTTGTTTGTTTTGCTTTGCTTTCCCCATAGGTGATGAATTCAATGGATGCTTTTCTCAGATTGACCTCTTGTTATAATAGGCCTGGGAAACATCATGATTTCTTGATGTAGGCTTTTCATAGTTGAGCCTTTCATGTAGTCCAATGATTCTTAGATTATCCCTCCTAGACCTAATTTTCATTTGATTTGTTTAGAAAGGTGATATGTTACATTTTCTGATTTTTTTGTCTTTTGATTTCTTTTAGTACTTCTTGATGTCTTATAGAGTCATTGATTTTTGGTCCAATCTAATTTTTAAGGAGTTTGTTACCTAAGTGAGATTATATACTTCTTAGGAAGGCTTATACAAACTAATGTAAAATTAGCTGAGAAAAAGAAGGAAAATATGCATTAACAACAACATTTTAAAGAAAAACGACTTTTTAAGAGTTAAGAACTCAAATTTATACACTATACAATGACTCTAGAGGACCAATGAGGAAGTCTGTTACCAATTTTTTATCAGAAATGTAAAAGGGCTTAAGGTACATAATGAGAAATAAAATTTTGGACTTGGCCAATATTTGCATTCTTTTACATCATTTATGCTTATTGCTACAAGGACTTGTTTCTTTTCTTTTTTATTTGCAAGAGAATTTAGGATTGGGAGAAAAGGGATCAATGGTGCTGCCAATATGCTCTGAGCCTTCCTCTTTTTCTCTTGATATCATAAGGATACAAGAGGAGTACACAATCTAACCAGTTTATCCTTCAGTCTATCTTCTTTTTTGATTGTAGATTTATTTGACATCATCTTTTACTCAAATTCTTTTTAGAATATTTGTTTTCATTGTGTCACCCTGAAAAGTTAATGTAATCTAAAATTACATTCACTGATGTATAATGTTTAGAATAAGGGAGGTCATAGTCCTCCTGTTCCCCACTCTGGTCAAATCGCAACTAGAGAATTGTGCTCAGTTCTAGAACTTATATGTTAGGAAGGGCATCCATAACATAGATGCTATCCATATCCATCAAAATGGTCAAGAGCTTCAAAATTAGGCACATGAAGATTTGTTGAAGGAAATAGGAATGTTTAGATATCTGCAGATGAGAATATTTGGAATGGGAACCTAGCACAAGTGGCCACAGATGTCCCCCAGCCCAGCATCAGTTGGGAAGGATCCCAAACAAAGCCTAGCCCAGGAGCCTTGGAGGAAGAGGAAATTCCTAACAATTAGAAGTCCAAGGAGAATGGCCTACATTGATAAGTAGTGTGCTTTCCTTCAAAGGAAGTCTCCCAGCTAGGGACGAATGATCGCTTTCAGAGTTATTATAGTAGGTATTTTTATTGAGGTACTGGTTAGACTGGATCTTTCCTATTCTAAGATTCTGTTGCACTTTGAAAGAAAAACTATATTAAAAGAAGATGAAGAGGTAAATTTATGGTATGGTTTATTACTGCTGCTGCTGTTACTACAGAGAAACTGCACTTATCTCTTATAGAGGGTGAAAATCCATACCTGTTGTATTAGTCCAGTGGCCACTCTGGTCTAAATCTGTATGTCAGAGATTCTACGAAAACAATCAAGGACATATGAAGAAATATGCTATCTGCATCCAGAGAAAGAACTGATACATAGAAGTGTATATAAAATAATATTGTGTGTGTGTGTATGTATATATGTATATGTGTGTACACACACACACACACACACACACACACCTATTTGTGTCTAATGGTAGTCACCTCTAGAGCAGGAAAGGGAGAGAAGAAACAAAAAAGAAAAAAAAAGAAATGTACATGATAACTTTTTTCTGAGTCAATGAAATTACATGTCTCGCCTCAGAACCCATTTCTATTATATAACATATGGATATGTTGGTGACAGAATAATATTAGTTAGTTGTTTGTCATTTCAAATGTTACTCAAATATCGTGAAGTGGAATTTGAATGATTCTTAAAAATGAGGGGTAGAACAAAAGTGGAGAGAGAATCCAGAAAACTCATCCCCTTATTTCCCCAGGTGTTAACAATCCTTCCCAGCTTAACTGGCTTGGGTTTACTCCTCCCCTGGGATCATTAATAAGGACAATAAATAAAACCCAACATAAATATCCAGTCCCCTTTCATCTTACAGGTAGCTCAGGCAGGAGTCACACCTTGAAGTGATGAAATTTACCCAGCCAAATTCCCTCTGGTGTTTCTATTTAATAATCTAGCTATTTAGTAATAAAATTCATAGTTGATTAATTGCCAGGGAAGGGCTCTGACAAGGTAGCCAGAATTTCTAATTCTCTCCCTCAACCCCAAAGGCTCTGATAATTGCCATCTACCCTGGCCCTGCCTCTCCCACACCAGAGATCTGCTTCTCTGGAAAATGACAACATCCAGCTAGGTTATTACCTTATTCTGCCTTTTGGGGTGTATTTTTTCTTGTATTTCTGAATTTCATCACTTCATAAGAAAATAAATGTTTAGCGTTAACCTTCAAAGCTCACAGTAGTCATCCCCTTTGTCATTACTTCTACAGAGTTCTCTCACAATTTCACAAGAAATGAGAGACATTGTTGTAAAAATGAATAGAGGTCCAAACTTAGATAGAGGAAGACCTGAATCCAAGCTGTCTTTAACACACACCAGCTGTGTGACTGTGAGCAAATCACTTAGTCACTTAACCTCTCATTAAATCAAGCAATTCTCTCACACTATAAGTTACAGGAACTGATGTTTTGCTGTGGTAGAGGGAATTTCCACACCAGGGAGTTCTCCATGCTGATGAAATCATATGCCCCATATCTGGACCAAAAAGAAATTAATAATAAATAGTTATTGTGCACTGATTCACTCAACAAAAAATTATAGCACCTACTACATGTAAAGTGCTAGGCACTAGAGGAGATAGAAATTTAAGATATTGGCACATTCACTCTTGGAGCTTACAGTCTAGAATTTGCAAAATTCAGAGATTCAATTTAGAAGATCTTTAAATTCCACTTAAACACTATGAACAATTTGCAAAGTTATATAACCCATATACTACCAATGGCTGTACATACGCTAACTTATTTAATTGATACAATACTTGGTACGTTGGGCATTTGCTCATCAAACTTCAAGAAGATCCTCATCACCTTAAGCATCTCAATTCATAGGCCTTAAGGATTTGATTCATTTGATGGCTATCCTTTTATCACTACACATTAGTCCATCTACCCTGTCTCTGAAATTAACTAGTAATATAACCATGGGCAAATCATTTAAGCTCTCTAAGGTACAGGTATTTTTGTTTGAAAAAAATGAAGATAATGAGACCTGAATTAGCTACCTCACAAGGGTGCTGTGGGGTCCTAATTAGCTAATATGTTCAAGATACTTTTAAAGTCAAAATATTGCAAATATGACATACATATGTATGTGTACACAAACATATAGCATATATACTTCACCGATTATTATTGTTTTTCTTCTCCTCTTAAATTCAATATAGTACAGGAATAAACAGTCTTTGCACAGCTCACCACCCATTAAGATTCTTAAATGTGTAATGTCCAGCAGCCTATTTATTATCCAAGCATATAAGTTTTTTTGTAAAGCAAAAAAGTTTTGTTGTGGTTGTGGTTGTGGTTGTTAATTGTGTTCACATTTTTATATTGAATTCATATAGGTATGCTCCTGGGACAAGTCAGTACTATCCTTTTATGACTAATGTTCAGCAGACTATTGTACAAGTAGATAAAATTATTGCTTCTTATGCTTGCATAAAATAGTAGCAATAATAGTTATCAGCATTATTATAGTAATTTCTTACCTTTTTTCTCTGAAGTTACAGAAATTGTCCTGGAAAGCTCCTAAGTGGCAACTCAAAGATAGGGCCCTGCACCTAGAATCAGGGAGACTTGATTTCAAATCTAGCCATAGACAACTACTAGCTCTGAGACCCTGGGCAAGTCACTTAACTATGCTCTGCCTCAGTTTCCTCATCTGAAAAAAATGTGACTAATAATAGCAGATATTTCCCAAGGTTCTTGTAAGGATCAATGAAATAATGTTTGTAAAGTGCCTTGCAAAAACATCAAGCACAATTTAAATGTTAGTTATCATTGGCAACATTATCATCATCATTGGCTCTTTCATGTTTTATCTTCTGTGGATTATCATACTGGTGGTTAAAATGAACTGCTTTTTGGAACTAAATAAAAGATTTTGGGGACAGAATTTACCATTTGTATATGTATTTTAAGAATCTTTGCAACAACTCTAGTAACAGGATGATGGGGGTGATTTGTACCTTATTCTCTTCCCACATAATTTTTATTTCTAAATTTTAATATTTGAAAGCATTCTATGTTGTTTGTAGATAATGAACATTATCATGGAAACATCTATTAAAATAAACTTCTGTTAGTTTGTGAAAGATAGAAAGCTGTATATTTCTAGTCACCAATTCATGTCTTTCTAGGGATTCATAACTGCTAAATTTTTGCAACCTGGGTTACATAGTCTCTACTCTCTTTTTACATAATCTTTATTGATCCATATGTCTAGGCACTTGAAAGAGAAGTCTGGTTACCTAGCCCTGAAATGGTATTACAAACCTCTCTGCTTTTATAAACGCATTTGCATAACTCATATTTGATACTCTGTATCAAAATATCATTGAGTTTTTGTGGAGGTTGCCCATGGAAGGACTTTTGATTCTTACCTCGAATCTTAGCTGTATTTTGGTTTTATCTGTAGGTAAATCACTTTTGATTGCAATCAACAAATCTAGTGATGTATATCTATGATCAGCCTTCATAAATGATCAGTGAAGTCTATTTGCTCCAGAAATATTTCTCTAAATTTTTTTACCTTGTATTCTGTATCTTATATTCTGATAATGCCTATCACTTTTCTTCTTCCTTTTGGACAAAAAGTGTCCAAAAAGTGTGACTCTATAACTGCAGTAGGGTGATAGCTATGTGTTTTGTTAACATTGTATAAGACATATAATTAGGGTGGTTCCATCTTAAATAATGAACAATTCTGCTTAGCAAGAAATACATTTTGATGAAAATATGATAGCCTATAATATTTGGTCATACTTCAATGGTCACCAGTATATGGAATTTCATTAATGTGTTATGCCATAGTACTGAGCACATAGAAGGCATTCAATAAATACTCACCCAGTTGTTGATTATTATTTTCTCATGGCATATTTGTCCTGGGCCAGATTTGCCCGATGTGCACATCCCAGTATGTTTTAACTGCTTGTTTTAGTTATTTATGGTGAGAAAAAAATTGAGTTCACATTTTGAACTTTAGCAAAGCCAGTGCTAAATAAAACAGGAATTGTGAAGAGACTCAGCAAATGAGTCAGATTTTGTTGTATATGATTCTTCTTTTTTTTCCACTGATGAATCACATTCCCTTTGCCTTCTCCCATCTTCTTCTGCTCTATCCCATCTCTAAAATCCTTTTGTTTATTGATAAGCCAGAACTTTTAATGCCAGTAATGTTGACTTTTGATGTTAATGGATAGAATTCATATTTACTGATCTAGGCAAACCAACTGTTTCTATTTATTTAGGGAAAAATAAACAATGAAAAGGGGACCAAAGGAATTAGAAATTCAGGGGATGCCTGTCAATTGGGGAATGGCTGAACAAGTTGTGTTATATGAATGTAATGGAATACTATTGTTCCATGAGAAATGATAAACAGGCAGAGTTCAAAAAAAAACCTAGAAAGACTTGCATAAACTGATGCTGAGTGGAGTGAGCAGGATCAGGAGAACATTGTACACAGTAACAGCAACATTATGCGATGACCAACTTAGATAGACAAAGCTCTTCCAGCAATACAATGATCGAAGACAAATCCAAAAGACCCATGATGGAAAATGCTATCCACATCCAGAAAAAGAACTATGGAGTCTGAATGCAGATTGAAGCCTATTATTTTTCCTTTTTTGTTTTTTTTCTTTCTTTCTTATGGTATTTTTCCCTTTTGTTCTAATTTTTCTTTACAAAATGAATAACACGATAATATGTTTAATATGATTGGACATGCATGGTCTATGTCAGATTGCATGCCATCTTGGTTGGGGGGGAAAGGAATAAGAGAGAGAAAATTTAAAACTCAAAATCTGACAAAAGTGAATGTTGCAAACTGAAAATAAATAAATAAATTGTTTGAAAAAAGAAAGAAAGAAAAATAGACCAAGAAAGGGTGACAATACACATTTGCATTCTTGTGGATTTTTATTTATGGATTTTATTTACAGGGAGGAGGGATAGAAAATGAGAATATTCACTACCAGTGATTTTATCCATGCAGGACTTCTCCAACAAGGGGGCTCCCTCTACTATTGCAGATCCAATAATTACCCTGTAATTTATAACCTTAGAGAGTTTCCTGGAGGCATTGAGGGACATTTTGCATGACAATGTGTATGATAGGTCAGAGGTGGGATTTAAACTTTGTCTTCTTGATTCTGAGGCTAACTCTTTATCCAATTATGTTAGAAGAAGTGTCAGCATTGTTCATGGCAGCCTCAACTGTGCCTGAACCAGATTAAAATATAAGTAGGAAATATGTAACAAAATAAACAAAGTACAATAAAACTTACATAGCATTACATTTTAAAACTAAGATGATATATGGCCCATAGGGATCCTAGCAAAAAGATTAGTGGCACCTATTTCTAGCCTCCTCAAATAATTCCTATTTGAATTTAATGATACAGCACTACACCATGTTGTCTCTGTATAACTACTGTTACTAGGTTTAAATCTGAGGCACGGATTTTAGGCCAGTTTTAGATACAGATTCAAAAATTTTAAATCCATAGAAAAATTTGATGAACCTAAAATTATATTTCTTTTAGGCCATGAAATGGTGGCTCATCGCTAATTTTACTTCCCAACTCAAAGTACAAAGGTCTTATATCTCATAAACAATCTATATATTGAAGTTTTGCTGGGTGAATGATTTTGTAGAGCTCACCATCTAAAGGCTCATTGTATTCCAAAGCATCTGGAACTCTAAACACTATGGAGGTGGAAGTAAATCATCTGTGTATCAGCAATCATACCTCAAAAACCATTCACTCTTCCACCCACAGTGACTGTTTTGATCATTGCTATAAAATATAGTTACAGTAGGCAAAATTGTATTGTCATTAAGTGGTGGCTCCATTTTAAAATGACAGAATCATTTTGAAGCCAATTTGAGGGATGAAAGCTATTTTTTCTCATCTTGAAAATGATTCCATAATGTTCACTATGCTAGCCTTCTGAATGGAAAGGAAATCAACAATGGCATAAACAGGTCAGAATGGACAACATCCACTCCTGTCTAGTGGGGCCTGTGTGTTGGTTAGCGAAATTTATTACAAATTCTTTTAATCCCCTGAAGCTAGTATTTGTCAAAATTCCAATGTAATTGAAGTTTCCTATTGTTATTAGAGTCATTAGAGTAGCAGTTTCTGCATCAAATGAAATCTTGCTGCCAGATTGTCTGACATTTCATGAACCAAGTTTTAATTTGTTAGACATTGTTCCCAGAAGGTGAGATGAGATTACATGGAGCCATACATTAGGTAGGAAATTTATTTTATACTTACCACTCATAGTTCTTTTCTAGTTATTCAAATATAATTACATTATCTTGATTATGTAATCTCTCTGCATCAACATTTTCACACACTACTTCACAAAAGTTTTTAAATTTCTTTACAATTAAAAAGTAATTAAAATAGATTATCTAAATCAAAGTTTAATTTAATTAGTACACATTATCTTGAACTTTTTTCCATGATATGCCAGATAAAGCACTCAGATTTGCTTTTTAACACTTTTATTATTAAAAACATAAACATTTCTTGAGTCTTTTGATGCTCCCTTATATCTTACTAGTCCCATTTTCAGGCTGTCATCTAGAAGTCTACTTCTTTCACAACCTTACTGAGTTATTCCAGACCATTTTATTATTCACCTCAACATAATAAGACAATCAAAAGCCCATCTAAATAATCCCAGCCCTTGAATGTAAAAGAGTAGGCTCCATTTATAAGTAGGATTTATATTATTAAATTTAAACAATAAAAACATGCATAGTCTAATGGGAACAGATATTGAAAATAATAGTAGTCAGATTTTTTTCTCTTTGAGAAATTAATACAAAATAATCTTATAATTTTTCCATGTTAATTCGTTACTCTTTAGGTATTAATATGAATAGATGAATTAGAAAGCCTTTTTATGCATCCACTAAGTGCCAAGAACTTTGTTAACCTCTGGGAAAACAAATAGAAAAGTGAGGCAGTCTCTGCTCTCAAGTAGCATATAGTCTAGTTAGAGCTGGATGTGGGAGTCATTCAGAAGTTTCTGACTGTAGTTGGACAAAATTTGAAGTAAATACCTTCCCAATAGCTCTAGGATCAGTTGAGTTGTGGTTTTCTGCATGGGCTGGAAGGAACACTTAGATTTCTGAATAAGCAATTCTCCCTAGACATTCTTGACTTAGGTTAAAGCAAAAGTTGAACATCATTGTTTCTTTCATTGTAGCATAAGATGCTCTGTGGATTGCTACCTTTTGTGTCATGGCAGATCTAGAAAGAAAATGCATATTTCTTTTAAATGTCTCTCAGAAATTACAGATTGACATTTTAGCTACTCTGCCTTCCTTGGGGGTTAAACATTATAAAAAATCCAGCAGCCAGCTGTATTTTATAATGTCACCAAATGCTTTACAAAGAACAAGTTCAGTGTTGGGTCTTCTGAGTTCACATAGGAAGGATAGGAGATATTGTTCTTTTGCTAGGAGACATGACTCAGAAGGGAATAAAAGAAACAATGCAAAGATATAGAACAAGGGCCTCAGAGCCCACACAGAATACTCAGGAAAAAAATAGCCTTCTGAATATCAGAATATTAGCAAAGAAGACAACCTCAAGAAATAGTCCCTTTTTTTCTTTTTTTCTGTGTATTGATTCAGAAAGACATAGTATTTTTTAAATGAAAGTATTTTTACCTTGTAGATGTTTTGAGATTTTCTAATTTCTAAATGAAAATAGAAGGAAAACAAATATTTTATAACCTTTATTTAGTTAAAACTAGTATTGAACTGGAGAATATTTTATTGCTATTTGCATATTAGGTTTAAGAATAACATGTTAATAAATATGTCATACATATGTATATTGAGGCTATATCTTTACATTACAATGTTTATTTGAATCATTTAAAATTGCACTAAGACTTTTTAGAACACTCTCTATTTTAGAATTCTCTGGATAATTGAGTCCTATTATCTGCCTTACTAAGAGTATTATCCAATTTTGTCATGTTTTAAATTTTCATTTTTTTTGTTTCATTTGGAAGAAAATAAGGATGAATTTTAGGTCAATTGACAACAAGAGTTATCACCGTCAAAACACTGCAGAATCTTCCTTCTTTCATGTGCCTAAAATGAAACAGATATTCACTTTATCGGTCTGTTTTAAGTTCAATTCAAAGTAGAGAGAGCAGAGTAGACAGAATGGAAAAAAAGGCCATGATTGGAAGATATGTTTGATTTGGAGCCAGGAAAATTGGGTTCTAGACTAAGCTCTCCTGGTTATTAAGTCTATCTAGGCCACATATCTTCTTTAGGACCATACTTATTCATCTGCCAAAGGATGGGATTAGATAAAGTGATAATCTATTAGATGACCGAATTTAGAATTTTCCGTTTTAAAGCGTATACCATTGGTATGACCCAACAGGTTATAACATTTTTTTATGATACGAAGATATAACATTATAATATTCAAGATAGTTCCTGACAAGATAGGTCAATCAATAGATAGATACACAGTTAATTCTTATTCTGTGTTCCTTTGCATTTGTAATTATCATTAGCTGGAAATGTTCATATAAGGGAATGATAACTCTATAATAATTCAATGCAAAATTGTAGAAATTGACATTTTTGACAAATGTCTTACTCTAGTTTGTGATATGCTGAAAATAATAGTTAACATTCCTGTAGACACAATTGCTGCCACATGTACAGGCAGATTCCCTCCCCCATTCTTACTGTTTTAAGAGCATCTGGAAGAAGAGAAATTGCACTTACATGGAAGATATATGAGCCTATCAGGAAATAGCAAGAATGGTGGGTTGATTGGAAACTCAGCTAGGTGTAATAATTGTCAGAACTTAGAAGGAAAAGTAATTGTAAGGAACTATGTATTTCCTGTATATGTTTTGACAAAGAAGGCTTAAAGAAGAATGTCAATGCTGGGAGTACTAGGCACCATGGCACAAGAAAGAGGGAACAAATCATAGCAGATGGGAGCAGACATTTTTTTTGGAGAATGCCAAAAGATAGAGCCCTTTGGCACCTCTAAGATCTTGATACATTTCTTTTGTCTATATGGTCATCATGATGTTTTGGGGTATACGTACATGAGAGAAGTTTTCTGATATGGCTAATGGTACCATACAACATAATATATGTCACTACAAGTAAATCATCATCATCATCATCATAACCATAAATGATAATGACAATAACAAGTTTTATATAGAGACTATTATGCATCAAGCACTTTTTAAAAATATTATCTCAGTTGATCACTACATCAACCCAGGGAACAGGTTCTCTTATTATCCCCATTTTACAGATGAAAGAACTAAGGCAAATAGAGTAACTTGCCCAGGGCTACACAGAGTCTGAGGCCATATTTGAATTCAGATTTTCCTATCTCCCAGTCCAGCTCTATATCCACTGTACCACCTAGATGCCCCAATGAAAAAGAATGAGCTAATACTCTGTTTAGTATGTTTTATCTGAATTGTAAAAATAACTTAATTTTCTTCCATGTTTCCCTTTCTGAAAGAGATGGCCTGGGTGGAAGATAGGGGTAGCACTGGTCAAATTAGCATAGGAGCCAAAATACAGTTAAATTCAAATTAATTTCAGGATGCATTTATTAAAAGCTTATTATGTGCTGGTCCCTACACAAGATGCTGGGAATACAAAAAAAAAGTTTTATGCCCTCAAGGTACATATGTCCTATTGGATGGGAAACATTAAGAAGTAAGCACAACATATATTCAAAATAAATACAAAGTAATTTAGAGGAGGGGAAATAGAATAGAGAATTAATACATAACAACTAGGAGAATTAGGAAAGTTTTTTTCTGTTTTCATAAATACTTAATCAAAGACTTGAAAAGGTGCTGCAGCTTCTAAGAGTCAGATGGGAAGAAAGAGAATTCTACAGACTTGGAGGACAGCTTGTTTGTAAGAAGGCATTGGACCAGGAGAGGGAATAATGCATGAGGACACCAAGAAGTAAATTGCTTTGGTTGGAACAGAGAATTCCTGAGGATGAGAAATAAGAAATCAGCCACGAGCTTTTGCCTCATTTGCATGTAGAGAGATTGGTGAGTTTTACCTCTTTCCTCCAAGCCATCCAGTTTGAGAATATGCACTGTGTGTAATAAATGAAAGTTGACTTGATGACTATGGCTTTAGGGACATCTTTCCCTCTAAGGTCAACAGGGACTCTATAGTTGGCCTTTCCCCTTGTTATTGTTCTGATCTCGGTGAAGAAAGTAGAGCCTCACGACCTGGTGATTTCATAACTCCATCATGAGGGTTTCCAGCATCCTAGAATTGGACAACCTGGGTTCTAGTCTGGGTGTTGAAGGCAGCCTAGCATTGATGCCCAAAAAACAAGAAGTCATCTTTAGGATCAACCTTCTGCAACCATGCCAGTGAACATTGGAAGGAGGATTTATGTAGTGTTATGCTTCCTTGGGGTAGAAACTTGGTAGAACTAATGCTATGGAACTCAAATAAATTTGACTTTATTCTGCCAGAGACTGAGGTGGTGTAGGGCATTGATGTCAAAGTCAATCCCTACAGGCTACATATTGACTTAGAAAACCACAAATTAACATTATCTGGGTTGTATTGCATTTTTATTACTTTCTTAAACATTTTCCAATTACATTTTAATTTGGTTCTCTGTACTTTGGACACTTCTGGTGTAAGGATAACATGCTGTTTAGGGAAAATCTTTGAAATAAATATCCCTTCATAAAAGCTTTTAAAAATCAGGTTGTAAATAAGAGATGGAGTCAGATCGTGAGAGGTTTTAAAGGTGAAACAGAGGAATTCACATTTTGTCATGTTATTGTTCATCCCTAGTTCTAGAAGAGGAGCAATAACATCATGAAGGTCATGTCTTGACTTGCAAGTGAATTAGATTCAAGTGAAGCAGAGCTGTGCAGTCATCAGTCTCACTCTAACCTCAGTAGAGTCCAATGGCAAGTCATAGGTTAAGAGCACTGGTGATGGCCCCATGCATTTTATCCTAGAGGCAACAGGGAAATAAGTTCATTGAGCATAGGAGTGAAATTGTCACTTGTCAATATTGATTTTGGCAGCTGTATGGAGAATAGATAGGAGAAGATCACAACAAAAAATGTCAACTAGCAGACTATAGCAATAGACCAGCTGAATGGCAGCTGTGAGGGCCTTTAGGAATATCCGTTGTGGAGCAGGGAGTGGAGGATGAGTAGAAAAATGGGCAGACTGGCTACAAGATCAATTAGGAGACTATAGTAATAGCTCAGTTTAGAGGTGAACTAGATTGATGGCTATGTGAGTAGAGAGAAGGAACAGGCATAGATCTAAGGAATGTTTCATAGGCAGATATAGAGGTTTGGCAACCAATATGGAAGGGAGAAAGAGAGAAGAGTTCAGGAGAATTCTGAAGTTGTGAATGTTTTTAACTGAAAGGATGGCCTAGAGAAAAGTAGAGAAATGAGAAGGAAGTGTAGATTCCAGTCATGCTTCTATCATTTAAAAAATATATGGCTTTGGGACTTCTAGCTTACCTTCCTAAATTTTAATTTCCTTTTCATTCAGATAAAAAGATTGGACCAATGCAGCTCTTGGATCATTTCACATTTTAAAATTCTGCCATTTTAAAATCCATCAGCAGATTAGGCTTTTGCTTATTTTGACCCACCCTGAGCTAGATGCCAAAAAGTCTGAGTTAGTCAGAGAAAATAAGACTTACACTAAGGGAGGACTGTGGTAGCAACTCTGGCAAGGCTGGTGGGGTCCTTAGCATCTCCAAGAATATTCTTCTAGCATAGACGGCCCAACACATTTCAGCCTTATAATTTTCTTGTGCTCTGGTAAATAACACACTCCCCTAACTGGCCCTAAACTTTCCTCCTCTGGAATTCAGTCTATATTTCAATGACCTTTAGTTGCCTCTTTCACCTTTTCTGTAGCTCCCTATGGCTCAAGATTCCTTAAAAGTCCAATACTAATCTCTGTAATCTTCTTGAGACATATAAACCAGCTAAGTAGTCAAGATTATACATAAAGTCAAATATGTAGAGTCAAGAGTGACCTTGCCCTTTAGTGAAGCTCAATGCCTTTATAGAATATTCTAAGCTACCATTGAAGAATAGGCTCATGAGAGGCCATTTAATCACCAGAACAGATTTCATCTCTCCTTGGAATCTCCCTATACTTGTAAGGGTAAATACCAGAGCATTCATTTATACTTTTTTTCTTCATAGCTAAAGAATGGATTCTATTTTGAGGTCTTCTGTTGATGCAAGGTTATCCATGAGCAAAATGGTAAGGCAAGTTCATTTTTACCAATTTCCAATTTTCTCTTTTAGTGTAGCACCCAGCCCATATTCTGCCTGAGGCCTTCCACTGTAGACAAATTAGGAGACAATAGCAATTAGTCCAGATGACCATTTCTTTATAGATAGTACCCCTTGAAGTAAATTTCTTATCGCTATTTTTTAATTGAGCCAAGTGTCAAATCAGAAATCAGTCTCTTTCTATAGTATTGCCAGATTTTGTAAAATGAGGAGGAATGACCATATGACCTTTAAGCTATCTAGCATAAAGATGTTTTCTGTTTTTCCATCCTAGGAATTTATAATTTCCAAATGATCATTGATCCTCTGCTTGAAAAACTCTAATGATGGGGAGCCAATTACTTTATATTTGTTAAAAGAGTTCATGTTCATACATATTAGCTTTAAATGTTTTATCAATGTCAAAGGCTATTTTAATTTTAACAAGTGAGTTATGTTCTATCCCAAAGAAACAATGCTTCTAAGAGCTTGAAAGCAAGACAACAGATGAAATATTTTTAGGCAAGAAGATCTTATTTGCCCCCAAATCATACAGTGAAGATGATCTGACAAAGAATAAGGCTGACCCTGGTATTATATGAAGCAAATTTTCTCATCCTAATGTGAATCTGGGTACTAGGAAATGTGCTCATCTCAAGTTAAAAGCTTAACAAAGTAATTGCCTTTTCAGGTATCCTTCTAAGATCTACGTGTAGAAACAATTTCCCTTTATTGAATGTTTTAACTGAAGAAACTTTTGCTTTTTAAACACTGCATCACACATCAGAGCTCATCAACAAATCTGAGACTTCTATTTTAAGTGGAGAATGCCTGAAACAGCATGCTGCACAGACAATCTAGATTCAATCTAAAAAAGAAAGCTTTAATACACTTGTAGGTGTCTGACTGATAAACAAAAACCTTTGTTTTTAAATCCCCCATATTTCAAGAAGACAATAGTTTGTTGTATTATGAAATATGAGGCTTGATGCAGAGGGAGGATGTTTGGTTCAGATAAAAAGTCAAGAATTTATTTGCCTGTGTTTATAAATGTATGTGTACACATGCATTGTCTAAAAATTATACTGGGAATTAATCCAACGCAGCTTCTGTGTTTGCTTCAGAAGAATTTAATGGTGTTAATTTTAGTCATTTTGGGTACCATCTGTCTGGCTCTAGCTTTAAAAGACATCAGTCCTTTTTCACTGGGATGCATATTCTCTTAGACTCAAAAGTGAATAATCAGCAGTTATTACCCCAATTATTGGTCTGAAATCAATATTCCTATCGACTCTTAATGATTAGACATTCAAAATAATGAAGGCAACATTGTGCTTACATGACATCAAATGGAAGAAGGAAAACTCAAAAATTCAATCATCCAAGTGTCTGACTTTGGAAGATACAAGAGCCAGATAATAATTTGACATATCTCATCTAGATCTATAGCATTATGTTGAAGGCAAACATTTTTATATTAATTGATCTTTAATACAAAGATTTTCTTTCCTTTCCTTGTAGTTCTTGTTGTTCTTTAAAACTGTTTCTCCCTATCTTGCTCAGGTTAGGAGTGTAGGCCCCATCCAACTATGTATCAGTACAGGAATTTTTTACTCACTCTATTTCCAACCTGGCATGAGTCAAACTCACCATAGTCATATTGGCAGCCTTCTACTCCAAGGGACTCACTGTATGGATGCCAAACATAGTATGAACACCTGATCAGCTTAACTCGCTTCATCTCAGAATCTTGAGTGAAAAATATCTACCCACCTCATCCTCCTCCAAAAATAAGGATTACAGGTGTGTGCCACCATAGCCATCTGTTATTCTCTAGAAAAATGAGAAAGAGAAAGAGAGAGAGAGAGGGAGAGAGAGAGAGAGAGAGAGAGAGAGAGAGAGAGAGAGAGAGAGAGGGTTTTAGTCTCAGCTTCTACACTAGAGAGTGCTATATCTGTCTAGGTATAGCACTCTAGACAGTATAATGCAACCAATTTTTAAAATCCCCCCCAAAAGTGGCAAAGGGCTAATGGATAGCCCCACTTAGGACATAATAATCAGATTAAAAAGGAAGATAGCACAATGATATTGTGTGTGTGTGTGTGTGTGTGTGTGTGTGTGTGTGTGTGTGTGTTTGTGAGTGAGTGAATGTAGATGGGTATTCTACTACCAGAAGAAGGTATGATATACTGAAAAAATCAGAAATAACAAAATACCAACTGCTGGAAATGGTTTAGAGAAGATAGCACTAAGCACTAGAGTGAGAAACCACAAATATGCATGAAATAGACTGAATGTATGGTTATTTTCAATATATAGCAGTACTATGAGATTAAAAGAAAATAAAAATGGATCTTGCATATCATTGGAATGGGCTTCTTATTGACTTTTGTCATTGGAACCCTCAGCTCCAAAGTACACAATGACACATTGTAGGCAAGTACAGAATAACCATAAGAAATAACTTCATTACTATGCCCAGATCAGAGGAAATAACAGCGGAAATTGAGAAAATACTAAAACCTGAAAAAGTGAAAGTTGAAAAACCCAAATCATCGAAAATCTTCAGTTGATGCAAACTCAAGAAATTCTACCTAATTATAAAGCATATTTTTTTTAAAACTATCTCAAATGATTTTGAAGAGAAGATGGGTATACACAGAATAGAATTCCAAAAAGTCCTTTGTGAATTCAATGGTCAGAATCCAATTAACAGACCATCTATACCAAAAAAAAATAATTCCAAAAAGTCATAAAATACTTAGTTATCTCATTTTTCCCTTCTTTTCCCCTTCCTTTCCACCTCTCAAGTAAGTGGTTAATTCAATCTTCATTCCCCATTTCAACTTTTTATAAGCTTTTTTTTTCCTTTTTCTGTGCCTTTTTCTAAGAAGGATTTCTTTAAATTGTTCCCTTAAATCCTTCTATTCTAAACTTTTATTTTTGATTGCTGGTCTCTAAAATTTATTCCTTCTTTAGTCTTTTGGTGTTCCTCATAGGAATAATGTTTCTAAATTAACAACTGTAGTTTCCCTCTTCTAATGAGTTACTATGTAATTTCCTTATATATCTTTTCCACTTATGGCATTTTATTTCTGATGTTCTCTTCAAAGCATTAATTCATGAGGAAGCTATTGAGAATACATTGCCCCATAGTATACATCTCTTTGTCACAAATTGCATGATCCAAATCTAGCCTCTACTTATCCTATGGTCATTTCCTTTCCCATGTGCTATGTCATTCTCCCTCTTTTTCAATGTCCTCTCCTCTCATCCTTCTAAGTGTTAGTGGCCCCTAAGATCTCTGATTTCCCTTCTTCTAAAGCAGAAATTATCCATGGAGGCACAATACTATGTCAGAGGAAGTGTTCTCTGAGAGGACTAGCTACCTGCAAATTAGTTCCTGCAAGGTCACCATCTCCTAACAAATTATATCTCTCCTACCATGAGAATATTCCTTCCCCATTGAATTGATATTTTTCTCCTTCTTTCTTCCTCTTCCTATCCCTCCCTTTTGTCACCTCACTCATTCGCCAGTAGAGACTATGGGAGTTATCTTGCCCTGATTGTTTACCAAAGACTTAATTGATTTACATCACATATTCCCTTCTGTCTTCCATTTCACTTCTCCATTTTATGTATTCTGTCATTCTGCAATTTAAACCCACCAAAAAACTTTTATTCATATATACGGAGGGGAGCTTTATAAGTTTTAGTCCACAGTGCTTCAGATCACTTTTCATATATCTTTTAATTTTGCTTTCACCTCAATCCCTTGTGTACTTACAGAAAGGAAGCCATTAATGGTTTATCTGTTGTTTATTTTTATTAACCCAAAAGGGATATTTTTCTTTCAAAGTTTAAAAAAAACTAATGTCTAGAGAGGATGTAATTTGTTATATCTGCTTTCCTTCAAAATGTATAGATTAAAAATTGGAAAGCTAAGTAGAGGTGTTGAGATAAGTAAATATTTTGTTTCTCAGAATCCATAGCTAATATTGCTTCCCCTTTCTTGTCCTTAGGAAAATATAGGCCCAGTCCACTATTCATTTGTTAGAAGCCCATCATGAAAGGTTACCATTCATTTGTTAGAACTCCACTGTGAAAGCATAACCAATGTGGCAGAGTGGCAGGTACACAAAATACATGTCAGAAGACCTGGGGAACAGCCCTTGTTCTATCATAACCTAGCTGTGTGACTTTTGGTGCATCAAGTGACTTCTCTCTTATTCAGTTCCATCATGGGCACAATGAGATGTAAAATGGAGTTGGATCCAGAAGATTACATGTCTAATAATAGCATCTTTGTGCCAAAGATTAAAAAAAAGTTAAAAGTTCCAGAGTTTAAAATTTCTTTTTCTTTTTAATGTATAAAAACTTCAATTTTAGTAAAATTGCAATGTTGTGATACCTGGTCAAATGATTTTTCCATGACCACTATGTCATCTTCTAGTGCTAAAAATCCTGATTTTTCTCTTTCATTCTCTTACTTCAGGGCAATGTGAAAATAATGAAAGAATCTTAGGTTCCTTATATGAAGTAGTTAGACTTGATAACACCTTGACTCAATGGCACTTTCCAGTAGTGAAACTTAATATACTATAATTCTACAATAAACCAACATCAGAGAAATGAACTCTATTTTGATCCAGCATGGACTATAGATAGGCTTTTGTAGGGATAATATCCTTACAAAGACTACCTTTGCCTTGGACAATCAATCAAAGTATTTTTAATACTCAGGCTTTTATCTAGGTAGTTCTGCCTTGTAGTATATATCTGCCCAGGCTAAGAGTGGAAAGTTTCTTAATTTAGAGTTGCCAAATTTTACAGCCTCAGTTCTGAAGAAATTTTCAGTTTCACTCTGCACATTTTCTGTTTTTAACTCTCAAAAAATCCCTGGAGTGGAGTAATTAGCGAATCAATTGTACAATTGAAATAAAATTTAATAAGGATTTTTCAAAATGGCCCTGTGTGTGTACATTTTTCAATTAAAAGAATACTCATTGCTTATGCCTATAGAATGTCTCCCTCAGCTTACTCCTAAAACTTTTGATTCCACCTGTAGGTTTAGTCCCCCAAGAGGGCTGCTCCTACAGTTAAGTCACATGAGAAGTGTATCGTGATCTCCCCCAGTAAGCTTTTCACTAACAATCAGCCAATAGACTCAACTAGAACAGAAAGAACAGTAGTTACAAAATATTCCCCCAACTAACTTGGAGTTTACTCTTCCATAAATACAAACAGAATCCATGGGAGAAGTAGGCTCAAATATAGAGTACAATAGTAGTAAGTCACATGTTCATAATACATATATGACAAAGGTAATTTGGTTATTCTGGGCCTACTGTGACTATATTCACTTAAGCGTATGTCAGGAAACCCTTTCTTTATAACTTTCACTTGTGGCTTATTTACATAAACTGTAGGTTTAAATGTTATAGGATTTAGCATTAGTGTTGTCTACTCCTGACCCCTCCCCAGGCCTCATTATATAGACATATTATTTTTCATATGTCTTTGGTTCACTTTATCTGCACTCAAAGTTGCCTCTGGGAAATCTCATGATTTATCTTTAATACAGTCATTATGTTGGTCTCTGAACATGTGGTTGAAAGGGGACTCAGCTCCCGTTGAAGCACTCAGGGTAACATTGCATACCAGGTGCAGGATAGCCTTTATTTCACCTTAGACAATATCCAAAAAGCAAAACAAATTCTCAGTATTCAATAAATGATTTATACAGTTCTCCTCCCTTTCTGGTGAGATCCACCTTTCCACTAGTGCGCCATACAGATTTGTCAAGTAGTCATGCAAAGTTAAATTATGGTTTGAATTTCCCTCTAAATGGAACTTAATTTGAGGTTTCAAAAGTCACAAGCCCCTGACATTTACTTAAAGTTTGTTAAATAAAATTCTATTGTCATTACAACAATAACAGAAACATGAAGTGTGATATGTCAGTAAAGTCTGTGATTTTACTCAATCTGTATTGTGACTGTTATAATCAAATTACATTTCTTAGGCTTGTAAGTACATGCGATAACTAGTGTCAAAAATATTTTTTACATGTAACTTATCTAGAGTACTTCAAAGAAAATTTTCATGAAATTTTAACCACAAATGTGTTTTAGCATTTATCTTGACATATCAGGCATCATTAATAAAAACAATAAAATAGGCACATGAAAATAAAATATCTAAATTAGATGGCATTGAATGAACGGTAAAAAAGTAAGAATTGGAATAAAGTTAAGCCTTCCTATTTGCAAAGAATTTTCAAAGTAGGATTTGATAGACTAGTACTAAGGAGATCTGTACAAACTTGGAGAAAATTACTAGGTGTTTCTCAACTTTCTTTCACTTGGGAAAAGAAAGAAGGAAGGAAGGAAAGAAACAAACAAACAAAGAAAAAAGAAAGAAACAAAGAAGGAAGGAAGGAAGGAAGGAAGGAAGGAAGGAAGGAAGGAAGGAAGGAAGGAAGGAAGGAAGGAAGGAAGGAAGGAAAGAAAAAGAAAGAAAGAAAGAAAGAAAGAAAGAAAGAAAGAAAGAAAGAAAGAAAGAAAGAAAGAAAGAAAGAAAGAAAGAAAGAAAGGAAGGAAGGAAGGAAGGAAGGAAGGAAGGAAGGAAGGAAGGAAGGAAGGAAGGAAATCTAGTCAGGGAGGACCTCACTTTCTCCTCCAGAGCCATCTGAGTCCAATGACAAGATACACATTTACATATAAAACTGGGAAGTCAAATTTGGAGTTGCCATACAACTGCAATATGGTGAAATGCCACACCATTGTCCCAATATGGCCACAGCAAACAATCACCCTCAGAGAAATGAAATCATAAAATAACAAGCACTATAATTTATGTTTCCTAATCACAAATTTTTTAACTACGTAGAATATGAGATCACTAGACTGGAAGATATAAGTCTGGTTCATGACTAAACTGTATGATTTTGGACAGATTATATGTAAATTCCATGCCTTTTTTTTAGGTTTCAACTGAAATTAGAGTAAAACATTGGTTTATTATTATTCCAATTAGGAATAAGTGTGGTTGTTTTGGGTTCATAATTCCAAGAATCCAAATGCTATTTGTCTTCCAGTTTTGCTACAGTGTGTGACTTACCACATATTTGTACACACACATAGATATACATAATTGCATACATATATGTATGCGTATGTATTACATGTAAGTAAATATATATACAGACACACTTATACATACAGGTGCACACATGTGTGTGTTTTGTATTGTATGATTGAAATGTCTATCAATATGGCATCTATTCACTTTGAACACATTCTCACTGAGCTTGTTTTCACCTGTTCAAGAAAAATAATTCTTATTTTTTTCTACCTGGTAACATCAGTATTTCTCAAGGCATTGGATCAGCAGAATATTTTAAAGGAGTTCTTACTTAAATTATGCTCAACTAAACACAAAAATGTTGAAATCAAAATAAAAAGAAAATGTGGCTTGGGTGAATGAATAGTGGTGAGATTATATATCAGTCATTACTGTTTTTCTCTAGGTATCCATCTTCTGGGAAGTACTTTCAAGCCTGGGAAATATATCTGATCCAATGGGCAGACTTTCTGATCTTATTTGTACTCAACTGAGCTAAGGATGTCAAAACTAAAAGTAGATACACTTTAACCTGGTTACAGTTGGTACCACAGAATCTCTTAGCTCTTAGAGGCAATGAAGTCAAGACTCTACCTGCCAAAAAGGATTATTCTCTGTAACATACCTCACAAGTGGTCATTCAGCCTGTGCTAGTAAGGGGAATCCACTACAACCCAAGGAAATCCATTCCATGTTTGGTTAGTTCTAATAGGTGATACCTTCTTATATAAAGCCCAAATATGCCTTTCTTCAATACCCACCTATTTCTGTAGGAAGCAGATGGTATGATGGCTGAAGAGCTAAGCTTAATGGTCAGAAAGACTTTAGTTCAAATCTGTCTCAGACATTCAATATCTACACTACTCTGTGAAAATCATGTAACCGTTTTCACACTCCATTTCCTCATATTTAAAATGGGCATAATAATAGTGTCTGGGCTGTTGTAAGGATCAAATGAGATACCATATGTAAAGCCCTTTACAAACTTTAAGTGTGCTATAACATTAGCTACTGTTATTATTGTTCCTACTTCTACCTGCTGAGACCGAGAAGCACAAATTTATTCACTCCTCTACGTGACAGCCCTTCAAATATTTGAAAATAATTCTCACTTCTCCTCTATTTCTTCTCTTCTACATAGTAAGCATTTCTTTTGATAGATTTGCATATGGAATGATCTCAAGGTCCTTCAGATTATCAGCATCCTTCTCAAAATTTAACATCCAAAGCAAAATACAGTTTCGAAGTAACAGTATTCCCTATCTAGTCTTAGACCTTATGCTTTTATAAATGTTTTTGTCTATTATATCACACTGCTAACATATTATTCTTGAAGTCCCCTTAAATCTATCAGATCATTATCAAAAGAACCACTATTTAGTTACATTTCTTCTCTGCTGGATATTTTCATTTATTGGGGATTTTTTTAATTAGATGGATGGATGGATGAATAGATAGATAGATAGGTAGATAGATAGATAGATGATGATAGATAGATATACAGACAGACAGATAGATAGATAGATAGATAGATAGATAGATAGATAGATAGATAGATAGATAGATGTGAGTTTGCATTTTATTTCCAGAAAAATAATTTTATTAAGTGCACACCGATGTCCTAGACTACAAAGTTTTTGTCCGATTCTGTTATCTAATGAGTTTGGCTTCCCTCCTGGATTTGTGTTATCTGAAAATCTGATAAACATGTTGTTTATTTCTTTAAACAACTCTTGGATAAACTCACTAAAATGCACAAGACTAAGAACAGAGCCCTGGGATACTCCATCAGGGACCTCCTTCCTAACTGCCATAAAACAAATGGTGCCTATAGTTTAGGTTGGATCATTCATTCCACTCTGAATCCTTCTAACTGTACTACTACCTCACCAACATATCTTCATCTTGTCTACAACAACTTAAGACAGTTTGTTGAATGATCTGCTAAAATCTCATTAAATTATACCTAGAACCTTCCTTTTTTGTTTGTCCTATTATGTGCTATCCTTGTCAAACTAGGAAATGAAGTTAGTCTGGCATGAGCTGTTTTCATTTAAGTTGTGCTGGATCTTTCTGATCATTCCTTCCTTTTCTAGGTGTTCAGCCAATCATTCTATAGTTCTTGAATTTTGAAAAACATTTGAAATCGATTTTACTGGTTCCTAGTTTGCAAATCACACCACCTTAGCTACCCTGGTGACTTGAATTTCTTAAGGGCAGCAAGCTTCCCTCTTACTATCTTTTAAAGATTATTCTCCTTGGCAGAGGGGGGAAAAGTAAAATAAGAATTGAGCAGCTTTACCTTGTCTCAACATGTGTCAGTCATCCTTCTCTCATCCACCCAGAATGGCGACACTATCCTTTGATTATCCTATTTTCTCCAATAAAGCTTTTTAAGATTTTTTTGTCCTTACTTCTCTTTGCTAATTTTTTCATATTCTGAATTATGTCAGTCCTGAAACTACTCTTACAAGACTGAGCCATGATTTTATATCTATCTATCCTTCATTATCTACTCTGACTTCGATCTTCTTTGCATAATTAAAAAAAATCTTAGTTGTACATTTAGTTTTCAGTATGTCTATGCTGTCACCTTCAGAAAATTCCCCACTTTACCCCTCTTCAGAATTGTTTCTCTTTATGTCCCGGAATTTAACTCTTGAAAGATTTTATGCTTTGTGGTGTCACTTATCTGGTAAAATTTGATTCTATAGAATCCTTTTCTTTTTTTCTGAGTTCTTTAAATCTTCTCTGTAAAAATCCAGATTACTTATCAGACTATGCCCAACCCTCCTCTCCTTCTCTATCACAAATTGTAAATAGACTAGTCACTTCCTTCTACCTTAGCTACACAAAAATATTCCCATCATTTTTATCCCAGGAGCTAGTTCCTTGTTTGTTTGTTTTTAATAAAAATAACAAATTCTGGAGGAGTTGTGGGAAGTACACTATAAGAAAAAATAAGATGTAAGCAAATTGTAGAAATCCTTGACTCTTAGGCAAACCATTCTTAAACCATGACCCAAAATGAGGATTGATACTATTTTTCTAATTCCAGAAAAGGAACACAGCCTTACTCAGTCATTAAAAACTGTATAAAGTTTACATTTTAAAAATTTACATCTTTTTCTTATTTCATTTTCAAAGAAAAAAAGAGCCTGTAATAAAACATACGTACATACTGATTTCCAACTAATCCTTTCCAGTTGCAGGTTTGCCAGGGGGCCTGTGTGTGTGAAGAAGAAAAAAAACTAGATTCCATACATTGAAAAAGTAGGACTCTGAATCCAGAGAAAGAATGATGAAAGAAGGCAGGGGACTATGGGTGTCAGATAGGGCATACACAAACAGATGTAATTCCTATAGCAGTTGAGTTTGCTTCATGAATTTTTTTTCTTTTCATTATTAAGGGAGGATTCTAGAGGGAAAGGGGGAGAGGAAAGAATATATAAGGCAATATAAGTATAAAAAAAACAAAGGCAGAAGTAAACCTTTTCTTTTTTAAATGAAAAAAGTATAATTATTTGATTTTTAATAAAAAGTCAGATTCCTTCATCAGAGATAAAAGATAAAACAGACACAATGATTTCCCTCCTTTGGATAAAAACTGCAAAAATGTGTGATCCATTTTTTTTCACTCCTATGTTCCCATTTTAAGCTCATCTAACTTGATTTTGTAGATTCAATGTGCAAAAGGGACCAGAGTGACATTATACAAAGGGAACCACATAAAGAACAAGGCTTTGACTCCGGTAAGGAAAGAAGTTCGTTCTAATTTCGAAATGACAGCTCCCCTGTGATCTGTGTGTGCTCATTCCTGCATGGCTATACGACACAAGAGCCTAAGCCTGGGCAGTCACATATACTCAGCAGGTATTAAGTGGGATTTAGAAACAGAGGTGGAGACATTCCCTGGAAATATTTTACAGCACAGTCCTTATCAAAAATCCTTTTCTGCTTTCCAGTATGCAGAAGGAAAATACATTTGAAGTCAATTCCTCGCTGGTGGTAGTTGTGTTTGTTGTTGCTTCTTTCTTAATGTCATTCTTTCTGTTCTGTAAGCTACTTCCTGTGAAGGGAGAAAATACTGATCAAAATAATTAGCATATTCTGAAATCCAATTTAGCTATGTCTCCACTGGATTTTTTTTAAGTACACTCATTACAGATGTGCTTTTTTTCCTCTAAACCTGCAACTTTGAGCCAAGTGCAATAGTAAGGATTATGGGCATTAGTCCTTCTCTTTCCAATCTTCACTCTACTTCATCCTGTAATGGGGTAGAGAGACACCAGAGAGATTGGGGAGTCTTAGGATGTCCATTTAATCTTAAGCTTCTTACTAACTATTAGGACTTTGCCCCAAATGAAAGCAAATTTTAGACATAACCTAGGATAATGGGCATTTGGTTGGAAGCAATAATAGTAGAGAGTTCTGTCATCACACCAAAGCCCAAAAGCCCAATATTAAGTCTTGAGTCTTTAAAAATCTAAAACTGTGGTGTGTGTCTCTGTGTGTATGGACACATGCACACATATATACATACATACATGCGTGTGTGTATGTGTGTATATAAGTACATATATGTATATATATATGTCTTGTATAAATACTAGAATTCATTATCAAAGAGGTAGTTTATGAATGCACGAAAGAAAGCTGTGATCATTACAAACCAGACTAAGTTCATTAAGTAAAAGTCATGCCACACTGACTTCATTTCCTTCTTAGATAAGATTGTTAAATAGGTAGTTCTAATAACTCATGGGAATACTGCAGACAAAATGCACCAGTTTCTAGAAAGACACTTGACAAAAACCTTTCATAGTTTTCCTTGTCAATAAGATTAAGAGATCTGGATATTAGTGTGGTTATGTAGATGGGCTCAGAGCTGACTGACACACTACAGTCAAAGACCTTGATTATTTGTTTCTTTTGGCTTTTGCAAAGAGGTATTTATTTCCAAGATATGGTAAGGACAGAAATACAAACATTTTCTCTCATTATCTTGGGGGCACACTTCCCTCTATATCCCTTGATTTCTGGGAAGAGTAGGTTCATACCTGACGTTATTTCTTCATAGCCTTGGCCCTACCAACACCATGTCCAAAATACAGCATCATTGCCCCATGAGTCAGTTCTTCTCTCAGCTTCTGGAGCATCTATCCAGGGTTGGCTACAAAACCCACTATGGATTCATCTCTCTAGTACCAGGACTTTGGAGAGCTAACTCCACTCACCTTTTGAAACTCAGAAGTTCATAATCTCCAGTACAATCTCCTTCACCTCGAAAGAAAGGAATAAAAGCAGAGGTGAAGAACCACATATTAGCCTCAGAAAGAGAGGACCTGAGACCTTACAGCACTGTGTCTCCCTGGAGCCAGTCAGTCAGGAAGAAGTCATACAAGGAGAGGCAATCAAAGTAAGAGCCAAAGAAATTGAGGTCAATGTAGAGAGAGCTATTGAACCACATGCTGCATGGTTCAGCCCTTGGACCATCTTGCTCTACGTTTTTATCAATTACTTGAGTGAAGGTGTTGATGACATCTCTCAGACACAGAGAGAGAGGGAAGGAGAAACAAGGACAGACACTCAGACAAACAGAGCAGACAGAGGAAATGACAGAGACGCTGAGAGACAGAAAGATACAAAGAGAGAGGAAAAGAGAGGGAGAAACAGAGACACTCAGGCAAACAGAGCAGACAGAAGTGACAGAGACATGGAGAGACAGTCAGAGACAAAGAGAGAGGAAGACAGAGTGAGAAGCAGAGACTGACCCTCAAACAGAGCAGATGGAGGAAGTGACAGAGACATGGAGAGACAGACAGAGGCAAAGAGAGGGAGAGGGAGAAGTAGATACAGACACTCAGACAAACAGAGCAGGCAGAGAAAGTGACAGACACATGGAGAGATATACAGAGGCAAAAAGAGAGGAAAAGAGAAGAAGACACAGAGACAGACATTCAGACAAACAGAGAAGATGGAGGAACTGACAGAGACATGGAAAGATACTCAGAGACAGAAAGATAGCATGCTCAGATCTAATACATGCAATGTCAATTCTGAAACACTATGCCTATGAAGTGCAGGCTAAGGCAGTTCCTAACAAGTTAAAAGGACGTCTAACATGAGTCTAGCTAGCACTACAAAATGGTTGCCATCTGTGAGCTAGCTTAGCTAAGTTTGGAGAGGCTCATCACTAGATTCAGAGAATATAGGATTGAAAACTGTAAAGGATCTCATAGATCTATTAATCCAACCCTTAATTTTATAGATTAGGAACCCTAAGGTTCCCAGTCAACTGATCAACTTATGAACAACATGATTCCAGATCTTCCAGAAGCTGGCTGTGAGATGATACATTTTCATGCATGGATACTCACAAACACTTACTCCTAAGTCATGGAGGTGTTGTGATCTGCATTGGTAGAGGGGGTTCCCAAAGTGACCATGGAAGGGATCTGTAACCTGTGTATGCATGTGGACTCTAAAGCAAAGATTTTTAACATTTTTTGTCACAGACTCCTTTGGAAGTCTGGTGACATCTGTGCATCACTTCTGAAAATTGCATTTTTAAATATAAAATAAAACATAACATTACCTGGGAAGCCAATCATCAAAAAATAGTCATCACAATATATTTTTACATCAGTGTAATCACCAAAATATAATTTTTAAACGTGACTATGGACTCATGATTAAGAAACTCTTTTAGTCAAGTAATGATTGTCTTAAGAAAGTCACAGAACATAAATGAGTATCACTACTTTTCATATGTATATTTTATGTACATATCTCAAAATCTCTGGATTTTCCCCCCAAAATTCACCAATTCATTATTTCTACTTATATCTTAATCTCCACTATTCAGAAATCTGTTAGTTAAGCAGTACAACTTCACTGATGGCTGTCTCCAGAAGATGATTAAAGATGTAAACCAATATTCAAAATCAAAGACATTATGGTTTCTCTCTATGGGTAAAAAAATTATTGGCCCTGATGTAATGGATCTGGTGATGTCAGACAGTGTGCCATAGTGGATAGATCGATGAACTGAAGTCAAGGAACACCTGGGTTCAAATCATCTATCACACACGCATGAGCTGAGTGATTCTGGGCAACTCACTTAACATGAAATCACTAGGCCTCAGTTATCTCATCTGTAAAATGGGGATAATAATAGCACATGCCTCCCAGAGATGATATGAGGATCAAATGAGATAATATTTGTAAAGTGCTTTCCAAACCTTAAAAGTGCAATGGGGAAATGGGGCATTTTCATTTCACAGACAAAGTCAAGCATAGTGACTTGCATATAATAGATGATAAATAAATCATAGAATGTCAGAGCATTCAAACAAGGATTTCATTGTAAATATAAGAAACTGACACTCAGAGACTTCCCTAGAACACATGGCTAATAAATTCAAAAATAAAATGGCTAATAAAGAGCTGGGATTTGAATCCAGGTCATTTGACTCCAGTCAATTGTTCTTTCCTCTTCACTATTCTTTGTTTAATTATGTGACTGTTGTGATTGGTGTGAAGAAATTATTCATTAAAAAGTGAAAGGATTTTAATATAGCATATAGTTAGGGATTTGGCTGTCTTCTAGAGAATCTTGGCATTAAAAAGTATCAAAACTTCTCACCTTATAAAGGATGACACTCATCACAATCAAAGTCCTACTAACCCACAGAGAGTCTAGCTTAATCCTACTGTCTTGAGAATTGCTCAATAGCCTGTCAAGCTACAGGGAATATGAATTTCCAATTATCCTGACTCTAATTGACTTCATAAAACCAGTATTTACCAGTATTCTTCTTCACAACCACCCAGTGAGGCAGGCAGTTTTAAGTATTATTAGCCTCAATTTTGCAGATAAAGAAACGAAAAAATATATGCATACATACATAAATAACCTATCAGTAAGGAGTCAGCCAATGTCTCAGAGCCAGATTTCCTGACCCCAAATTTAGATTTTTTTTTCTCCACACTTTCTTGGAATTTTAAGATAAAACAGTTTGAAGCTTAAGACGGTACTCTTCCTGACTTTTGGTATTTCTCTTACCTTTCCTCTTTCCTAGGGATTTTTGTGGTCAGGATGTATAAGCCTTATATTTGCAAAACACTCCAAGGAGCCAGACTAAAGGGAGTCTTTTCAAGACTGTATCCAAATATAATGCTGTTTAGCTAGGGCAACATGGAACAGTGCAGAGAGAGAGTGAGGAAATTCTATTATCAAGTCCTGTTTGACACATACTAGCTGTATGACTAGGTGGAAGTCATTTATTTCCTCATTGCCCCATATAACTCTCTAAGACTTTAAGGTACAGATAGAATACTGATGACCTGCCGCAAGGGTGGGAGTTTCCCCTACTGTAGGGATTTCTTCACACTTGTGAAATCAGAGATCTAAAACAAAAAGAAAGAAAAAAAGAAAAGAATCATCTCCTTTGCTTTGAATTCTTTATAGTGTTCAATCCAAAAGACCCATTAATTCATATTAATTCAACAATTCTAGAACTGTCTTCTGAGATTTGTATTCAGTCAAAATTACCCATCCTTAATATGTTGCTTATTGGAGTGCTCATGAAAGACGTGCTAACCCCCAAATAATGGTTTTGAATGGCAATCTGATTAAAGAGTATGTGCTAGGTGATAGGAAGAGTGGGGAGGATTAGAGAAGCATCTTCATAAAAATGGTGGCAGGACCACTCTAAAAATCTGCTTAATTTCCTCCTTTGAAAGAGGCAACCTTTACCCAAATGACAACAGGAAAGATTATTATCTACACACACACACACACACACACACACACACACACACACACACACACAGAGCAGAAAGTCATATTCTAATAACTATACCAAAACAGGCTAAAAAGAAACTAGGCTACCAAAAGCTATACAAGGTCAGTCTGTAATTGCCAGATCAGAACTTATATCAATCTACAGTAAGTCCTTTTGTGTATTTCTCTCTTGCTTTCCATAGTAAGTAAAGCAGTCCTTAGAGAAGATGATTAAGTGCTCAATTTTAGTGTTTTGGGCTGTTAACTTGTCTATGTAGAAAAGAAACACATTCTGTCAAGACCAAACTAAAATAAAAAGATATATAATTTTAATAAAGATTTTTTCTAGATAACCCTCCCACAAATAGGTCAGGAGAGTTAATATCTATGTCTATAATTATACCTCTATCTCTGTATCTAGACACATATTGTAAATGTACATGTATATATAACTATATCGAAATACATAAAGTAGATACGAAGATCCACAAACACACATCTATAAGAGAAAGAGACAGAAAAAGAAGTAGGCATGGGAGGAAAGCGCAGGTATATGGGCTCTTTGGGGACTAGGGATGCAACTCAACAGGTCCACACAAAGGGTTATGCAAACAAAGCATCTGAATTTCATCTGTTGAGAGAGCAAACCACACACAAGAATTGATCCTAACACTTCTGAAGCCATAGTTCAAGATCATTCTTGGTTTAGCTTCTGGCCCAGACTCACTGAAGACTTTTAGCAAAATGGATAGACTTGACCTAGATTGAAGAAGTTGTAAGAAAGACTGAAACAAGTCATGTTTCACCTTGTTACAGATTCCACTGTGAACTCACTTCTGACAGTTCAAATGACATCCCACTTCATTTTCTAGGAAATGCTGAGCTAGTATTAGTCACCAAATCTCAGGAGATCAGTGGCAAAGACTTAAAAGAATGCCGCTCACTGTGACTTGTTGGGCATCATGAAATCATTCTAGAATGAAGAAACTGAGAAAAAAGGAAGACAACTCAAAATGAAAGGAGAGAGAGAGAGAGAGAGAGAGAGAGAGAGAGAGAGAGAGAGAGAGAGAGAGAGAGAGAGAGAGGAGGGAGGGAAGAAGGAAGGAAGGAAGAATGGCAAACCTTTACAGATTATTAAATACTGAACAAGACTTATATAGACATCACTGATCAGACCAAAAGTGATGGTTGTACCAATAAATAGCTTATTAATAGTATATCATCATAGCTGTAGGAGTAACTTAAGAAGTTATATTCTATGTGGGAAGATATGGTTATTCTAATCTTGACCGTAAAAGATATTCCAAATCCATCACAAAAAAATATACGGAGCTAAGGCAATATAGAAAGCGTTCTCAAACCAAAAGAAAAAGGAATCTTCCCTATTTCCCCACCCCCATTCCAGTTGCTGATCCAAAATTCCCAACATCAAACAGCTGTTTCAAATTAGAAAGGATGGTGAATATCCATTTGAAAATAAAAAGAGAATTTAAGCAGGTAGGATGCAATTAACCAAACTGGAAGAGAGCCAGAGCTCTTCAGCTAACATCTCTGCTCATTATTAGATAACATTATTCCTGCCCTGCTTAACTCAGTGTAAGGAACTAAAAACATCCTGGCTTCCCTTCCTTGTTGGTAAATATCCAAAATTAAATGGGATTTTTCAAATTGAGCATTTAAACCCAGAATATGTTCACATTTATATGTAGTCACAGATACAACAATAGCAACAACTTAGTGCAAATAAACATTTCGAGAGCACTTTTCTCGCAATATCCTGGTGATGTAAAAAGTTCAACTATTTCAGGCATTCTTTAAAAAAAATTGCCAAAGTAGCTTCATTTGGTGGAATTTATGTAGGATCATACATTTAGACCTTGAAGTAATTTATACCTCCTCTCCCTCTACCTTTTTTGCCAGATGAAGAAACCAAGGCTCTGAAAGATTGTCCAAGGTCACATAGCTATTGAGTGAACCTAAGTCTTCCTGGCTTCAGGGCCACTGTTCTATACAATATCACAATATTCATTTTAATTATACATCTCTACAGGTAGGATAAAGTATGGGTTATTGTCTAAAGAGAAGGTGAGATCAATTAACAATTAGTAATAATACATGAGTGCGTATTTTTTTCCAGTCTGCAAGTTACTTGGTTTATGCCTGGTTTAGAAGGTACAGAAACTCAATACCAAGGGCTTATATAGAGAAAAGATTTTAAAATGTCTTCATATCACCTCTACATTATTCTTCATGCAAGCTGTCAACAATGGTGATACAAAGGATTAATAATAAGTAAAATACAAATTAAAACTCTGAAGTTTTATCTCACATATATCAGGCTTGACAAAGATGACAGAAAACAAAAATGTAAATATTGGAAAGGCTGGGGGAAGATATGCTAACTCACTCTTTTTGGAGTTGTGAATTTTAATTGTACTAGAGAAGTTTCTGTACTCTGCGTACCCTTAGGTCTAATGGTAGCCCTACTAGGCATTAGACCCAATGATACCAATGACAGAAGGCAAGCATGTGTACATGTTTATATTGATGTGGTGCAGAGAGAGGGGTGTGTGTATGTGTGTGTGTGTGTGTGTGTGTGTGTAGGCAGAGAGGTAATGGACCATAGACATGGAATGAGGACTATGTTTTCATCTATGGCCAATATCTTGGTTTGTCTTGTGTAATTGTGCTTTTTTGTTACAAGAAAGTATTCTATTGGGTGACAGAGACAATGAGGTGGAATCTTTGTGAAGTGACATCAGTACTAAAAAGTGTCAATATGATATTGTTACTTTAAAATAGAACAAAAAACTTTATGTTTCACAATCTCTTTTCCCACAACTTTATATATCCATGGACTTATGAATCAGAAAGTATTAAAATCATTGCCTATATTCACTATCTTTGGAGGGTCATAAATCATAGATCCTGAGCTGGAAGAGACTTCAGAGGTCATCTAGCTCAACCCATCATTCTTTAAAAAGGACCATGATGGGTATTTTAACCTACTTTGGGAAGAATATTGCAGAGTGACACTAAACATTTCAAGCTAAACCTCAGGAGTATGTTTATTTTCTGAAAATTATCAAATATTCACAGACAACTGGCATAAAAGCCAGATCCAACATGTTTCTGACCAAAGGTATTTAAAGTGAATAGAGCAAATCATTCTACCCTACCAGAAAATATTCTTTAAATAGGCAAATGCTGGTTTATATGCCTCAGTTGTCTCTGTATATCTCTTCACTGTCTTTATTTATGAAGAAAAGATCAGATAATTAAGGGAGATAACCACTTTGACAGTTGACAACAGTTATAGAGCTCTCATTATTTGAAAAAATATTATAATAGGTGCTATGGAAAGTGACAAAGGAGTGGTTCAACCATTCTGGAGAATAATTCGGAATTATGCCCAAAGGTTTACAAATTTATGTGTATCCTTTGACCCAGCAATATCACTGCTCAGTGTGTATCTCAAAGAGATAAAAAAGAACCTACATGTATAAAAGTATTAATATCAGCTCTTTGGCGGTGGCAAGAATTGGAAATTGAGGCAATGCCTATCAATTTGGAATGGCTGAACAAGTTGTTGTATATGACTGTGATGGACTACAATGTGTCCTTTAAGAAATGACAATGGGGGTGGTTTCAGAAAAACCTGGGAACACATATGAACTGATGCAAAGTGAAATGAGCAGAAACAAGAGAACACCGTACACAATAACAGCAATAGTATAACCAGGATCAACTGCAAAAGATTTACCTATCCTAATTAATACAATGATCTAAGACAATTCCAAAGGACTCAAAAGAAAAAAAATGCTATCTACAACCAGAGAACCAATGAACTCTGAGTGCAGATTGAAGCATACTTTTTTCACTTAAATTTCTTTGCCTTTTTGCAACATGACTAATGTGGAAATATGTTTTGCAAGATGTCACATGTATGACTGATATCATATTGCTTGCCTTCCCAATGGGTGGAGGATAGGTGGGAGGGAGAGAGAATTGGGAACTTAACCTTTTTTAAAAAAATGTTAAAATAAAGCATTTGTGAAAAAGAAATTGACAAAGGAAAAAAAAAGTTTTGATTTGCTTATAGTCTCAACAAATGATCAGTGATCATCCTTCTATCTCCCACCCCCAAGAAAGATTCTAAGTGTTATAGAAGAGATGAAATTTATATGTGATTAAGAACTTGTCTAGAGTCAAGAAAAACATACTTTCTGTATGACCCTGAGCAAGTGATTTAAACTCTCAGTGCTCCAGATAAATCTCTAAGTTGTTGAACAGTTACTGATATGCACTGGTATAATGAGTTTCACTACCAAGAGTTCCCTAAGCTGATGAAATCACAGGTATAACCCACCCCATTTCTGTTCCACACCCCCAGAGTATAATTATTTTTTAAAAAATGTTAGTCATTGCACTTATGAAGGAGGGGGAAAAGGCTAGAATTTATTTTATTACTGAGACAAAGTAAAGTCCTCTATTAAGTAGAAAAGATAAGGTAACTTTCATCATCATCGTCATCACCATCTCATATCTAAATAGCACTTTACAATTTACAAAGTGCTTTCTCACATCAGTCTTATGAAGTAGATAAGAGGAAAAATGAGCTTCAGAGAGGTCAAGTGATTAATTATCTACAGTCACAGAGCTATTAAGTGACAGAATAAGGAATCAATCCCAGGTCTTCCTTCAAACTTACTCTTCTACCACTCATATTTAAAAGTCTTTATGATGGCATATACAAGTTCAGTTTCGTAGTGTGATATATATTTTTCTACATTGTGAGTGTGACACCAGTACTTGAATTCTAACCATGCACCATCAATGTAATGTCCTAGAAATCTTGTCTGTCTCTGTAGCATGAACCTCAGACCCAGGGGGAATTATAGTTTTGATTATTTTCTTCCGAAACCTCATGAGCAGACCCTAGCCCATCTTAAGTAATCATCAGATGAAAACACTGAAAGGCATAATAAATTCAAATGTGTCTTAAGGACTTTCTTGTGGATGAGACACAGTAATAGTAATTAATAAATATAGATGACAGGCACTTGTCCCAGCTTGCCTGTAGCAATATGCAGAAACTTTACTTGGATGCTTACAATTTCCTTGATTGTTGGCACCACAAAAACGCTGAGGCTATGCTTGGAATTTGTAGATTCATTTTCATACTTGTGTTTCGTGCTAGGGCAATATGTGAAATGCTGCTTTGCTCAGTCTTTCTTCTTAATGTCTGAATTTGTTCATAATTATTATCAGAGAAATTTCCAGCTAATACATGAAAATAAAATTTGGTGTGGGACCTATATAACTTTGAGCATTGTGATAATCCTGCTACCAATCTTCTGATTTCATAAACTATTTAATATGCCCCACATATGAAGTATACACTGCTTTGGTAGGGAAAAATTCTAACTATTTAGAACCATTTCTGCTACTGTTTCATCCATAAAAGTGGTTCAGATTTTTCAAAAACAATTCTCAATTGTCTTGGAGTCTATGCATATTTTCTATTTGGTTATGTCTTTTGATGGGCTGCATGTGAGATACCAGACCTGATTTACTTTCTAATGAAATACACAGATGATGTTACATTAGCAGGCATTCTCTAAGCCAAATATGCTGCACTTTCCATTACAGAAATCCATGGGCCTTCTCTATTGTCAGGAAATGAGCTTTATGGCTAAAGCATATTGGCTTGAGACAAGGGGGGAAAATCATAAATGAGTTTTGATAGGTCTTTACAAAATATAACCAATTACCAATTTAAAATCCTGCTTAGCCACAACAGAATGCTCTGCGATCAATTACATTTAGGGTTTTAACCTATAGATTGAAAAAATGAAAAGGCTGTGTTAATGACTTTTTCAACTGGCCAAATGATATCCCTGGGAAAAAAATGTAATCCTCAAACCCTCGGTAATTTCCAATTGTTGCTGTCACATTTGCTACTGGGGGCAGAGCTTCCTACTGCTCAGCCAACAAGCTACTCTAGACCATCACTTATGTTTCTACAATAAAAGACCACTGCAGACCATTTTTCTCCCTCTCAAATACTACTGATCTTCCTATTTCCATGGTAACCGACTCCTGCTGGCATGATCAAGAAAAAACTGATTTGGGATTTTAATTAATTGCTTAGAAATGGAAATGTAACAGCGACTGGCAGTTCAACTAAGCACGTTTTGCAAAGTGAATAAAAATAGAGTTTCTGAAATACTTGAAATTGTTTCAGTGGCTGTAGCACATCTTTTGCTAGACACCTTAATTTATTCCATTCTCCAAAATAAATCTGCCAAATGTACTAAGCCATTTTGTCAACACAAATCATTTTGGCAAATACTTTAATCCTTCTTCTTAACAAAATGTATTGTAATTTTAAAAAATCTAACCCATCAGTGTGAACCCACTGGGTTCCATCTGAAAATACTCATAAGCCATTAGTAGGTCATGTTTATAAGAAGCTGTCATCTCCTCTTTGCAAAGCAAGATCACTATTTCTGAGTCTTGCGAGTACAGTCTAAGCACTCAAAATCAGCAGTTCCTACAACATTATGTAGGGAGGGAAGTCTAATAGGTCTCTTGAGGTTATATCCTTTAGTATACTTCATATTTGGGCCAATTTGGGAAGATTCAAAGGTTTGGAAATTTGTAAATAGAGCAGGACAAGGGAATAAGGCAACTAAATGTCACAGTGGATAAATGTGCTAGAACTGGAGAAGACCTAAATTCATTTCCAGCCTCAGAGACTTACTAACTATATGGCCCCAAGCAAGTCATTTAACCTGTTTTTCTCAGTTTCCTTGTCTGTAAAAGGGGGGTAACAATAGATTGTACCTACTTCCCTGGATTGTAGCGAAGATGAAATGAGATAAAATTTATAAAGTGCTTTGCAAACATTAAAGAGACAATTTAGGGGATAATAGTATATTCCTATGCCAGTTTAGATGTCTTTCATGTTTCATGGGAGATTCTAATGCTTGCACTGCCACAGAATTAGAAAATCCTGAACTCTGTGTATGATGAAGTATGGTCTAAGGGACTGAGTGCTGTATTTGAAACAACAGGAACAGAAGTCAAAGCTTTGTTCTCCTAGTTATTGCCTGTTTGTCTGTGGCCAAGTTACTTAATATCTCTGGGTCTCTGTGACTTCTTCTATAAAATAAAAGCCTTCCAGCTTTAATCCCTTCCAGCTCTTAATCTATGATCCTATGATTATGAAACGTTTGCAATTCAGGCTTCGATTACCAAAGATATTAAGAAAGTTAAGGCAGTTCCATGTACATCTCTGGCAAAAAATAATACCACTTTTACTTGATTAGGCAATTATAATTTCATAAGTCTGGATATGTAACAGGTATAGAGACACCACCACAATAAACTGTAGCATTTCTGGCATGATATGACAATATGTCTTCTGGTTAATCAAATATTCAGGTCAATGTACCATTACCTTTTATGTTATACATAGACTACCAGTTTTCAAAATGAAGGGGAGTCTATATGCATACATATATACGTATACATATATTCTGTGTGTGTGTGTATTCAATACAATACCTTAACTGACCTTAAATTAATTTCTTTTAAACTTGTTGCAAAAGGATTTCAGGGTCTTACATAACCTTAAGATCTTCCTTATGCATATTGGCTAATATTATATTGGCAATGGTAAGAAATGCCATTTAATTGGTCTCTTGATTAATGAAGTCCACAAAACACTATTTTCAGAAATCTTATTCACCCATATAAATAAGAGCTTTACAATTCTGATCTTAGCTTTGCTCAGCTTATAAGTATAATAGCTAATGTTTGATGAAGTAAGGATTTATGATGCCAATTCAGGAGGGCAAGGTTAATACCAAAATCGCACACACACATTTAAAATTTAACAAAACAAAAGAATTGATGATAAATAAAAATATGAATTGTACCGAAACAATTAAACCTATAATCAAAAGACAAATTACCTTGACTGTTGATTATGCCTGCTGACAAATATAATGATGTTACTACATACCACAGATCAGTGTTCAAATACTTTGATACATTGATGGATCTGTGATTTCGTCATTGTGGTTACAATCTGCAAACATGCTCATCATAACCCATCCATGACTTCTCATCCTGTACTGCTCTTATCCGTATCTTATCATAAATTCTTTACACGACCAGCTCTTGGCCTTTCTAAAGATTTCTTGATACTACCCAGTCATCAATGGGAAAGGAATGAGCATTTCTATATTGCTAGACAGTTCTAATGCCAATAAAACAGGTACAGTCACTATCCCTACCCTTAACATCTTATGATCATTATTAATAGTGATGTGCATTTATGGAATTCTTTACATTTTATGAGGGATTTTACATATATACTTAATAATGATTCCATTTAAATTAATATTTAAGTAATAAACTGTACTTTATAACTATAGTCTATAGATGATTTCTTATAATGATCAATGATGTCAGAATTCCATGGATATTTTCCCTAGATATTAACAAAGCTTTTGATAAAAAAAAAAAAAACATCTCATGCTATTCTTCTGGTAATACCACTGAAATCACAGTTCCTGTCTCTACTTCTTTTCTAATGTAGGTGGAGAAATATAATTTGATGATAATACAATGTGGTGGATTCATATGATTTGAGTGGCTGAAACAACGAGTAGTTGTTGATAGTTCAATGTCAGTACAGCAAGAAGTCTCCAGTATAGTAGCCCTGAGAACCCTTCTTGGCCCTAATAAGTGGTGAACATTTTTCTCAATGACTTAAATTAAATTATATATGGAAGAGTCATCAAGCAGATGACACAAAGCTGAAGTAGGTATCTAATACACTGGATGATAGAGTCAGGATAAAATAGGATCTTGACAAGCTAGAGCACTGGGTTGAATGTAACAAAAAACTTGATTAGGATTAGTAAAGTCTTGACCTGGGGTACGACAAATTATCTTCACAATTATAAGATGAAGCAGGCAGGGAGAGAGCAACCCTGACATTTCTACAATCAAATCTGCACGATAGCCATTTGTTTGGTGTTATTTCATTGATATATTGTTTGTTGAGTTCTTCTGGAGATTGCTTATCATATGCCTTTTCATTCTTCTCTTGGAAATTGGTCATTTCATAGACTCCATTCAGAGCTTTAACTCCATTCATTTATAGTCGAAACATACAGTTATCAGCTGCTTTGTGTAGTCTGTTTATTATAAAACTATTTTTCCAAGTGCCTAAGCTTTGTATCATTAAATTTGATAATATCTATCAATCTTTATCTTCTTTTGGGGTAAGGGAGTGTCAATCTTTGTGTAGTAGCCTTGTGGCCAAAATGTCCATATTTCAATAATATCATATTACTTTTGGTTTGGATAAACTCTAGGTCTCCTGTCATCCACTATCTTATGCTAAAAGTATTCATTAAGATCAGTATTGCCTATATGTCAGTTTGTCCTCTATGTTCTCCCTGGTAAGTTTTAACTTGAGTATAGGAGGAAGTCTCTCATCCTACTCAGCCTCAGCTTTCTCCTTGAAAATCACATGTAGATTGTTATGCCTGGAGGAGTACAGGGTATTTTGTAACTATCAGTTGTGATCATTGCTTCAATTTTATCCCTGGGTTCAAGCTCACATCCTTCAATACCGATTCTTCCTTGGCATACCAGAAGTATTTTACACTCATTTTGTTCAAAAAGGTATTTTTGTTTTATTGTGTAAAGTTTCCATGAGATAAGCTACATTTTTAATATGTCTTTAAAGCAAAAAAATAATTTGGTGCCAATTATTTAAATCAAGTGATTAATACGTTGATTTTGTACAAATCTTTCTTTGGAAGTTATGCTCATTTTTCTTCAGAAGAGATGATAATGAATTTAATGCCAGATGTCCAATTGACACATTGAACTCAATATGTTCAAAACTGAACTCATTATGTTTCCCTCCCCCTGAGCTCCCTCCCCCTTTCTACACTTCCCCATTACTGTTAAGGTGACCGTCATCTTCCTAATCATCCAGGCTCACAACCTACATGTCATCCTCAACTCTTCAGCCCTTTCCATTTCTCATAGCTCAAAATCAGTTGTCAACGCTTATTGTTTCCACCTTTGCATCACACCTAGAATATACCTGGTTCCTTCCACTGACACTGCAACTACCCTGGTATAGGCACTCATCACCTTATGCTTGGATTACTGCAATAATCTGCTTATTGGTCTTCCTTTCTCAAGTCTTTCCACATTCCAGTTCACCTTCCACTTAACCATCAAAGTGATCTCCATAAAGCACAGGCCTGACCATGGCATGCCCCTATTCAATGAACTCTAGTGGTTCCCTGTTAGCTCCATGATCAAAAATAAAATCCCCTCTTTAGCTTTAAACCTGGCTTCTTCCTACAACTTACCCTCAACTCCATCACTTAACTTTGAAACAGTGACAGCAACAACCTTGCCCTTCTTCTTACATGACACTCTATCTCCCATTCTGTGTTTTTTCACTGGCAGTCCTCTCTTCATCTCCAACACCTGACTTTCCCAGTTTCCTTCAAGTTTAAGGTAGAGTTCCATCTTTTGCAAGAAGCCTTCTCAAGCCTCTTTAATCTTAATGCTATCTTTCTGAATCTTTCCCCCAAATTATTCTGTATTATAGCCTGTTCATACATAAGCTGTCTCCCTATTTAGACTGTGAGCTTCTTGAAAGAAGGGACAATTTTTGTCTTTCTTTGTATATCCAGTGCTTATCACACTGATACATAGTAAATGCTTACTAAATTCTTGTTAAATGGTTAATATGGAAATGTTTTGCAGGACTGAACATGTATAATCTATATCAAATTGCTTGCCTTCTCAAGAAAGGACAAAAGGGAGGGAGGGAGAGAATTTGTAACTCAAAATATTAAAAATCAAATGTTAAAAATTTTTGTTTATATGTAACTGAAAAAATATAAAATAAAAATTGAATATAAAATTAAAAATAAATAAATAAACAAATGCTTGTTAACTGACTGACTAGATAAACCATAAAGAGTTTAAACTATGTCTCTGGAAGATGTCATGTATTATATTAATATCCTTGGCATTGTTGTATAGGTGATGTGTTTTAAATAGAAAATAATTTTCCATGTAGAACCATTAATATATGTGTGCATGTGTGTGTGTCTGTATACTCATATAAATTAATGTGTATATACACATATATACTAATCTATGAGTACTTAACTAAGTCAAAGGCATGGCTATATAACCGGTATTAATGTCATAGTGATTTCACATGGTATATTAAATAATTATCAAATCAATAATGAGTTGTGGTTTATATTCCTGAGACCTTTTGGAACATCCTTTCTGCTCCTCAACTAATATAGTTTCTTATGTTTCTATATTTAGAGCAATACAGTATGAGAATGCTTTCTAGAACATACATACACATAGTATGGACTCATATTTGGAATAGTCACCTTTTTTTTGAAGAGTCACTTTCAAAAAATCTTTTGCTAATAGAAATGTTACAGGTCCCTAGAAGTATGTCTTAAAATAGTTGCATAAAACCCCTAAAACTTGAGACAGTGCACCCTCCACCCTAGAAGCAGAGCCTCACTTTAACAAAGAGTTAAAAGTCAAGAAATAGACTCAAAAAATGAGCAAGCAGCAAAAAGATTCTGACCATGGAAAGCTAGTATGGTGACAAGGAAGGTCGAAACATACACTCAGAAGAAGACAGAAAAGTCAAAATTCCTACATCCAAAGCCTCCAAGAAAAATATGAATTGGTCCCAGGCCATAGAAGAGCTGAAAAGGATTTTTAAAATCAAGTTAGAGAGGTAAGGGGGAAAGTTGGGAAGAGAAATGAGAGTGATGCAAGAAAATCATGGGGAAAAAAGAGTCAACAGCTTAGTAAAGGAAGCGCAAAAATACTGAAGAAAATAACACCCTAAAAATAGACTAGATGAAATGGTAAAAGTACAAAAATCCAATGAAGAAAAGAATGCCTTGAAAAGCAGAATTGGCCAAATGGAAAAAGAGGCACAGTCTTCATTGAAGAAAAGAACTACTTAAAAGTAGAGCAGTGGAAGGCTTGGAATATGATATTCCAGAGGGCAAAGGAGCTAGGATTACAAACAAGAATCACCTACCCAGCAAAACTGGGTATAATCCTTCAGCAGGAAAATGGATATTCAATGAAACAGAGGACTTTCAAGCATTCCTGATGAAAAGACCAGAGCTGAATGAAAAGCACAAAAATGTAAGCAGAAAAGGGAAATCATAAGGGACTCAATGAGGTCAAATGGTTTACTTTCTTACATGGGAAGATGATACTTGTAACTCCCAAAAACTTTCTCATTATTAAGGCAGTTAAAAGGAGTATGTGTGTGTGTGTATATATATACATATATATATATATATATGTGTGTGTGTGTGTGTGTGTGTGTGTGTGTGTGTGTGTACAGACAGAGGGCACAGAGTGTGAGCTGAATACAATAGGAGGATATCTAAGAAAAATAAAGAGGGGTGAGAAAGAGGAATGGGAGAGGCAGGATGGGGTAAATTATCTCATATAAAAGAGGTAAGAGAGAACTATTACAGTGGAGGGGAAGATGAGGGAGGCAGCAGGAAATGCTTGACTCTTACTTGCATTTGAATTGGTTCAGAGAGGGAATAACATACACAATTAAGTATAGAAATCTGTTTTACCTTACAGGAAAGTAAAAGGTGAAGGGGATAAGAGAAAAGAGAGGCAAGGTGCTCATAGAAGAGAACACAGATTGGAGGAGGTAATAGTCAGAAGCGAAATACTTTTGGGAAAGGACACGATAAAAGAAGAGAGTGAATAGAATAAAATGAACAAATAGGACAAATAACTGTGAAAAAAATTTGAAGCAAATGTCTCTGAAAAAGGTCTCATCTCCCAAAAGTGTAGAGAAATAAGTTAATTTTATAAAAATAAGAGCCATTCCCCAGTTGACAAGTGACCCAAAAATATCAACAGTCACTTTTCAGATGAAGTAATCAAAGCTATCTGTAGCCATATTAAAAAATGTTCTAAATCACTATTGATTAGAGAAATGCAAATTAAAACACTACTGAAGTACTACCTCACACCTGTTAGATTAGCTAATAGGACAGAAAAAGAGAACGATAAATGTTAGAAGGCACACAGAGAAATTGAGACAACGAAGTACATTGGTGGAATTGTGAACTGATTCAATCATTAAGTAGAGTAATTTGGAACTATGCCCAAATATTTATAGCTGCTCTTTTTCTGGTGCAAAGAATCAGAAGGTGAGGGGATGGCCATCAATTGGGGAATGGCTGAACAATTTGAGGTATATGATTGTGATGGAATACTATTGTGACATAAGAAATGATGAGCTAACTAAAAAATATTAAATAATAAAGTATGGAGATATAGAGCATTAAAAAAAAAAGAAATGATGAGTTAGATGTTCTCAGAAAAACCTGAAGAGACTTACATGAACTGATGCAAAATGAAATGAGTAAAACCAGGAGAATATTGTACATAGTAACAGCAATATTGTAAGATAATCAACTGTAAATGACTTAGTTATTCTTAACAATACAGTGGTCCAAGATAAAACTGAAGGACTTATTATGAAAAATGCCATCTATCCCCAGAGAAAGAACTGATGGAATCTCAATGAATATCAAAGCATACTCTTTTTTTTCACTTTCTTTTTCTTGGATTTTTATTTTGATCTGTTTTCTTTTACATGACTAATATGGAAATGTATTTTGTATGTTTACACATGTATAACCTATATCAAATTGCTTGCCTTCTCAGAGTGGGGGGGAGAGGGAGGGAGAGAATTTGGAACTCAATTTTTAAAATGAAGGTTGAAAATTATTTTTACATTGAATTGGAGAAAATACATTTTTTTTAAAAAAGAGCTTTATCTTTCCTCATATGACTCTTTCTGTTGCAATAGTCACAGTATAACACTCTTGTGTGCAAGAACTAAAATATTTTTACACCTTCTTGTAAAAATTGTTGGAGAATGCATAAATTAATGATAGCTGTTAATAGATAACAGACTTTTAATTGCTTTATTTTGATGTAATTGGTCTATTAGTTAGATTTATTCTATCAAACTCAAAAAGGACTTTTTAACATCCTCATCTAAATGTGCGCATCTTTTTAGAATCATTCAAGACTAGCATTATTTTTGGCCATTTTTTATTAGGTTACATTTCTGTAGCTTGTGTTTTCAATGCCTTTGAGTTTTCCAGTTTCTGCCTCATCAGATTTAAATAAATCTTTAATTCTCATATCTATTTTATCTAATATGGGTTGGTGAATGCAGTTCTTATAGTGACTCTGCACTGATCTGCGGTACATTATTGTGTGGCTTACAGATGAGGTTATTAATGGCAAAAACATTACTAAGTCCTTGCTAATAAAGAATAGTATATTTTGACAATTTCATTACAATGAATGCATTTATTACGTGTCACTACTCCATCAAAACAACTTATGGATATGATGAGTATGATGGATAAATGCATTCATATCTTTTGTTCATTTCATGCACATTCATGGTTGGTATATTCTAGTGGTTAGTCCCATTTGCACCAAAGCAGGTGAGGTATGAATAGTTCTAATTTATTCTTATGTATCTTGCCAGTTTATGGTACTAGCACATAGAACTAATACTCATTCTTCCACCCTCTGTATCAAGCTGACCATCATAAATGATTCTTAGAAGGGTTATACTATAACACTATGCTGCTCTGCCTATTTCTTTAGATTTATAGAAATAATTTTGTCATATTTACCAGGGTGCTGATCTAATTAGTGGTACTGTCAGATTCCGTTATCCAACATATCAAGATTCAATCAAGGCCTTCACAGTTGCTGCAGAGAACAGAGGGAACCTGCTAAAAATCGCTGGCTGACTTTCCTTTATTTTTCCATTGATCTCCTCTTTTCAATTCCATCTCCCATGACATGGGCAATAAGATGGAATTGGTGGATTATGATTAGAAATAGCACTAGTAGTGATGGCTAGATGTTTATAACAGCAGTGAGGAAACTGAGGATCCGAGAGGTTAAAGGATTCCCTGAAGTTACAAAGGAAATTAGTGACAGAGCCAAGACTGAAGTCATTTTGTAGACTTGTAGTCTAAGGCTAAAGTACCTTGCACAAAGGCAAAGAGATAAAGAAATAGCTGAGGGTAAAGCCACCTTCAGGAGCAAGTCCAACAACAGACTCCAAAGATAAAGTATATAAGAATATTCATTTAGCTAAATCTTTGTGTGCATGTGCTTTTTATGTGCAATGAGATGAGGTGGGTTGGTAACCTGAAAAAGACTAAACTGGTTTGATAGCCAAGTTCTTCTAATCTCTTCTCAGCTCCCAAGAAACATCACCCACATGTTTTTTTTTTTCACTTGCCGAGGGCCCAGCCAGACATTAGGAGTATGTAGGATTGGGGCTATTTTTTTTTCAGTAAGTGCTCAGGTCACAACCTGACTGGGACCCCTCACCTCTAATCAGCTGATAAAGAAAACAAAAAAAAAATCTGGGTACCCATAGAGAATTGGCCTATACTATGCTGCCTCAGTGATTCATCCCACTTGCGAAACAGTTTTGTTGACATGGCTGAGCGCCAGTTCAGGTGTTTCATTTTTTTCCCTTGTCTTTGGCTCTGCCAAACAGCTGAGCAATGATAATAATTAATGTCAAGACTTTCTGCATCTCTGAGGCAAGGAGGGAACCCTTCAGAGAATGATTCCCTGCCAGAGTGCAAAGAAACTCAATGAGGTGAACCAAGATTTATGTGTTTGTTACCACCACCTGCGAATAGAACCGTTGAGGAAAACAAAGGTTGGTGCAGCTTCAGCTTTTTTACAGTGAAGAAGAGTTGTTCCTGGAAAAGGTACATGACAAAATTCTTGTGATGACCACAGGCTAAAGCAAAGGGATTGAAGTCCATGAACTGTCTATTCAATGCTTTCGTTTCCTCTGAAAAGAGCTATTTATAAGTGACATTAGAGTTTAAGACATTTATTTATATTATTTATAAGTCACATTATAGTTTAATTATGCCTTATACATCAGTATTTAAGGATGTGTGTTTTCATTCTTGTAGGTTTGGATAAGTGGTAGCAATTTTACCACCCATTATTAGAAAGCCTTAGGATCATAAAATCCTAGGATCAGAGCCTTAGGGCTACAAAGGACCTTAGAAGTCAACAAATCCAGTACATTCATTTTACAGATAAAGAAACTGAGGCCCAGATTGGTTAAGTGACTTGCCAAATGTCATACAGGGAGTGGGAGCCAGCATTAGAACTCAGGGCTTATGACTTCAAAACCTAAGTTATCACAACTGAAAATTTCTTTACCACATGACCAGTCTCATGTCGAGAATATTTAAGTTAAGCTGGGTTGGTAGTTGGATGGCAGACATCTAAGAATCCTTCTTTGAATTATTTCCTGCTTGACAGACTTGACAGAACTCCTGCTTCACTGGTCTTTGAGGGTCAATAGTCACTGCCACATCATAGTGAAGTATCAGCAAAATTTTTTAGTGGAGGATAAACAAGGAAAATCAGGAAAAATAAAACATACTCATGCAAATAAACAAGAACACTGAAACTTCTCTATTTCCTAGTAATGTCACCCAATTTCCTAAACTCTCTGAGCCTCAGTTCCCTTTTCTGTGCTACACTAGTATTATAAAGACAATCATTGACTTTGGTCCTGAAATTTTTGCATCAGAGTGAATTTTGGATATCGTCATCATCAATATTATTATTAATTTAGTGTATTGTGAGGAAATACAAATAACTTTAATACTTAAGTGATTTTACAAGATCACAGAGTTATGAAAGTATCTGTCAAAAAATCTACAAAATATTTTGAAACTATACTTAATTAAAATACATATGGAAAGGAACTTGAGATAAAAAAATCAATAAAAGACAAATGGATAATTTTTTAAAAGGAATTCACCAAGAAGTTTATAATAATGAAATTTTTAAAAAAACAAATGAGTGATATGACATCTAGAAATGACAAATCAGAAAATGTTAGAGGGAGAAAAGAGGGATTTTTAGACAGATCATCTGTTTCCATCTGGATGAGTGATAACTCTTACAAGCATTAAATATATATGTATGGTTGTGGAACTTATATTTCACTTTTACTACTCCATTATCTTTTTAATCCATGAGCTTGAAGTAGTAAAATAATTTTATCATTTTGAAGTGTACTTAATATACACTATCTGTTCATTTTCCATTGTATGCCTAATGAGATGATGACTTAAATTTGAAGTCATAGTCTCCCAGGATGAACTCTATACCTTTAGCATTGCGGACTTTCTTTGACCTTTAGTTCTTTGATTCCAAAAAGACATTTCAATGGAGTGGAGAGCGTAGGACACAATAATAATGTATCATACTTAAATGAATGAAGTTTCTTTTTCCCCCTAGCATTGGCATTTAAAAATCACGCTGTAGTCAAGAACAAAGGAAAATAAAACTGTAGCTTCCATTTCATCATCTATAATTGTTTGAGAAAATTCTGGTTTCTAGTTGCCTCATTTTATAAATGCTATATAGGTATATTATACATGTATGCTCCAGTAGGTAATAACAATGTCCAGATAAAAAAATTTATTATTTGCCATTATGAATTTTCTAGCCTACTCATTTTTCTGTTCCTCCTAACTTTGGAATTTTTTTGCTGAAAATATTTTAAAACACAAATGGAGAATTTGCTAATATAATTTCAACTTTCATATCCTCAGAAATAAGGAAGATCTATTCAGATTCTTTGTTTTAATACTCTGATAACACCCCATTCTCACACCCCCCCCCCAAATTTCCCCCTTAATTTTATTATTGACTCTTATCAGTACCCTTTGTAGTGCTGATGTGATTAAAGATCTTCCCTGCTGATTTAATAGTCTTCAGGAGCTAGTTCAGGGAAGCTTGTTTGTAAGCAGGCCCACACCCTTTCCTGATTAGGTGTGAAGCCCTTGGGCCCTAAACATGGTACATATACCTTAAGGGTAGCCATTAAGGTCAGAAGAGAAAACTGTGAGAAGAGAGAACTGCAAGCTCTCAGAACTCCAGTAATAGAGGATTCAGGCAAGCAGACAACTAGGATTTGTGAGTGAGTGTTTTCAGAAGGCCCCAGCAGAGGGGAAGGTTATAGGATGGTTTGGCTCCTTGCTGTGATATGATGTTTTAATTTCCTTGCTGTTATAGTCAAGTGGACTTACTAGTTTGGGGATACAATTGTTGCTATGTCAAATTGGAACCATTGGTTTTGGGATTTGATCCTCTGGCATCTGAATAAATGTCTTACTTCTGCCTTTTATATAGTGAGTCTCTCATACTTTATGATTCCAAACTGTACAGGTGTATTCATGGTCACCATCGATATCATGAATCTTCCCTTATTGATACACCCTTCCTCTTGCTTTGACAGGGTTGAGGTCATCAGGGGCTTAGAAGAAATAGAATTAGACTTCTATTTCAGGAGACATGAACCACTCAGTTAAATGTGTCAGATACACAGCTCAACATTCCATGTCTTACAGTATAAATAGGAGAGTAACATTATACCAAAGCATTGGTTATATCAGAGGTCTAATTGGGCCTTTTCAGTCATAATAACCCTGATTCTTATTTTTAATGTATTGAATCAAACATGAAGTTCCTAAGTGGCTTAAGTATCTATACCCTTTAAAATAAAAAATTCTACTTTGAGTCATATATTCTAAGTCAAAGGCTGAAAAAACAGTCCAATATATATCAAAATATTTATAACAGCATCTTTGTGGTAACAAAGAACCAAAAAAGAGTGATAGTCCATCTGTTAGGAAATAGCTGGGAAAAAAACAAACTATGGAATGTGAATATGGTATAATGTCTTATGGTTAAGAAATAATGACTCTAGAATTTAGATAAATTTGGTATGATATACATGAAATGATGCAGAGTTAATTAAGCAGAACCAGAGAAGCAATATACATAAGGACTCCAGCAGTACAAATGAAATTATCACTATAAAGGAGTAGAACTCAGAGTTATTAAAAATCCAGTTAAGGTCCCCATGAAAAAATATGAAACAGAGCCTCCATCATGGCAAAGAGTTGGAGGACAAAATCCTGGGATAAAATCAGGGATAAAATATTGCATACATTGTCAAAAAACACTTTTTCTGATATTTTGCTTAGTGATTTTTCCTTGTAACAAATGAGGACTTAATATTGGAGATGGGGTGGGAAATGACTAAGATATAAAGACTAAAACATCAATAAAATGTATTTTTGAGGGGAAAAAAAGCTCTTCCAATGTTGGCCTCCTAGGCTCTATATTGGTCACATAATCTTGGGTTCCTCTTTACTCTTCAAAATGGTTTGGCTATACTTTGAGATAGTAGCTGAGAACTCTACTGGGTGTAATTATATTAGTCTCCCAATGAAAGATAAAACAAATGTAATAGCTTCCCACATATTGAGCACACAGTTCACAGAAATTTACCAACTGCTTCTTCATACAAGATAAGATCTCTTAGTGCAGTGTATGTGCTGCACACCAATTAAAACATTACACACCTGAGGGCATCAATATGGAGTGTCCAGTAGTAGGGTCATAATAACCTTCATAAGGAAAAAGCCATAACTGCTATAGAGCAGCCTCCTAAAATTTTTACTTATTTTCCAGCTTAAACATATATATATATATATATATATATATGCACAAACATATACATATATATGCACATATATACATATACACACCTATACACACATGGGCACACATACATGCATGCATACATATACATACATACATACACACACACACACACACACACACACACACACACACACACACCATAGAGTGCAGGTAGAACAAGGCAATAATTTGACTGCTTTTTCCAGTCTGATTTTTTTTAAGTCAACTCCTGGGTATAAACAAGATTGAATTGGGAAATTGCTGATATTTACTGTTCTCATTGGGACATTATTTCTGGGTGGCCCATTTCTAAATGGATCTTGGAAACTAAGGACCTCTGAGAATGGAAAACTGCAGAGAAGAAGGGAAATGATTCCCAACTGGAGGAGCCAGTTAAATGTGGGCTAAGAGCTTTTGATAACTTCCAAACAAATGCATATTCTTAAAACAAATTATCTGTATCTACATTCCCAGTCTTATTTATTTACTTATTTGTTTGTTTGTTTATGATCCGTTGACTCATTTATTTGTTTGTATTAAATCTTCCATATGGACACATCAACCTGGGACCTGGGGAAGGGCTAAAGACTACTTACTGCTTAAGCAATCACTTCTTTGTTAGTGTAACCAAGAGCAGTGGGTGGGCCATTTTTTCAGGTGAGAAAAAGCAAGCTGTGAAGTGAACACCTTGGATTGCTTCTGTTTGTTTGAGGCCCTTATCCTCAGGGCTGTGTTCTTTTGGCTGAGCTTACCTGTTGATCATACTGCTTAACTGTAATTATTCCAGACAGCTTTTTGGCTCCCAGTACTGCTTCATAGGCTTCATAAATCATACAAATTATTACCGCAATAGAAAACTATAATTACCCACAAACCCTGACATGCCAAAAGGTGTATTAATTAGATAAGGTAATAAATACTTTACTGCACATAGCTATAATTATTACTTCTAAAGTGACACATAGGCATATACCATCTTGATATTCTCCAGCAAATGATTCAGTGTAATACTCAGTTCATAACAAAATTGTTATCTAATTTGATTAATTTGTTAATGCTTTGCATGGCTCTTCAAATATAAGGAAGGCTTCAGAAGTGTTATGTCAGAGAGTTATTGTTATTTCCAAAGGGACAAACCATCTGATTAATTTGCAAACTGTAACTTGCAAGAGGAAAGACTGTCTCATAGGCTTATGTTGGTCAAGTTTGGATTGCTGGTCTCTGTCAAGGTATCTTGCAAACAAACATAATGTTTAGATGAAAAATATCTACAAGGGCAGCAGAGTACAAAAATGCTATTTATTCCCTTTCTATGAGAGCATGAAGTCCTCAATTTACTCTTTGTAAAAATGAGGAAAACACTTCACAAGTTCATAGAAGAGAAACCTAATATTAGATTAGATCTAGCTACAAGAATAGATGTAGGTTTGAATTTTGATATGTAAAGAACTGCTAGCAGAATGATTTTTACAATGCAAAGGATATTATTAGATTTGCTGATAGAAGGGTCCTTTCAGACTATCTATTTCAACTCCCTCATTTTACAAATGAGAAAACTGAGGTACATGAAAGAGAAGTGAGTTACTTAAGGTAACATAATACTGTCTCCCTTTTTTAATACATATGAAAAAATAGAGTTCCTAATGTCCATAATGCAACACTTCTACTTTGCAAAAATAGTTATTATTTCAACATCTCTTGTATTTTAAAATATACACAATGTATTAATTGCTTTGGGATTAATATTCTAGGAGGACTATCAAAGAACAATATGCTTTGGGGGAACCACAGTGTGACAACAACAATAGCCAATTAACTAATATTGGTTTAATACTGGATTGAGTCTATGAAACAGCTAGGATCCAAGAGGAAGCCAAAAGGCCATCGATGAGCAATATCTACAGGAGTCCAACCAACAATATGTAGACGAAGAGGCTTCAAACAATTGGCAGATTTATTTATAGAAATGGAGACGTTTATGATAGCAATACAAAACCAGGTAATGGCTATCAGAAATCACCAGAAGGTTGTCCTTAAGCATCCTTGACTTACTGATTGATTCACATTTTGTAAGCCACTGCTCAACATATCACTTCATGTTAAAAAAAAAAAAAAAAAAGAAAAGTGTGGTATTTCCTTAAATAGCTAGAAAGCCACAATCAGTTGACTAGAATTATACATCAAAAGATCACTGTCCTTCATAATCTAACAGATGGCAACTTCCAGAGCTGCAGATACAAATCCCAAAATATCCTGAAAGAATTCAACAAATACACTTTACTTGAACCACAGCTTCATCACAGACAAAGATACTGACCATAATAACCTACATATAACACACACTCAGAAAAGAACAATGTTTTTAATAAATGTCACTGTACCAAATTTCCAAACTATGTAAGATAAAAAAGCTCTTAAAATATTAAGACCTTGTTGAAAAAATCAAAACTACATGGGAATAGGATAAAATGTACACCATCCCAATTCTATCTCCATCCAGAATTGTCCAAAAAATACTTGCTGTGAATCTGCAGAAGTTGAGCTTACATTCCAATCCTTTTATTATTTGCAACAGAGAAACATGAAACATAAAATAATAATAGCAAGGCAGTGAAGTCATCCAGGATAATTTTTTTGTTTGAACACCATTAAATATATAAGATGAGAAGAACAAAGATTAAATAATATCAGCTGTAGTGGTTGTCATTCTCATTATGAGTGGCAGCATGGAGAAGCAGATAGAGAAGAGACCCTGGAATCTGGAAGTTGGATCAGGTTTAACTTGTCAGTGACACATACTGGTTATGTGGTATTGGGCAAGTCAATTTAATCTTTCAATGTGCAAGACGATTCTTTGAAACTACAAGTTGCAGCAATGGCCATTCTGCATTGGTAGAACACCTTCCTTACTGGGAGTTCCCTCTACCAATAAAACCACAGGCTTATCAAAAATAATAGTACATGTTTTATGACATGTTAGAATTGCTATTGTATTTTCCTTGCAACTACACTGTGAAATAAGCAACACAAGTGAAAGCAATAATGAAGGAAGCAAGCACTCACTAAGGACCTACTATGTGCTCGGCATTGTGCTAATTGTCCTAATGCCAGTAGGCATTGTGATAAGCACTTTATAAAATACCCATCTGGTCTTCACAAAAGCACTGTCAGTTAATGACTGATAATAACTAACATTCCTATAGCTTTTACTTTGTGCCAGGCACTATGGTAAGTGTTTTACATTTGTTATCTCATTTGATCCTTATGATCCAACCAGGAGTGTGTTTAGAAAACCTATATTAAATACCTCCCTCCCTCCCAATCACCTTCCAAGCAGGTCCCTAGAGCAATTTTGTTTGTTTTGTTTTCCTTTTCTGCATTAGTAAAGCCTTTGAATTCCTTACAGGCCCCTAAAACCAGCATGTTCTAATTGCATACTAATAAGATGTAGCAATATCACAAAGATAGAGTAATTCAATCACCTTTACCAAAGAAGAAATGGTAGGGCAGGTGTGTTGTTGCCTTAGCCAAGGGTGGGGTAGAGGGTAAGGGTGAGTGTGAGAGTGAAATCAAGAGTGGGAGGGGCTCTTCTTAATCCTCTCAGAGGATGTTCAGCTATGGGTTCTACTGGATTTCTTTTTCATTTGGCACTCCCTAATGAATTTCTCAATAATGACAAAAACAGCTGAGTCACTTCTCATTAGTTTTTTAAATGGTTCACACAGACCGAATTCTCAATAGGAAATCATGGGACTGCTTAGGTAATCACATGCTAGATCTGTTTTTGAATGATCCATTTACTAAGCTCATTTGAAAAAAACTGTACCTAATGAAAACCATCCTTGCTTATACTTCTGGGAATAGCTTTGACTTGCAGCAAATATGATGCTTCTCTGAAAAATAATAACATTTTAATAAATAGATTATAAGGGAATGTAAGATGACATCTGAAGCATGTTGGTTTTGGTGTCAGGAGGCTTGTGGATCAGAAGAAATGATAGTTTTATCATACCGGAAAAAAGAAATGTGGTATCCTTGGCAGAAGACCGAACCTGAGGTTGGAAGGCTTGGATTCAAATCCAGTTTCTTCTTCGAATAAAGAATCTATTGTTACCCTTTTGACATTGGCCAAATGAAGAAGCCTCTCTGTCCTCAGCCACCTCTTCTGTAAAATGAAGGACCTAGACTTGATGAAATGAGTTCAAATCTCACCTCAGACACTTCCTTGCTGTGTGATTCTAGTTGTCACTTAATTTCAGTTTGCTTCAGTTTCTGTAAAATTAAAATAATAATGGAACCTGCCTCCCAGGGCTATAGCAACGATAAATTGAGATATTTGTAAAGAACTTTGCAATCCTTAAAGTGCTATATAAATGTTGTTCTTTGATCACAATCATCACCATAAATTTAAATTTTAGGATTATCTTATAATATTAAACATGTGGAACTTCCAGATGAGTCATTTCTATATCCTCTAATCTGCTGTTGTTCCCACCAGAGTTCATCTTCTTAGAAGTCATAGTAGGCCTGTCAGGAAGGCATTATGGTAAAAGAGTGTCATAGTGATACATTGGAAAGACTGTTGAGAATCTGGGTTCAAATCCTGACAGCTGTCAAACCAACAATTCTTGGGCACTCAGCTTCCTCCTCTATCAAATGAGGGGGCTGGATTAAATGATCCTTATGGTTCCTTCAGTCTCTAAATCAGTGATTCCCCTTAAAAAGGGGACAGAATTTTAGATTCAAACTCAAAATCATGGACTCTGTTCCTTTGCATTTATATAGCAAATAGGTACCAATGAAGCATTATGAAAAAAGGTGAGTGGGGGGGAATGGGAGGTGGGCTGACATTGGCAAGATTAGGTTAGTGCTGCTTATTTTCCAAGGAATGAGTTCAGAACCAGCCACCTTCAAATAGCATTTTGTCCAGTGACTATAGCTTCTGGATTTGCTCTTCCAAGATCTCTAAGCCTTTGGAATTTTGCATTTTGTTCATCTCCCAACATTCTCATCAGCAAACCTTCTCATCCTTTTTCAATTAGAGTATTCTCCTCCTTCTCTTGCTGTATGCAATTAATCCATTTGATCATTTAACCTGAGGTTGCGGGAGAGGGGAGAAGCGGTGTCTAGATTCTCCAATATTTTATTTTCTCACCTGATACGTTGGGGTACTTAAGGAGGTCTCTCATTCACTTTTGCAGGCCAAGAGAGAAACTAGTATGATGCAGTGCACTAAATCTGAGTCCAGAGGATTGGAAAATTGGACTGGACTCCCAAAGCAATTTTCTCTCTGGAAGAATGAATCAGTTTCATGAGATGACACCATCTATGGTCAAATGACCTGGAATCAAAGAACTTAGATTCAAATCACCATCATCATCATCATCATCATCATCACATTTATATAATGTTTTGCAAAGTTCTTTATAAATAGTATTTCATTTTATCTTCACAACAGCCATTGGTGGTAGGTGCTTTTATTTTCACCATTTTAGTTGAGGAAACAAAGCCAATCAGAGGTCAAGTGACTTTCCCAAGGTCACACAGCTAGTGTGTGTAGTGTGTAAGGCTGAATTTGAACTCAAGACTTCTCAAATCTAATTCCAGTACTCTATCCAGTATGCCACCTAACTAACTCTAATGTCACCTCTTACCTTGGGCAAGTAAAAACCCTCCTAGGCCTCATCTCATCATCCACAGAACAAGAAGGCTGGACTAAATGGCCTCTGACTCTACTTCCAGTTCTAAATCTTTGAGACGAGATGTGACCCAATGCTAGCATCTTTGGTCTTCTTGATCCCCAAATTCAATTAGTTAAAACCATTAATACTTGAGGAGTTTGTGGAATTGAGTATTTATTTCCAAGCACATTAACTCAAGCCCAAAGAAGCTTACTTAATAGATATTTGTATGGTTGTTTATCTCCCAGTTAGGGCCTAATAGTGAAACAGAGCTTATGATAACGGTTATCTGGGAGTCTTATTTTCTTCATAAAAATCAAACAAAAGAACATTGGGATTACTTAAAGTCTCATTTTGGTGACTGATGATGTTAATGTGATTCATTATGCTCTTATAATGTTAATTGCCCACGATTATCTATTTCATAATATGATAACTGGTGGTAGCTGAAATGATTCATAACACATGATTGTTAAATATATCTGAAAATGTTTTTGATTTAGTTTTGTTTTGTTTTGTTTTGTTTTTAAAGCAGGAACAGTAAGAGATCATGAAAATGGCAAAAAGAAAAAAAAAGAAACCTAAGTTGTCATTCAGTTTTATGTGAATTGAAAGGTTTATAGGGAAGAGTTGTTGGATGCAATTTCAATGAGCAAGGATTTGGTGGAGAGATTAGATCAGTTACAAATTGCTAAATCTGATGGCTTAGATAAAAATTTAACCAGAGGCTTTAAAAGAGGAGGAACACATTTTTTTTTTGGAGAAGCAATTGCCTCTGTAAAGTATACACAGTATATATTTTTCAAAGCAAACTAAATTTCAGTGATTGTGTAATTGGATCCCCAATTAGAATGTAACTGCTATATTTCCAGCCAACAGGAGGAAGTGGTATTTATTACAGAGCATGCTTCCCCCCCCTCCCCATCACTATATTGATATTCACTGCACAGTTCAGTCTCTGACATATTAGCAAAAGTTAAAAGGACATTTATTTTTAAGGCTGATTGTAAAAAAGCAGGATTTTTTTTTACCTGCATAGGAAAACTTGCAATGGGTATTTCTTGAATGGTACAGACATATTCTGTATTCTCTATTCCCCTTCCCCTGTATCCACACATCATTCTTATTATTCATAGTATTAGGAAGAGCACTGGCACTGAAATGCCATGCTGAATCATTAATATTCATAAAATCTACTATGGTTTCACTATTTCCTTATTTTGCTTTTCTTTAGCTCTCTGCCCTAGTCTTGGGAATAATCTTTCAGTAATCTCTTGCTCCACCCAACATCACCAGGTGAAAATAACTAACTTCAATTTCCTCAGGCCCTGCTAACCACCTCCAGCTATTAAGGGAAGAAACCGCCAGCATATTCACTCTGGAACTCTAGGAATGGTCATTTCCCTTTGGATTTTCATTCTTTCCTGTACCTCCTGACCAACAGGAGCTGAAGGCAGAAGAGTGAAATCACACTGAAGGGGAATGGAAAGCATTCCCTGGGGTTGAATGACCAGTGTTGCATATCCACTTTCTTTAATTTCATCCAGATTGGCCAATTTGTCAGCAACTTTAAGGGATGACTTTCATCTCCCTGAAATTGTACAAAACTCGACGCCATATTCTTGAGGTTCTGTGTTGATGGTCATAATGTATTCACTGGCACGAAGAAAAGCCATTAACCTTTGCTTGTGGAAAGCATTTACAAAAGCACGTTGGCCATAAGGGATGCTTTGAAACTTGCCATTTGAATAGCTGAAGGGTCAAATGTGCCTGCCTTTTATTAAAATGGACTAATTGGAGGGGATCAGAAAGTTTCAAGTGGGTTTGGAATTGGAACAAATAACTTGAAATATTTCCCTAAGTATATTCTCATCTTATTCCTATGTTCATGTTTTTTTTTTCCCCTGACCATTTTACCTAGGCCAATAACTACCTAGAATGAGCCTGTTTCTAATTTTATGACATGTACACCTGTGCATTACCTAACTCATAGCTGGTATTTTATAATATATTTCTAAATATGTCTAGTTGAATCCAGAATGACTAAGTGATAACTAAGTGATCTGTTCGTTTATATGGACCTCAATCCATACATGCACATTCATGAGTAATAGAGACACAGTAATACCCGTTTCAATGGTTTGTTTTCTTTTGCTTAAACAGGGTCCACAACAAAGCTGAATCACAGAAAGTTGGGTCAATTCATTCTTTTAGTTAGGATCAACCCTATCATCTATAGCTTGACTATTGTAATACAGAATGATTTAAAATGTTATAATAGGAAGGCAAAAAAAAAAGACATGTAGGCCTTTAACTCTGACATTAAATAACCTTCTCTGAGGCTCATTGGACTAATCTATAAAATAAATAATAATACTCATACCCTGTCCATCTTTTAGAATTATTTTAAGTGAAACAATTAAAAAACCTTAAACCACCATGTAAGTCATAGGAGCTAGAGCTAGGGGAACTTTAAAAGCCATTTAGTCTAACGTCTTCATATATTTTTCTTTCAGAGGGGATTTTTGTTTTTATCTCAAAATGAGTTACTCAGGTTTGAAGTGGCCCCCTTTCCACCAGTTCTAATACAAGAGAATTTATATATCAAAGGTTGGCTTCTGTCTCCTTCCAGGAAGGACTTCCTACTCACAGCATGTCCCCTCCTTTGTGAGTGTGATTCTGAGAAGATAATGCAAATAGGCAAGGTCCAATCCTGACTGACCCTGATAGGGTTAACCCCTTTACTTTAATGATGATGAAGCCAGAGGGAGATGTTCAATGACTTGCCAAAGGTTCCAGAGAAGCAAAACCAAGATCTATGACCCAGAGGTCATAGGATAGGATCATCATGGGTTTGTAGCTGGAATGGACCCTGGAGGCCATTTAATAGAACTTCCTCATTTTACAGATGAGAAACTGAGACTGAAAGAGATTTGTGACTTGCTCAAAGTCACAATAGTATCAGAGCTAAGATTTAAATCAAGGTCCTTAGCCTTCAAACCAATGCTGTTTCCTCCCAACATTCATTCTGCTGCTGGCAGCATGGAGGAAAGTAGTTTTGAATCCCAGACCCTTTTTTTTCAAACTTCTTTTCCTTTTTTTTTTTTTAAATCATTTACGGCTAATCAGTTCCTACTATGCAGAGGAAGAAACAGTGGCCAAAAGAGATTATGTGAGTCACCCAAGTTCTTACCTAGAATAAGTGTCTAAATGCCTGAGGCAAAATTTAAACTCAGTCTTTTTGTACTTCTCTACAATTCACTGTACTACCTATCTGCTAAATAAAAGGCTAATATTTGTATTGTTTTTCAAGTTTTGCAAAGTGCATTACCTCCCTTTTCACCTTCACAGTCACCCTGTGAAATCCCATCCCTCTTTCTCTCTGATCAAGAGTAGCAGGAATAAAGCAGTGCATGAGACCTGAAATGAACTGATTAATCAGAGGTGGGGGACCTGTGGCCTCTAGGCCACATGTGGCCCTCTAGGTCAGACCTACACAACATACAGCCCACGAGCCACTTGCGGGCCACCAAAGGATTTCAGGTGGAACTGTGAAAAATCTAGGACTGGCACTATACATTCTCCTGTTTGTCAAACGACCCATGGCAACCAACCATCACCAGTCTGACTCTAGTCTAACCTATGTGTGGCCCAGAGAAATTTACAAGTTGTGCATATCTGCTCTAGGTACTCAAATGTGGCCCTTTGACTGAAACCAAACTTCACAGAACAAATTCCCTTAATAAAAGGATTTGTTCTGCATAACTTGGACTCAGTCAAAAAGCTGCACTCAAGGACCTAGAAGGCCATATGTGGCCTCAAGGCCACAAGTTCCTCACCCCAGGCTCTAAACTGTCATGTCCTCAAGTACTTATGTTTCTTTTAACATCTATTTTATAGAGACTTGTTTTCTAGTATATAAGTGCTGTGAGTGAATGACCATATCTTATCTGAAGTTTGCATCTCCTCCAGGACTAGCCTAATGCACTACACTTTTAATTTTTATTGAATAGATGAATATAGCACTAAAACAGAAGAAAGGAACTGATTCTTGATTTAGAGCTAAAAGGGACCTCAGAAGCCCTCTAGTCTACATTTCTGTCATGCCCAACTCTTCTCGATCCCATCTGAGGCTTTCTTGTCAAAGAAAAATCTTCAACAAGAGTGGTTTGCCATTTCCTTCTCCAGCTCATTTTACAGATGAGGAAACTGAGGCAAGCAGGGTTACATGACTTGCCCAAGGTCATATGGCTAATAAGTGTCTGAGGTTGCATTTGAACTCAGGTCTTTCTGACTCCAGGTATATTATTCAAAAATATTCTAAAATGTGGGTGGTAGATGATGTGGAAAGAATGTTGGACTGAAGAGTCAAAGGCTCTTCCTTCAGGTCTTAGCCCTCACAAATCACTGGAATGCTTAATCTTTCTGGTTTTTGTTTCCTCACCTGTAGAATAGTGGGACTGGACAACATGACCCCTGAGGTCCCTTCCAGTTCTCAGGCTAAAATACAAATTTTAACTTCTCACAGAGAAGCTAGAAACTTCCAGAAGACCTTAGGAAACCCTATCTCAGTACATTAGTTTGTCAGGCATACCATTTCAATACACAACAAGCTTTGGATATATTGTCCCACTCCACACTCTGGAATCTAATTATCCAAATCCATAACTTTTGAAGCTGTTTTCAGCCTCTTTCATGACATAGTGTGGTCCATTCAAAGACAAAAACTTGACATGTTTAAAGTAATATTCATTATCTTTCCCCAAAATCTAACCTTCTTCTGAACTTCCTTATTACTCTAGGAAGGAACAAAGCAAGCAAGCATCTATTAAGCACCTACTATTTTCCAGGCATTGTGCTACATACTTTACAGATATAGTCTCATTTGATCCTCACAACTGTAAGAGGTAAGCACTATTATCATCCCCACTTTTTGTCATTCAGTCATTTCAGTCATATCTGACTTTTTATGACTCTGTGGTTTTCTTGGAAAAGATATTGGAGTGGTTTGCCATTTTCTTCTCCAGCTCACTTGACAGATGAGGAAACTGAGTTGAACAACGTTAAATGACTTGCCCAGGGTCACATAGCTAGTGTCTGAAGCCAGATTTGAATTTCTGAAGATGAGTCATTTTATCCACTGTGCCACCTACTTGCTCTATCTCCATTTTACAATTGAGAAAACTGAAGCAAAAGTTAATTGGCTTGCCCAATATCATGAGACTTGTAATATTCTGAGACTGGATTTGAACTTAGGTAGGTCTTCGTTACTCTAGACTCAGCACTCTATCTTTCTTGTCACCTATAGAAGGTAACTCCATCCTCCCAGCCACTCAGGTTTATAACTAATTCTCACTAATCCAAACAGTTGTATAATCTTCTAGTTTATATTACATCTCTTATATATAGTCGTTACGTTCTATTCCCAAGATACTATGCTAATTCAAGTCCTCATCACCTCCTGTCTGGATTGTCATAATAACCTTCCAATTGATTTCTTGACCTTCTAATTATTTTCTTGAATTCAGTTCTCTACATAGCTGCCAAAGTGATTTTCCAAATGTCTCACCATGCCACCTCTTACTCAAAAAACTCCAATGGCTCCCTATTACCTCTAAGATCAAATATAAGTCATTTTTTGGCATTTAAATCCCTTTGTAATGTAGCTTTTTTATCTGTTCAAAGCTTCTTATTTTACTTACTTTTATATTCTATAATCTAGCTACACTGTCCTATTTATTGTTCTTTGCACATGACACCCCATTTCTGTCATAATGGTCCCATCCCAATTATCCTGAACCTCATTGTGGCCATTGTTTAAATCCCATTCTCCATATGCTACTGACCAGTCCCTTATTCTCATTCCCCTTGACCCCACACTTCCATTCCCAATACCCAACTCTAAAGGTACGTGACTTCTACGATGCTCTCAGGAATGCTTGTTCTATAAATAAGAAGTTAGATTTGACCTTTTTCTTTTTTCTTTCAGGCTCTCTCCATCTTCTTGCATTCACAAAGACTTGACTCCCTCCTGATGACATAACTTCCCTAAATACCCTTTCCAGAAGTGATTGACCTTTTATTCATATCCCTGACTCACTGTTCATGGTAGAGGAGGTGCAATAAATACTCCTTGCTCCTCATTGCTACTTCCAGGCTCTGCTATCACCATCTCTCAGTAACCTTTCCTCATACAGTTTATATTTATCTCCCAGTTATAATCCTGGTATCTGTTGTTTTTAGATCTCCAATATACTCCCCTTCTTTCCTCAATGATTACAGGGCCAGGCTCACAATCTTTCTCTCCTCCACAACTCCTGCCTCATGTTAGAGAACTTCAACATACATATTGTTCCTCTCTCAAACACTCTAATCTCCAAATTCCTTGATTCACTCACTTCCCATAACCTACTCTACACATAAAACCACACAGAGATGATTCTGCCTTGGATCATCAACAAATGCTCTACTTCCATGTTTATGAACTTTGAAATTCCTTTATCTACTGTTGCTTCATCTTCCACTCTACCTTGCAACTCCAAACCCTGTTCTTTGTGCTCACTGTGATGTCCAATCCCTCTAATCTTCAATTCTTTCCTAAATCATCACTCCTTCCCGGGCAATATTTTCTTCTCTTCTCCATCTCGACCCCTTGATGGATGAGTTCGTCTATGCACTCTCCTCTTTTCTCTAGTCCCTTACCCTTTTATTCTTTCAAAGATCTTTCCCTAACAAACCATAGCCTTTGATTATTACTATCATTTATTGCCTTTCTTCCTCATATTGTGCTAAAAAGCTACAAAATATTGAAATTGTGCTAACCTGTCTACCACAGGTTTCTCTCATATAATCTCATAAATCTTCCCAATCATTTCACTACCCTATTCACTATAGGAGCTCTTTCTAACTTTTTTTTAATCCCTCCTCAAACTTTCCACAACTCCACTTCTTCCTCTCTCTCTCTCTCTCTCCCTCCCTCCCTCTCTCTCTCTCTCTCTCTCTCTCTCTCTCTCTGTCTCTATCTCTCTCTCTATCTCTCTCTGTCTGTCTCTGTCTCTGTCTCTTTTTCTCTGTCCCTCTGTCTCTGTCTCTCTCTCTCTCTCTCCTTACATTTCACTGAAAAATGAAAGACTTTCACAAAGAGATCCCTCTTGTCCTCTCTTCCAAGTAGATTGAATTTTCAATCAACCCTACTCTCTCACTAATCTTTAATTAATCCTTTTCTACTGGCCACTTCCCTATTACCAGGAGTGTTGCAAGTTTCAAATGACATAATGGGGGCAGAGCCAAGATGGCAGCTGAAAAGCAGGGACTAGCATGAGCTCCCCACCGAGTCCCTCCAAAAACCTATAAAAATTGGCTCTGAACCAGTTCTAGAACTGCAATACCCACGAAATAGCAGAGGAAGCAGGGCTCCAGCCCGGGACAGCCTGGTTGGTCTCTGGGTGAGGTCTGTCCCACACAGAGCTGGGAGCGGAGTGGAGCAGAGCAGAGCCAGCTTGGGAGGTGTGGACCAACCAGACCAGGAGCCGGGCAGAGCGTGCCCTAGCGCCCTGAATCAGTGAGCTGCAGCAGTTACCAGATTTCTCAACCCACAAACACCAAAGACAACAGAGAAGGTTAGTGGGAAAAGCTGTGAGAGTGGAAGCAGTTTGGGTTCAGCTACCACTCTGGGGGCAGCGGAGGTGGGGCAGCTACAGAAGTACAGCTGCAGTTGCTTCTGGCCCCAGGCCCACCTGGTGGGAGGAGTTAAGTGGCGGATCAGAGCAGGAGCACACAGCCTGCTGAAGATATAAGTCCAATCTGGGTTTGGGGTTCTTGGGGAAGGAGGAGTGCTGGTGTGGCAGAGCTGGTGCATCCCCCCAAGCGTGGAACATAGAACTTTATACCCCGATGTCATACCCCAATGAAAAACTCAAGGGTCAAGTTAGTTGGTTGGGAATATGGCCAGGCAGCGAAAACACATTCAGATTAAGTCTCAGACTTTGGAATCTTACTTTGGTGACAAAGAAGACCAAAACATACAGCCAGAAGAAGTCAACAAAGTCAAAGAGCCTACAACAAAAGCTTCCAAGAAAAATATGAACTGGTCTCAGGCCATGGAAGAGCTCAAAAAGGATTTGGAAAAGCAAGTTAGAGAAGTAGAGGAAAAATTGGGAAGAGAAATGAGAAAGATGCGAGAAAACCATGAAAAACAAGTCAATGACTTGCTAAAGGAGGCCCAAAAAATGCTGAAAAATACAGCAAAGAAAACAACACCTTAAAAAATAGACTAACTCAAGTGGCAAAAGAGCTCCAAGAAGCCAATGAGGATAAGAATGCCTTGAAAGGCAGAATTAGCCAAATAGAAAAGGAGGTCCAAAAGACCACTGAAGAAAATACTACCTTAAAAATTAGATTGGAGCAAGTGGAAGCTAGTGACTTGATGAGAAATCAAGATATTATAAAACAGAACCAAAGGAATGAAAAAATGGAAGACAATGTAAAATATCTCATTGGAAAAACCACTGACCTGGAAAATAAATCCAGGAGAGATAATTTAAAAATTATTGGACTACCTGAAAGCCATGATCAAAAAAAGACCCTAGGTATCATCTTTCAAGAAATTATCAAGGAGAATTGCCCTGATATTCTAGAGCCACAGGGCAAAATAGAAATTGAAAGAATCCACAGATTGCCTCCTCAAATAGATCCCAAAAAGAAATCTCCTAGGAATATTGTTGCTAAATTCCAAAGCTCCCAGATCAAGGAGAAAATACTGCAAGCAGCCAGAAAGAAACAATTTGAGTATTATGGAAACACAATCAGAATAAACCAAGATCTAGCAGCTTCTACATTAAGAGATTGAAGGGCTTGGAATACAATATTGTGGAGGTCAATGGAGCTAGGATTAAAACCGAGAATCACCTACCCAGCAAAACTGAGTATCATGCTCCAAGGCAAAATATGGTCTTTCAATAAAATAGAGGACTTTCAAGCTTTCACAGTGAAAAGACCAGAGCTGAATAGAAAATTTGACTTTCAAACACAAGAATCAAGAGAAGCATGAAAAGGTAATCAAGAAAAAGAACAAAAAAAGGAAATTGCAAAAAACTTACTAAAGTTGAACTGTTTTGTTTACATTCCTACATGGAAAGATGATGTGTATGATTCATGAGACCTCAGTATTATGGTAGCTGAAGGGAATATGCATATAGATAGATAGATAGATAGATAGATAGATAGATAGATAGATAGATAGATAGATATAGATATATAGATAGATAGATATATGTTTATGTAGATATATGTATATATGAGTGTGTGTGTATATATGTATGTGTGTGTGTGTATATATATATATATATATATATATATATATAGAGAGAGAGAGAGAGAGAGAGAGAGAGAGAGAGAGAGAGAGAGAGAGGGCACAGGGTGAGTTGAAGATGAAGGGAAGATATCTAAAAGAAATAAAATAAAATTAAGGGATGAGAGAGGAATATATTGAGAGAGGGAGATAGGGAGAGATCGAATGGGGTGAATTATCTCGCATAAAAGTGGCAAGAAAAAGCAGTCCTGTAGGAAGGGAAGAGAAGTCAGGTGAGGGGGAATGAGTGAATCTTGCTCTCATCAGATTTGAGCTGAGGAGGGAATACCATACTTACTCAATTGGGTAACTTACCCCACAGGAAAAAAGGAGGAAGAAGAAGATAAAAAAGGGGGGGATGATAGAAGGGAGGGCAGATGGGGGTAGAGGTAATCAAAAACAAACACTTTCAAAAGGGGACAGGGTCAAGGGAGAAAATTCAATAAGGGGGGATAGGTTAGGAAGGAGCAAAATATAGTGAGTCTTTCACAACATGAGTATTGTGGAAGGGTTATAGATAATGATACACATGTGGCCTAGGTTGAATTGCTTGACTTCTTAGGGAGGGTGGGTGGGAAGGAAAGAGGGCAGAGAATTTGGAACTGAAAGTTTTAAAAACAGATGTTCAAAAACAAAAAAAAAGTTTTTGCATGCAACTAGAAAATAAGATACACAGGCAATGGGGCATAGAAATTTATCTTGCCCTACAAGAAAGAAAGGGAAAAGAGGATGGGAGGGGAGTGGGGTGACAGAAGGGAGGGCTGACTGGGGAACAGGGCAACCAGAATATACACCATCTTGGAGTGGGTGGGGGGAGGGTAGAAATGGGGAGAAAATATGTGATTCAAACTCTTGTGAAAATCAATGCTGAAAACTAAATGTATTAAATTTAAAAAAAATAAAAAAACCTTTAAAAAAATAAACATTTTTATTTCAAGTTTTGAGTTCCAAATTGTATCCATTTGTCCCCCTACCTCCTCCACCCTTCCTAAGACAGTATGCAGTCAGATATAGGTTACCCATGTACGATTATGTAAAACATTTCCATATTGGTCATTTTGTACAAGAAGACTCAAATAAAAGAAAAAAAAAAGAAAAAAGTAAAAAATAGTATGCTTCAGTCTGTATTCAAACAATATCAGCTCTTTCTCTGGGGGTGAATAATATATTTCATCATTAGACCTTTGGGCTTGATCATCGTATTGCTGAGGAGAGCTAAGTCATTCAAGGTTCTTCATTGAACAATATTGCTGTTACTGTGTACAACGTTCTCCTGGTTCTGGTCACTTCACTATGCATCAGTTCATGTAAGCCTTTCCAGGTTTTTCTGAAATCATATTGCTTGTCATTTCTTACAGCACAGAATGTGAGCTTTTTGAGACAAGGGATTGTTTCAGTCTTGGATTTTGTAACCCAAGCAGAGCACATGCTTAATAAATGCTTGCTCGTTGATTGATTTTAAAAAAAATGACATAATGGATCTAAACCATTTTGCAAACACTAAAGTCCTATATAAATGTCAGTCACTATCATTATTATTATAATTACTGTATAGTCACCAGGCCTCCAGTCTGGTGATGACTGCATTCCCCAAACCTACTCCTGCATTCTTGCTGATCTTGAGCAGTATCTATAGATTAATACATAGGTATGCTGGTTGAACAACAGAGCTTTTGGAAAAATAGAAATGCACATATGCACACTTTTAAGTTTAATGTACATTATTAACATTTTCTCCATCACTTTCTTAAGTCTAGACAATCAACAAAACAATAAATCAAGCCCTGACTTCTGAGGTGTAAATGCTCACAATTTAACAATGTACTTTCTCAAGCAGGTTAGAGCTGGCCCCAGCACACCCCTGCGGGCTGTCTACAAACATGACCACATCTCCCCCATTCAAAAAATCCTTATTTAATCTATCTCATTCCACTGTCATCCCATATGTCTCCTCCCTTTTGTAGCTAAAGTCCTTTAACACTTACACGTACAATAGCGTCTTCTACTTCATTCCTCTCACACTCTTCTTAACTCTTTGCAGTCCTGTTTGCAATCTGATCATCCAACCAAAACTGTTCTGTCCAAAATTACTAATGATCACTTAATTATCAAATCTAATGACCTTTTCTTAATTTTTATCTGTCTGGGCCTCTCTGTAGCCTTTAACACCATTTATTACTTCCTTTAAAAAATAATCTCTTCTCTGGATTTTTATGACACTATCCGTTCCTGATTCTCCTTTTCCCTGTCTGACCACTCCTCCTCTGTCTCCCCTGCTGGATCTTTATCCAGGTCATACCTGGTGACAATCAGTGTCCTCCAAGGCTCTGTGTTGTACCCTCTCCCCTTCCCTATACTATTTCAGACCATTAGAGATCTTGAATAGGATGTCTTTAGTGTCTTAAATTCAACATCTCTAAAACTGAACTCATTACTTCTACCCCCAAGCCTCCCTTCTTCAAAACTTCTATTTCACTGTCAAGGTTATCATCATCCTCTTAATCATGCAGCCTCACATCTTAGGTGTCATCTTGAAGTCCTCCTCCTCTCTCATCCCCCTTATCCAATCAAGTTGCCAAGTCCTGCCATTTCTATCTTCTCAACTTTGGGAGAGCTAGTTGGTGCAGGGTATAGAGTGCTGGCTTGGATTCAGAAAGACCTGATTAATCTGGCCACATACCCTATGTGACCCAGGACAAATCATTGAATCTCTGTTTGCCTCAGTTTCTTCACATATAAAATAGGGGTGATAATAATAATAATATCATCTATCTCCTAAGGTGGTTGTGAGGATCAAATGATATAATATGTGGAAAGTGCTGAACACAGAGCCCAACACATAGTAAGCACAGTATAAATGTTAAATATTATCAATAACAACAACAGTGGTAGCAGCAACACCTCTTGCATCTGCTCCATTCTCTTCTCTGACACTGCCACCATCATGGTTCAGACCCTATCTATCACCTTATGCCTGGGCTATTGGCTGACTTGCCTGCCTCAACTCTCCCATTCTGATCCATCATCCAACTATCAAATCGATCTCCATAAAGTGCATGTTTTACCACGTTGTACTTCTGTTTGATAAGCTCCAGTGGTTCCCTATTACCCCCTTGATCAAATATAAAACCTTCTCTTTGGCTTTTACAGCCCTTCATAATCTAGCTCCTTCCTACATTTCCTGTCTTCTTATACTTTACTCCCCTCCACATACTCTAAGATGCAGTGACATGTCTCCTTCTTGGTCCTTGAACAAGAAACTCCATCTCCTAATTCTTAGTCTTTTCCCTGGCTTTTCCCCATGCTGGGAAATTTCTCCCTCTTTATCTCTGCCTCCTAGCTTTCTTGGCTTCCTTCAGTTCTTAGCTAAAGTCTCACCTTCTGTAAAAATGCCTTTCCCAGTCCTCCTTTAATCACAGTCCCTTCCTTCTGAGACTATTCACAATTTATCCTCTATATACAACTATCTGGTTTGCACATAGCTGTTTGCATATTGTCTTTCCCATTAGCCTCTGGACTCCTTAAAAGCAGAGACTGCTTTTTTTGCCTTTTATATCTCTAACACTTAAAACTGTGCCCAATACATGACAATCCCTTAATAAATATTTTGTTTATTCACTGATTGGTTGATTGATTGGTACCTAGTCTGACTAGGGAACTAGGAAGAGTGACAACTTCTATTTCTCTTGTGTGTCTGTCAAAAATAAATGATGAGTTCTTTACCTAATTGGTTGAGGGCAGATTTTTTTTTCAACTTTTACAACTTTTAAAGTGTGGCTGACTATGACTCCCATTGGGTTCAAAGGAAGCTACACATTCAGAATAATTCTTCCAGGGGTGAGGAAATAGGAAAGAATTAGGCCCATGGTATCTATACCCTATGAATCATTTCTGGAGAGATATCAGCTGGTAACTTCCCAATCCTCATGCAGAATTTCTGCCTCATGAGTTTGTGGGAAGCTTTCCCTTGGTGGTATAGGTGATTAGAAGCTGTGCTAAGTTTTCCCCAGTGGGAAGTCACTTTCTTAGCCTAAACTGTCTGTCTCAGAACTCTTTTCAATCTAGTTGCAAATAAGAAAAGTTGGACTTTTGCAAAATCAGCAGGAGAGACTCCCACCTAGGGGTGAGGCAAATTGGAATTAAGATTGTGAAATAGATGCCTACAGCATCAAGTAGAAATATTTTTAAAAAGAAAACGTGAATAAGATGGATGTGAGAATAGAGTAATGGCTGGAGAATGCTTCACTTGGCATGGGGCTCACTTGGCAAGCACTAAAATCAGGTCATGGGGATTGGCAGTGGTATCTAATAAAGTCTAGGAACACAGTTTGCCCATCAACAGAGAGAAAACTAGAAAAGTCATAAGAAGCTAGAATAACACTTAGAATTTCTGAAATGATTTTTCTCAAAAAGCTATCCTATTTATTATCTGATTTCTTTATACAGTACATTTCAGTAATGTAAGGAGGAATAGGTGTTATACTATTTATTTTTAAGATGAAGCAACTGAAGTCCAGAGTGTTTAAATAAGTTTCTTAGGTTCACATAGTGAATCTATGACTGTGCCAAGACAGTACCACAATTTCCCTGATTTACGGCTCAGTGCTCTATCCCTTAAAGGCGGTATAAACTCCATCGTTCTTCATCTTCCCTTGTCCTCCTTCCCAGTCTTTCATTCCTTAATTTTCGTCCTGGCTCTTTATTTTCTTTACTTTCCAACTGCCTATATTTGGTTTGGCTACTTCCCAAACCTATGCACTTTTCCATTACCACCACTTCCCTATGTGTATTGTCTTCCCCAGTAGAGTGTAAGTTTCTTGGGGGCAGAGACTGTCTTGCTTTTATTTTTGGACCTCCATTACTTAGCAGAGTTCTTCCACATTTTGAGTACTTAATGCCTTTTCATTCATTTATCCATTTCTATCTGAAAATCTTTCATTAGGATTCTAGTCTCACTTATGCCTCTTTCATATATGTCTTTCTATATTTTCCCCAACACCATCTTTTTTCACCCACTCCCAATGTTTTGACTTATCCCTACTGCTTAATCAGCTCCCCTCCCACTGCCCTCCTGAATCATCCCTCCCCACAATCCCTAGAATACTATACCTACAAATGTATGCTTGTAACTAGAAAAAATCCAATAAAATATTTTCCAGGTTCTCATTCCCAAAGTACTTTAGGGTATTTACATAATTTGAACACCTTTAAAGGGTATCCAAGTTGTACGTTCAAGCAAAAAACTATTTAATATTGGAGAGAGTTCTTTTTTTCTTTCCATTTTTCCCAAGTGAAACAAAAGCACTATCCAGTCCCAAAGAAATCAAGGAGAATACTTGATAGTTCTCACTTTGTGACCTCCTCTTTAGCTCCCACTCTCTCCATGCCTTTGCCAAAGAGCAACTAAGAATTTTGACTTCTTTCTCCTGCTCAGCAGAACCAGCCCAATTCCCAAACGCTGTAAAGGCTTTTTTGCTCTGGTTCCTGTCATGTCCTTATATCTTGGGAATCCATTCTGATTAAGAATAATGGAGGATACATTAATTTTATAGATCTTCTTCCCACACATTATCATAACTACCTTCATCTACACACTGTCAAGGGAAATTCTAATGGAAAAATAAGCTTTTTAGGAGCATCTGTAGGGAGCAGAAACAAATCTGCTTTAAATTAGGGTGGATAAATTGTATCTGTAGCTGACAAAGGAAACAATTCATGATATTCAGAACTTAGAAAATGTAGATGTAAACAACCAGCAAGATCCTGAGATATTTCCTCATTAATAATCTGATTTAAAGAAGCACTTTCAGTTTCCACATAGTTTAGAAGTAACTTCTGGCAGAAGTGAATTCCAGATCATCTCCAAAATTAGGAGAAAGTCAAACCATCACTTCTTCGCAAATGAAAAAGAACCAAATCCATAGAAAATGTGTTTTCCAGTTCATTTCTTTGACTACAATGAAATCATAGAAAGCAATTCAACATGTTTTGTGGAATCCATAACATTTTAGGTTAGTCATAATATAATTTGTACTTATCTGGGTCACCTATCATGTATGTTTTCATATACTTCAGTGATTATTTCATTATTTCAATATATGTGTGATGTCATTGAGGTAGGTATTCCCTCCAAAGCAGACTAAAATCCATCCAAACATTCTCATCTTGGAAAATTCTTGACCCTGTTTTCCCACAGATTCTCTTTAGAAGATCTAACAAACCCAGCGTACATCATCTTCTAGATCTTTATACACTTTGGGGGTATCGGGTAGACCAGGCCCTCATTCCTATGGCCAGATGGCTCATTCCTTTATAGAGCAAAGAGGTACACAAGTTAATAGCATTAATATAAATCCTTGTGGACAAAGTAAAAAATATGTTACAAGATGTCTTGAATAGAGGCTCTTTACAGATGGCCCTGTGAAAAAGTTTTTAATTCCAAAACTTGACTTATCAAGGGATATTGGGTCTAGTATTATTTCTTCTGTATGACTTGGAAAAAATGTATCATTGATATCCAAGTAGTGATCAAGAAAGAACTGAAACCACCTATATCATTATTTTTTTTTAAATGCAATTTATTTAACATATTTGGTTTTCAGCATTGATTTTCACAACAGTTTGAATTACAAATTTTCTCCCCATTTCTACCCTCCCCCCCCCACTCCAAGATGGCTTATATTCTGGTTGCCTCGTTCCCCAGTCAGCCCTCCCCTCTATCACCCCCCTCCCCTCTCATCCCCTTTTCCCTTCCTTTCTTGTAGGGCAAGATAAATTATTTTTAAATTAAAATTTTGGTATCCTTCAGCTATTTAAGTTTACATCAGAGGGTAAGATTGTAGGTTTAAATATAGATTAAATAGATAGAAATGGATATACTTTAACATATATACATATGTGCTTTAAAGAAATGACTTTCACCAAGGTCTAAGTAATTAATCTAACAATAAAATGTTATTAAATATCTACTAAGTGCCAGATACTGGAAATACAAAGATAAAAGCTAAATAGTCCCTGTTCTAAAAGAGACTGGATTCAAATGGGGAGTTGGCCATTATGATTCATGATTCATTGTCATTATACATGGACTGTATATGTGATCACTTCCTCCACTGTTGTCTGTGTTTTAGGCATGTTACTCCCTAAGTTTAGGGGGAGAATGTCTTATTGTAAGTTTTTTTACTACACTAATTCATCAAATGTCTTTGCATTGAAGCAATTATCTCTTCTTAATCACTACTGAAACATAAACATGAGGCTGTCGGCTTGAGGCCTCTAGCTTTAAGACTGTGGACTCAAAGAGTGTCAGAAATTTTCACTAACTCTCCTCTGGAAGACTGGACTAGCAAGTATGAATTGGAGGAATGCCTTTGTGCTAATGAATGATTAAGTAGTTTGAATTCTGTATGAATGCTAGAACCCATAAGATGTTGCATAATGAAAAGACCCTTGGAATTATACCCCAAAATGCATTGATTCCATTCCTGACCACCAATTATTAGCTTTGTGACCTTGGGCCTTATCTTCTCTGGATCTGTTTTTGTCACTGTCAAAATGGGAATAGTATCAAGTAAGAAAAATGCATGCTGAGCACTTTGTAAATTGTAATGTGTTATATTAGAGGTGAAATTTTTCCACTATGATATTTGCCCAGTGGTTATTGTCACCCTATATAGAGCATATGGAGGACTGTCCTTCCATCTAGGCAGTCAAGAATGAATAAGAAAGAAACATTTACTCACCTTGATTTCCCTTATTCATTTGTTCAGTTTTTGGGTTTTTTTTGGTTTGTTTTTTTTTTTTTTGCAGAACATTCACAGCCAGTTCAGGTAATCAAACATGCAACAAGCATTTACTAAGTGACTTCTTTGTTTAAAGAATATGCTGGCAGGAGGGACACAAATACAAAAGACAGAACGTTGTTCTGTCCTTAAGGAGTGTACATTCTACTTGAATTCGTTAGTTCTACTCATGCTGGAAAACATACATGTATGCCCTTGAAACAAATATTAGAGTAAAACATTTCAATAGTCATATCCCCGATTAATGAAGAAAATTCATTCCAAATCCAGATTTTGTTGTTCCTCTTCCTTTGCGACTCTGATCCACCTGGAACTCTTCCTTCTTTAATCTGCTATAGTACTGAGAGGAAGGGTTCTAAACCTTTTTTATACGTGTCATGGATCTTTTTGAAAGTTTGGTAAAGCCTATGGATCCCTTTCCAGAAGCAAGTTTTTGTCTATATTTATGATTGAAAGAATTGCCAAACTTCAAGTAGTGAGTAGTGAACATAAAGATGCAATAGTTCATTTTTTTCCCATTCAAGTTTAAGGACCCCATGATACCTACTACTTAAACTAAGAAAAACCAAACTCTTATGAGAAATCTGTATAGTCAGGTAAAAGATACCTGTCTTCTCCTTAGCTCTTTCATGTTTCTGACTATCACAATATCCATGAGAGAATTTTCATCATTTGATTCTTTGAAATCATTTGATTTTACCAATGTTTCTAAAATGTTACTGGCATAATTATGGAGATATATATGTGTGTATGTATGTGTGTATTTGTGTGCATAAAATACATGTGATTAGTTACATATAATTATATATGATTTATAATAAATACATATAAATGTAATAAATATGTTATATATAATGACAGACCTCTTGAGGATCTGGGGACCCCATGTCATGAACTCCTGCCAGATCCCTGGTCTGTACCACATAAGTTAGCACCCAACCACATGCTTTTTCCATTCCCTAATCGTTTCAAGTGTGCTGTCTTGCCTTTACAAAAGGGCTTTAAGTTTCTTCAGGAAAGAGGCTGTCTTAGATAGCTTATTCTCTCTCCTTTATGCTGAACATGCTGCCATGTAGTAGTAATGTCTAGTTACTAGATTTCAAATATCATATTGGTTGATCAATACAGCCCAAGATATTGAATCATACGCTTGAATATTAGATAACACAGCAGCTCTATATTGGAATTCCTGTCTCAAACAACTTCTTGTAAGTGTAAATAGATCCTAATGTAACCTCAGTGCTATGAAGGAGTTCATCATCCTAAGTGACAATTTTAGGCAGTTGGTGGCTCAGTGGATAGAGCACTGTTCCTGGAGTCAGGGAGACCTGAGTTAAATCCAGCCTCAGACACTCCTAGATGTGTGACCTTGGGCAAGTCAATTAACCTCTGATTGCCTGACAGAATGCACCCACTGGATCCACTTGAGAAAGTAATGGCAAATCACACCAGTCACTTTGCCAGGAAAACCCCAACTGGGGTCACAAGATGTCAGACTGAAAAATGTCATGACTGAAAAGTGAACAACAAAGGATTTTTCTCAGCATGAATTATTATCAAAACCTGATTCTCACTGTGGATAGTTGTAACCAGAATGGCCTTTGTTTTCTTTGAATGACTCAGCTTACCTCATTGAGCCTCTGGACACTGTGGCTTGCTCTTCCGGGGCAGGAAGCCCAAAGAGCATTCCAGGAAGCAGACAACTTCCTGTGTGATGAGTCATGGGGCTGGCTGAGGGGAAGCGTTAGCTCCAGAACCTGGTCTACGCTAGGGGGAGGGGCCAAGTCAAGAACCAATCGGCCCTGGTCATTCAGGCAGCGCTTGATGATGTCAAAAACCCTATAAGAGGGGAGAGGACAGCTTGAAGCTCTCTCTTTCCTCTTCCGGTTGGTGTGGGAAGCAGCGGCAAGCAAGCGTGACTCTGGGCCAGCCCTTGCTCTCGGGCCGAGCCCAGATGTTGGTAACTATAAATTGTATTGGGTCTGTCTGTTGATATTTGTAATTTGTTTGTATTTTGGTTTTGAGGTTCGGGATGCTGGTTTGTTTTTTCCCCCTAACTAAATGAATGTTTTGAACCTCAGGGTGCTGGTTTTTTCCCCTGAAGTAAGTCAATGAATCTGTATTTGGTCTGTCTCTTGATGCTTGTCTGTATGCTCCCCTGAACTAACTGAATGCTAACTGAATGCTGGCGTTTTCCCCTGAACTAAATGATTGTTGTCTGTATGCTAACTGAATGCTGGATTAAAGTAAGCTGGTCACCGTGCTTTCCTTATTTAAGCAGATAAAAAGAACCTGTGCTTTCCCGGCAGCCTCCTGGGTCCCAGCAGCCTCCTGGGTCCAGGCAGCCCCCTGGGTGCCGGCTGTGGGGGAGGGATCTTACGCCCCCACCGAAGCTGCTAGCTGGGTTGTTAAAACAATAGTAACTATTTCTCTTCTTCTTTCTCCTTGTTTGTAATGGGTAGGTGAAATCTCCAGTGCAGTTAATGATAGAAAAAAAAAGAAGCAGACTTAAGTCCAACCTAAAAGAAATAGTACTGCTCAGTCAGTTCTGCAAGCAGGGAAATGGTGCCAACTCCAGGAGGAAGCTTCAAAAACTGCAGAAATAAAGGAATGGTAGTGAAAGAAAGGGAAAGAGGGTAGCAAATAAACAGCAAAGACAACAAGCTATGGAAATTCAGAAATACAAGAGTAAAACTCTAAGTGTTCATAAAATGAATCATAGGATTCTGGAGCATGCACTGTGCAGTTTATGAAATGAAGATACCTTTCCTTTCATCTTCTTTTTTTCCTTCCCTTAGCTTTTAAATAAAATTCTGAATTTAAAAAAATACTCAATAAAATAAAAAAATACTCCATATTCAGAACAGAAGATTGTATATAAAACTATAATTATCTTTTCTTTTTAAGAATATTGCACATTAAATATGTAACAAAGTTTTGCTGTTTTTCTATGATTCCTTTTGATGTCTTTTCATTTTTAGGTCATTGGGGATTGGGGATTCTAATCCCAGTATCCCTTTCCTCCATCACAAAAGCCCCCACCCTCAGCTAGAAAAAAAAGGCAAACAAAATCCCTGCAGGAATTCTTCATCATCAGGCAAATGATATATTTCTTCTCTTAAGCCTATTCATGCTTCTGATTATAGTATCCATGAGTATATTTTCACTATATTATTCTGTTTCCAGGTCCTGGTATTCAAAAAAAAAAAACCCTGGAGAAGTCAAAAAAAAAAAAACCCTAAACCCAAAATCTTAAATTTATTTACTAAAGATAGTTTTATCAAGTGGTAGACAATGTAAATCATGATTCATCTAGGGATTACTTAAATTAGGTAATTGAGAAAGTAAGAAAATGTGAAAGGTCAATTGTTCCTTTTTTTTCTTCTAAATTTAGAAGGTAAACTGAAGCATAGGGAAATGAAACGACTTCCCCTGGGTCACATAGTAAATCAATAGAACTATTAGAAAATAAAGCCCAGACAGATGTCTTTTTTTGCCTTTATTAAAAAACAAACACATTATTCATTTATTTTTAACAATGCTTTCTTTTTGAAATTTTGAGCTCCAAAGTCTCTCCGTCCTGCCTCCAAGGAATTTGATATCAATTAACTATGTGAAATCAGGCAAAACATATTTCTGTATTAACCATAGTTTTTGAAAGCAAGAAAAATAAAGTAAGTGAGAAAATTCTACTTTAATTTGCATTCAGTTTGTCAATTTTCTCTCTAGAGATGAATGCAATTTTTTTTTTTACCATGAATCCTTTGGAATTGTTTTGAATCATTGTATTAAACAGAGTAACCAAGTTTTGTTTGTTTGTTTGGTTGATTGGTTGGTTTTTTTACATTTGATCATCTTTACAACATTGTTGTTGCTGTGAGCAATGATCTTCTAGTTCTTCTCACTTCACTTCTCATCAGTTTGTCTTGCCATGTTCTTTTTCTGAGACCACCCACATCATATGCCACAACTTGTTCAGGTATTCTCCAATTGATGATCATTCTCTCAATTTCTAATTCTCTGTCACCACAAAAAAAGCTACTATAAATATTTTTGTATGTCTAGGTCCTCTTCCTTTTTATTTGATCTCTTGGGGATGGAGACCTAGTAGTGGTATTGTTGGGTCAAAGGGTATGCACAGATTTATAGCCCTTTGGGCATAATTCCAAATTGTTTTCCAGAATGATTGGACAAGTTCACTAGTCCACCGACTGTTCATTAATGTGCCTATTATTCCCTCATCCCCTCCAACACTTGACATTTTTGATGGGGGTGAGGTGGCACCTCAGAGTTGTTTTAATTTGCATTTCTCTAAACAATAGTGATTTAGAGCTATACACACACACACACACACACACACAGAGATACATATATGTATGTATATATATATATATATATGAATCTGTATAAATAGATTGCTCACTTCTGAAAACTGCTTGTTCATATCTTTTGACGATTTATCAATTGGAGAATGGCTCTTATTTTCATAAATTTGACTCAGTTCTATAATCATTATATATTTGAGAAATAAGGTCTTCATCAGAGAAACTTGCTGTAATTTTAAAAAAAATTACTTCATTGTTTAAGGTACCTTTTAGTAAATTGTAGTTTCCCTGATTATCTCTTTGAACTCTATCTGTATTTGCTTTGGCTTTGTCTGAGATAATGATTGCTACCCTTGCCATTTTTTAACTTCATCTGATGCATATTGGATTCTGCTCTAGCCATTTATTTTAACTCTGTTTTTGTGTCTCTTGTAAGCACCACACTGTTGGAGTCTGGTTTCTCATATATTCTGCTATCTGTTTCCATTTTATGGGTGAGTTCATCCTGTTCACATTTTCTCTCTCTCTCTCTCTCTCTCTCTCTCTCTCTCTCTCTCTCTCTCTCTCTCTCTCTCTCCTGTCCCAACTCAAAAGTCTATTTTGCTTTTAACTACTGCCTCTTTTAATCTACCCTCCCTTTCTCCTCCTCTACTTTTTACTATTCTCTTCCTTTCCTATGTCTCTGTTAGGTAAGTTACATTTATAATTTATACACACAACTGAGTGTGTATGTGTCTGTCTTTATTCTTTGAACTGATACAGATAAATGAGGTTCAAGCACTGCCTGCCACCCTGGCTCACCCCATTCAAGCCTTTTTTTCTGGGAAAATTTTCCCCATTCTACCTCTCCCTTCCCTCTTCTCCTAAGTGCATCCATTTTTCTCCCCCTCCCTTATTTTTTTTTTTGTGGAGATCAGCCCAGTATATCCAACTCACACCCATGCCTTCTGTCTGTGTAAACTCCTTTTGACAGTCCTAATATTGATAAAGTTCTTAGAAGTTACATTCCCATACAGAAATGTAAACAGTTTAACTTTATTGAGTCCCTTCTAGCTCCTCTTCCATGTTGACCTTTTTATGCATCTCTTGAGTCTTCTGCTTGAATGTCAAATTTTCTATTTAGCACATGTATTTTCATCAGAAATGCTAGAAAGTCCTCTGTTTCATCAAATATCCATTTTTTTTCTCCTGAAAGATTATACTCAGCTGAGTAGGTGATTCTTGATTGGAATCGTGGTACATTTGCCTTCTGGAATATCATATTCCAAGCCCTCCACTCTTTTAACATGGAAGCCATCAAATCTTGTGGATCCTGACAGTGGCTCCATGATATTTGAATTGTTTCTTTCTGGCTTCTCAAAGTATTTTCTCGTTTTCCTGGGAAGTCTGGGATTTGTCCATAATATTCATGGGAGTTTTCCTTTTGGGATTTCTTTCTGTAGGGAACTGGAATAATCTTTTAATTTATCTTTTATGCTCTGGATATAAGAAATTGGGGCATTTTCCTTGATAATTTCTTGAAATATGATTTCTCGGCTTTGCTTTTTTTTTTTTAATCAGGACTTTCAGTTAATGCGATAATTCTTAAATCATGTCTCCTCGATCTGTTTTCTGGGTCAGTTGTTTGTATGATATTTCACATTTTCTTCTTTTTTTTTATTTTGACTTTGTTTCACTGTTGCTTGTTGTCTCACAGAGTCATTAGCCACTTTCTCAATCCTAATTTTTAAGGAATTATTTTCATCAGTGATATTTTCCATTTGATTTATTCTACTTTTTAAGGAGTTCTTTTCTTTAGTGATTTTTGATGCCTTTTTTTACTATTAGGTCAATTATGGGTTTTGAAGTGTTATTTTCTTCAGCATTTTGGGGAACCTCTTATCAAACTGCTAATTTTCTTTATATAACTTTCTTGCATTAATCTCACTTCTTTTCTCAATTGTTTCTCCACCATTCTTATATCTTTGTTTTTTAACTTCCAGGATCAGCATTTTTTAACTTCCAGGATTAGCATTTTTCTGTGAAGCTTTTTTGGTAGATGTTTCCACATTGTTATCTTCTTTTTAGTTTAAACTTTGGTCTTCCCTGTCACCATAATTGTTTTTTGTGGTCAATTTGTTGTTGTTGTTTGCTCATTTTCCAGCCTATTTCTTGACTTTGAACTTTATTTTAAAGTTGGACTTTGTTTACCTGGGGAGTGGGAGGCACTGTCCCAAGCTTCAGGCTATTTTGTGCTTCCTTTTCCAGAGTTAGTCCTGGGCATCTACAAATTTTTGGTGTTTTCAAGGTGGTGTGCTCCTAGGAGAGGGGTGATCACTGCTCTGTTGGCCTGCACTCTGGTCTTTACCCAGGAAGGGTGCCTGCTTCCTTGTAGCTAGCTGCATGGGCTAGCATTACTCTTAGCTTTGGTTCTTTGAAGAGGTTCCCTGATTCCTTGTGACTGACCACCAGCACTTTTTTATGCCCTAGAACTGAGATCCAGAACTGGGTATGCACAATAAAGCTGCCAATTAGCAACAGCTGTAGCCAGTGCTAGCAATGGGTCTCCTGTAATCTCTGTGCATTTGTCTGACCCTCTTACAGTCTCTGGGCTGTGAGTCCCTGGTGTTGCAGCTGCTGCTGCTGCTGTGTGTAGGTTCTAAAGAGAACTCCAGCTGGCTTCCACAATGGTTCTAAAAATTTCTCCTACTGACCTCTTTAGTTTTCTTAGGCCATAAAAATATCTCACCCCAACTTTTTGTTGGCACTGCTGTTCTGAAATTTGACTTGAGGTGTTATTTTAAAATTGTTTGGAGGGAATGTTGGGAGAGTTTAGCTGGGTGCCTGCCCGTAATCTGCCATCTTGGCTCCACACTGATAGATGTCTTGGTTACCAGGTTCACATTCTATATTTTAATATCTGTGTTAACAGCCATCTTCAAAATTAAGTTGTAATAAAATAGATGTTTACTTTTAAATATGGAGTACAACTGCATTTGTTGGGGATTAGAAAATGCCTAAAGATTTGTTTTGAGAATTCAATGATCCTTTTATTCTATAAACTCTTTAAAAAGAAGAGAGAGATACTCCCTCTAACTATTCATACTGTACCTCTTCTTGTTGTAGGCCTTTTCGTAAATGCCCTGTAGAGTTTCAAAGAGACATGTTGGAAACTTTCCTGTTTCTTTTAATTATAGTTCAGTCTAGCCATATCATACACATGCTCAATGATTCCCTTTACCCCACTTATCACATACAAGAAAACATTAGATCTATCCTGAAGCGGGCCTAAACCTTTCCTGTTAACCTTTGCATCAATTAAGTTTTGATCCTTTTTTGAGTACGGTGTGGCATGATGAGTAACCAACTAACTGGGAGAAGAAAGTTTTAATGAAAAATGAAGTGTGTCAGAGGTTCAGCTAAGTTAAGCTGCCTGGTTTATTTTAAGTCCCACAGAAGTTATCAAGATAATTTTATTAACTATCCAGCTTGTCAATATAATACTACTCAACAGGCATTGATTAATAATCTCCTTTAAGGTACCAGGTCCTATGCTAAGTTTTAGAGGTACGCTGGCAAAATTCACCAAAGGAAACTATTGAGAGAAAGTAACAAGTACTCAGATGTTTAAAATAAATGTTATATTTTATTTTTGTGTTGAACAGCACATATTACATACCCAATACTTCATATTTTATCACATCTCATCACATTACATCAGTTATATCTTATTACATCAGATCATGTTACATTATGTTATACTTTATATTATATGTTATGTCACAGTATATTATATTACATTATTAAGTCATTATGTTGTTAGATTATGCTATGTTATCCATATAACACTCACAACATATGTTATGTCATATCATTATGCTATCTTGTCAATATAACATTCACATTATGTTACGTCATGTCATGTCAATCATTCAAGGCTTCAGGAAACTGAAGCCTAGAGAGAGGAAATGACTTGCCCAAGGTCACACAGGTGGTATGTGAGTGTTAATTGAACACTAGAACACTGACTTCAAATCCACTTTCTCCACTGCACCACGTTATGTAGAACTGATAGCAAATTATACAAATCTGCCAGGAGAAAAATAGTGAAAATATCAAAAGAAATAACTATTAATCATAAAAACTGTTTTGATGAATATGTCTGCTGGCTAGCTGGTTAAAGTATTGGTAGGGGCCTGTAAGCTACAGTTTTGAATAAATACTGAATAATTGAGTGTTTCAAATGTAAGTGCTATATCTATATATCATCCATACATTTTGTGTGTTTGGGATGGAAGGGTTATCCAATGTCACTTTCTAAAAAGTAAAATTTGCACAGAATATGCACTCATAGAGTCCTTTGGGCTTAAATCCTAAATTTGTGAGGATAAAATTCAAACTATTTTATTTTCCCATCTGTAAAATGGTAATAATACATTTTGTATACTAACCAGTAAAAACCAACATGGATATCAATTAAGTAATATAAACCAGGTATTTTAATATTTAAGAAATAAATAGCAAAATATAAAAATTCTTTATGGAATGAACATGCTAATATTTCAGGATAAAGCCTTATTTGTGAGTAATGGCTATTCAGTTGACTATTATTTGTATCACTATTAAAGTAAGTTATCAACCCACCAAACAGAATTTGTCACCCTCCAAAGTTGCTTCATATTTCCAAATCAGAAAAAAAGTCCTTGAGCTATGGAAATTCTATAATCAAATTATACTCTGGACCAATTTGCAAATGAACTGGTTGGAGACCCAGATGTGGAAGATTTAGGGCCTAGGTAAGTCCAAAAGTCTTTCTGTATTTTCTTTACTTTCCCAGGTTTCCTTGACCATTTTTGATAATTTACTACCTCTTTTGGGATATTGTGATGAGCTATGACTCTCAGAGATAACCATTTGAACCAATAGTCAGTTGCCTAATACTAAATCACACTAAAGTCCTGGGATTTCCATTAGGGAAGACTCTGGGGTAAGGACTCACAAAAATAGGAGAACCTGAATTAAATTAAACCAAACAATCAGGCCAAAAATTACACTATAAACCAAATCCATATAACACATTATCAATACTACCATCATCATGAGAATCATTATCATTAAAAAAGAAACCAAATTTTCTCCCAGACCACAATTTCCAGATTTCCAGCACACATTGATCCCTTTCAAGAAGCATGATACAATTTAGAGCCTAGAAGGGATATCTTAAATGATCCCTTAGGTTACTCAAACTCCATTAGGGCTTTATACTAGGCTGATACTTGGGCATTAGAAGCTCATTAATAATGAAAACTTTATTGAGCTAAGTATGTGTTATGTGTCATGCAGAAGCAGGAATTAGAAACACCTTTATTCTTGTATGCTAGTTAACAGTATTCATTAAGTGGTTACTATATCCAAAGCAATGTTTGAGAATCTGTAGGGGATACACAAGCAACCAAAGGCACAGTCTGTGATGTCAGGGTTGCTATACTTTGGTTGGCGAGGCAGCCCTTTAGTATATGAAATAATGAGAAAAATTCAAAACTTGAAAAATTAAATGCTTAGTGGCAGAAGTATAACTAGGATTTCTGGCAAGTTCATCTAAGTGGAAAAGGCAGGAATGAGAGGGAACTTCCTTATCTGGGAATTCCTTTTATCAAAGAAAACACAAGTCCAGTCCTTATCCTTGTCCAGGAAAAAAGCTAGATTATAGAGATTCCAAAGATAGGAGTGCTGTGAGGGAAAATGACATGAGAGGTTCTTCACAGTAGATAATTCCAAAAGGCACAGTGGAAAGGGAGAGCAGAGGAAATTAGCAACTGTAGAGGCCTAAATCTGAGTGGAGAAGGGAATGGAATGAACATAAATATTATCTCCTGCCAGCAGCCAATTGCTTACCTTCACTGCTGAGTCACCCATTGATTTCACCAAGGCCATCAAGCCAGGCTAGAGTTTGGAAATAGTATGTCCAAGTGGGAACGCATGCATTAGATAGACAAAGGACCCTTGCAGGTGGTAAGTGGAGGATGATTGAAGGATTGGGGAGGTTGGGTGGCTAGTTAGGGGGAAAGAGAAGCAAATCTTCCTGGATACTGGCAACAGGGTAAAGTCATGGCCATCTCAATCACCCCATTCTAGTTGTATCTCTAAATAATATTGAGTGAGTAGAAGTATGTACAACTTTGTGAGAAGTTTGATAATGAAGGCATAGGGGGACATATGAGAGAGCTTTAGGTTCATTACAAGATCAACTAAAATGGCATCTCCTACCTGAGGCCCTTCCTGATCTCCACTCCAGCCCCATCTTATTTCCTTCACCCAATTTGATTGTATACACTTTTATCTCTCTTTAGCAATTAATCCAGAAAGGAAAGAATTATCAATTCAGGATTAAAGGAACTGAAGCATTTACTATAAAATAAATAAATGATATTGAGTGAGCAAAGAACAAATGAGCATTTGAGTTAAATATTGGAACACTTGGGTTTTTGAGTTCAGTCTTGAAGATGGCAATGGGTATGGGAAGGAGATGAGTACGCAAAGAGCACTGCATTTTGGGTTAATTAGAGGAACACAAGGCACCATGAGGGTGTTTATCAAGTTGTACAGGGGACAGGGTAAGCAGATTTATGCTTGGAATTATAAGGGGCTGATTTGAGGAGTAATTAGAGTTTATATGGTATAGGGATGGTGGGAAGCAGTGCAGAGAAGACCTTTAATGCTAAGATGAAGAATTTTGGTTGTATAGAGATAGAAAGAAGGCATGTAAAAGAATGAGACAACAATCTAACACAGAACATAATGCTTCCCACACAGATGGAAATTGACAGCTCTGGGGGTTAATTAAAATTAGAAAGAAGCCAAGTGATCTGCACAAGATTCCAAAATTGGGAGGAAAGCCAAGAAATGACTATTGAGTATTTAGCCTAGATTTCTCAAGACAATCTGCTGCCAATGAATAAGAATCTTTCTCCTTCCTTCTTTCCCTCTCTTCCATTCCTTCTTTCTATATATCACTCTCAAATCTGTATCTCTGTCAAAAGTTTATAAGTAAGTTTTCCATATTGTGAAATGGACATCAAACTCGAATTTACCTGTGGTTATAGGTAAAAGAGGACTCTTACTTAATTGGTGCACAATACATGTGCCTCTATACATCATATATACATATATACATGAACTAATACATATTTATATGTATGTGTGTGTGCGTGTTTGTGTGTGATATGGGCATGTAACTCAACTATTAAAGGATGTTTAACACATGTAGGGATAGCAAAAAACCTTCAAGACTATGAGCAACACTTACACACATATAATAATAGTAACATTTATTTAGAGATCAATAAATCAACAAGCATCTATGGAAGGCCTGCTATATTCTAGGCATTATACTATATGCTTATATACATATATGCCTACATACACATATATGTTAATTTTAATACAAAATAGTAGATGATAATTATTTGATTAACATTTAATTGCCTGGCACATAGAAGGTACTTTTTTAGTGCATCAGATAGGTACCAGCATTGTGTGGTATGAAATCTGAGGTGATAAAAGTCATTATAAACTGGAAGAATTTCATTTGGAGACATTTGAGTTTTACTTTCAAAGAGTTCCAACACCTGGGGTGCACAGTAGGAAAGTATAAGGTAAAGGTAAATAGGCTGGAGAGGTAAGGTTTACTCAAGTGTAGAGTATGTGGAAAGGAGTAGCATGAGATAAGGTTGAGTGCTTAATGGCAAATTATTGTGAATGTTGAATGAATGCCCTGCTGAGAAGTTCGAACTTCATAAGTGTGAGACTAGTGGGTGTAGTTGTAGCCGTTTAGGGTGCAGTTAGCTGGCTGATACTTGTTACTATACTCTCCTCCATTCTGTTCTAGGGGTAATATAATGTCCTGTCAGGTCCATATGGTCCCCTCCTAGGCTGCTTTTTGGGTTTTATATTAAACAGTTCTTTCCTCTCCCAGCTCTGTTCCTGACTTCCTCTAGGCCTCAAAGCCATGTACCTCTCTACTACGGGCTAACTGGTGGACTTCCCTCAGTGTCTGGGGCCTCCTCTCCCTGAAACAGTCTACCACAGCCCACTTACCATGAAATATACCTCAGTAAGGCCTGCCCCACTTCTTCAATTGGTGAGTTCCACCTGGAGCTTCCATCATGTGAAGGGACTCTAGCTGGCCTGCCTTCATTTCTCCTCTGGCTTTATTCCTGACTTCCTCTGGACTTCAAAACCACCTCCAGAGCCTAGTCTTCATTCCTTCTGCTCCATCCCCCATTTCAACTCTTTTGTGTGTTGTCATTCCTTCAGATTCTAAGTCCTTTGAGGGCAGGGGCTATCTTTCTTTTTGGTCATATTTGTATCTCCAGCACTTCGCACAGTGCCTGCTATGTAGTAAGTGTTTAATAAATGCTTCCTTCCTTCCTTCCTCCCTTCTTTCCTTCATTCCTTCCTTCCTTCCTTCCTTCCTTGCTTCCTTCTTTCCTTCCTTCTTTCCTACTTTCCTCCCTCCCAAGCTGCTTTATAGATTTTATATTAAAGTAAGAGTTAGAAACATAATCACTATTGCGCCAAGCCCCCAGTTACAAAAATTACCAACATTTAAGCACAGATTTGGTTCTCTGTCCTGATTTAAATTTATATTTAGCATTAGGGAACCCCTGGCTTCCTTATGGCTCAGACAAAATTCAGGTTACCATAAACATTTGGACAAAAAAAAACAATCAGAGTATATTAAAGTGTCTGTTAATGGACAAACATGAGTAGGAAAAGTTGAAGAAAAAATAAACGTTTCTGGGAACTTCTGTTAGTTCTTAAAGAGACTGATATAACTGATAGCTTCAGCTATAATCTTCTACTCCCAGATGCCTATTGGGGCCACGGGTTCTTCTCTATCTCCCTTCTCTGCCTCAGTTTAGCTCTACTTTTTCTTTCTCCTTGCGTCTCGAATTCTTTTTGGCTCAGTTTTTAGTGTCCCTGTTCCTTCCTCTCAGTCACCCTAATGGACTATATGGATGTCCCTTTAAGAAATTCACCATGTAGCAGTAGTCAGAAATTGTTTTTGTCTTTAGAAGGAATGTTTGTCACTCAGAACTACAAATTCTAGGATGCCAGTCATCTCTCAAGCCCCTATTACACAGACAATAGGAAGTTTAGTGAGACTATTTTTAAAAAGGCAACTAGTTCTGCAAATAGAGAAAATTTCTTGAAAAAGAAAAACTAGCAAACTACTGATGACAAATCAAGAGATGCATTCTCAAAGGTATTGGATTAGAAACAAAACTGGATGTTAAAAGTTGAGACACAGCTTGATGCACTGGAAAGATCATTGGATTAAGAGCCAAAAGATGTGGATTTCAATCTCAGCTCTGCCATTTACTATTTAGGTAAACTTGGCCATAGCACTAACAGACTCTGTGTCTCAGTTTCCTCACCTATAAAATGAAGAGATTGGACTAGATGTCCTCTCAGGTCCCTTCCAGGCCTAATTTTGCTATCTAAGCTCGTTTCTAAGGGAGAAAAAAAAAGCAACACCTAGGTTATATTTAATTTAAATAGACAAACTGCCTCTGCAAGGGAAGGCGAATGGTGCAAAGAAGATTTGGAAACTATTCTGATTAGAAACCAAGAAAGTAGAGAATAAACCAGAGCAAGCTAAATTTTGGAAATTAGAGAGAAGGGATTGAAGATTAACCTTTTGTGTAGCTTTTACATTTTGTCTCTGTCCCTTAAAGACCAATGATAGTTAAAATTAATCATTTGTTTTGCACAGTTTGTACAATTTAAAGCTGAACTCCTCCATCATTGGGAATTCTTTGATAAGCCAACATGAGATGTGAACTCCTAGTTCCAAGAGTTACAGAAAGTTCCTCTTAGCTGTACTGTCTGAAGACACCTTAAAAAGACCTATGAGGACAATCGTTGCTTCTTTGTACTATGTCCATGTGATTTCAGGTAAGTAACATAGTGAAAAGGAATTAATTGAACTAATTGATCAAGTAAGTGTGAGCAATGTGATCATAAGCACTTTGTAATGTGTCACATAAATGCTGCAGCATAAAGACATGAGGTAGTGTTTACTTTCCAGATTCTTCTTTAGAGGCGGAATCTGAAAGCTGAAATTAAAGTTGCATGTTTTTCACTAAACTAAAAAGATCTGTCAATGAAGTAAACATTTTTTTTTCAGAAAATCAGCACTTGTCGTACTGGGCTGGATAGGTATACCGAAGAAAAAGGAAATATAGCCCCTGATCAAAAGCATTTTCTAGTATAATTGCTCTCTCCCTCCCTCCCTCTCTCTCTCTCTCTCTCCCTCTGTGTGTGTGTGTGTGTGTGTGTGTATGTGTGTGTCTGTGTCTCCCTCATATATATATATATATATATGTATATATATATGTATATATATATATATAAAATCTCTGTCTTCTGTCACTCTATCTCTCTGTCTCTGCCTCTCTTTTCTCTCTCTCCCTTCTCTCTCCTCTTCTCTGACCCTCTCCTCTCTCTGTTTTTGTCTCAGTCTCTCTGACTCTATCTGTCTCTGTTTCTCTCTCTCTCTCTCTCTCTCTCTCTCTCTCTCTCTCTCTCTCTCCATCTCTGTCTCTGTCTCTTTCTATCTGTCTCTGTCTCTCTTTTTCTCTCTCTGTCTCTTTCCCATACACACATACACACATACACACACACACACACACACATATATATAGTTTCTGTCTCCTGTCTTTCTATCTCTTTATCTCTCTGTCTCTGCCTCTCTCTTTTTTTTCTCTCTCTCCCTTCTCTCTCCTCTTCTCTGCCCCTATCCTCTCTCTGTTTTTGTCTAGGTCTCTCTGTCTCTATCTGTCTTCATTTCTCTCTCTCTCTCTCTCTCTCTCTCTCTCTCTCTCTCTCTCTCTCTCTCTCTCTCTCTCATCTACAGAATATCAGTGAGTATAAATTAACATTTGGAAATGCCAGGACATTCAGATTACTTTCGACTTGACAGATAAACGAGTGGTGATTTCCCGCCCCCCATGCAATTAGAATGCTCTGGCATCACATTAAACAACTTTCCTCTTCAGTAAAATCGAATCTTCCCGGGCCTGTGGTGTCCCCCTGAATCAAGGCTTTCTTTGACTGAATTCCAAAATCAGGCCCCTATCAATGTATTCCTTCAGAGTTTAATTGGTTTCCTCTTCTTTGTGGTTCTTTCTATGCAGGCTACTGGATGATTGCTGCCTCCCTCCCCTGCCCCACCTCCATGGCCTGACTTTGGAAAGCTCACTTAGAATTCATGTATGCTGCGCTACCCAGCAATGCTGGGTTAGAGCACACGGTGTTCTCAAAACACCTGTGTGAGCCTTCCCTCCAGTGGGATGGCTCGGTGCTGGGGTGGGGGGACAAGGCATTGCCAAGATCTTGCTTCAACAGAACTCTGGAACATTCCTCCACCAATTCTACAGCTAGCTCTGTAATTCTTTGGCACTACGAAATTTTGCCTTTGAACTTTGCCACAACAATACAGATTGCAACTTTATAAAACAAAATGAGAGTAGGTGTGAAAATAGGTAGTTCCCTGTAGGCATTTGGTACCACCAGTTCAGTATGTTTTGCCCTGGGTTTCTTTCCCTTTTTAACATTGCCAGGTATTACAAATGATTCATTCAGCAAAACAACAGCCTCTGAGCTGACGAGTCCCTTTGGTTTGTTCATTTGTTTGACTGTTGATATGTAAATGTTTGTGCTCCTTTTCCCAATTACAAGCACAATTTTACAATTTGTTTATTGATTTAAACTTTAAGACACTTTTCACATAAGACAAAAGAGACCTCGTTTGTCATTCGAATGTCTGAAAAGAAAGGGCAGGAAGAATTTTTTTTTGGTGATTAATTGGTCATTTGGTGCCTTCCCTTATGGATCATAATGGGACAGATCTAAATGTTTATTGGATGGCTTGTAGAAGAGAAAACAAAGCAAAGAAGGCCTATTCTTACTTTCTCTAATCTTCTTCTTCTGACATCTCTTCTCCTTCCTCTCACCCTCCCCTCCTCTCCCTTCTTCTACTCTCTACTTCCTCCTATCCCCCACCTTTTTTGTTCAATTGTACAAAATGGACTCATCTTGTACAAATGCTCTGAAGTAAGTAGATAGCCACATAAAAATCAATAGGACTTTTCCAAGTTATGTATTGAAAAGTAAGGGAAAAAACTCAAAGGAGCACATTTCTTACAGAGCTTATCTGAAAAAAAAGTTTGAGGAATCCCCTTTTGTCATCAATGTCACATCTGAAAATCTCTGCGTTATTAATAATGCCTTAACACCTCTGAACTGCAGCAGAACCTAAGTTAAAAAATAAGTTACATGGTAGAAATGTTAGAATGGAGTCCACCAAAAGTGGGTCAGATTTTGCAGTTAGAGTAACCCTATTTTCTTCTTGTGATCAGTCAAAAGTATAATCCCTCCTTAACACACACTAGTGCATACATACACACACATGCATGCACGTGTATGACATGTCATCAACTCACCTTCCTTTTGGAAAAAAAAGCAATGGTCTCCTGGAAATTCAAATTATTTCTAAGCTTTATTTTTTTTTCATTTTGGGAGAGTTATAAATAACCTGATAGTATACAGATAGAATAACACTTAGGATTTCTTTCTTTTTCTTTTTCTTTTTTTTTTGCTAACCTTGGAATTGATTCAGATAGTTCTAGAGTTTAGAGTTGAGAATGCCTATAAGAATATGATCTAGCCTTTCCTACATGCTGCGCAGTACTTAAAGATTCCAGAAAGTATTATTGTAGCATTAAGTGTCCCAATATATGTTTTCTTATTTGTGACAGAAATGCAAAATACTTGTTCTTAATTTATGGGGTGTGTGTGTCCAGACAACCTGATCAGTCTTCTTGCTGAGAACATTTAAAACTGTCTGGCTCCTCACTAGCCAACCAATGAAGAAAGCAGTACAAATAGCTACCATCTTAATAATTACTCATCGTTTGTATAATTTAGACATTGTATTAAAACATTTTCAAAAGAAAGATGGCAAGACCTCTGGCCTAGAGGCTCTTAAATTCATATCGTAGTATCATGTAATTTTGTGAAAGAGTGACATGTTTAAAAATATAATAAGGTAGTTTTAATTGTCATATTGCTAGATAATGACTTTGTAAGGCAATGATAATTTTTTTAGAGTTGAAAGCATCTTAGAAACCATTGAGTCAGGAAAGATGATGTGTATGATACATGAGACGTCAGTATTAGGGTAGCTGAAGGGAATATGCATATATATATATGTTTATGTATATATAGGTGAATGTGTATGTATGTATGTATATATCTATGTGTGTGTGTGTGTGTATATATATATATATATATATATATATATATATATATAAAAGAGAGAGAGCAGACAGGGTGAGTTGAAGATGAAGGGAAGATATCTAAAAGAAATAAAATCAAATTAAGGGATGAGAGAGCAACATACTGAGAGAGAGAGATAGGGAGAGATAGAATGGGGTGCATTATCTCACATAGAGGTGACAAGAGGAAGCAGTTCTGTGGGAGGAGGGGAGAGGGCAGGTGAGGGGGGAATGAGTGAACCTTGCTCTCATCAGAGTTGGCCTGAGGAGGGAATACCATGCATACTCAATTGGGTATCTCACCCCACAGGAAAGAAGAGGGAGGAAAATAAAAAAAAATAAAAGGGGGGGATGATGGAGGGGAGGGCAGATGGGGGCGGAGGTAATCAAAAACAAACACTTTGGAAAGGGGACAGGGTCAAGGGAGAAAATTCAATAAAGAGGGATGGGTTGGGAAGGAGCAAAATATAGTTAGTCTTTCACAACATGAGTATTGTGGAAGGGTTATACATAATGATACACATGTGGCCTATGTTGAATTGCTTGACTTCTTGGGGGGGGGGTGGGAAGGGAAGAGGGGAGAGAATATGGAACTCAAAGTTTTAACAACAGATGTTCAAAAACAAACAAAAAAAAAGTTTTTGCATGCAACTAGAAAATAAGATACACAGGCAATGGGGTGTAGAAATTTATCTTGCCCTACAAGAAAGGAAGGGAAAGGAGGATGAGAGGGGAGAGGGGTGATAGAGGGGAGGGCTGACTGGGGAACAGGGCAACCAGAATATATGCCATCTTGGAGTGGGGGGGGAGGGTAGAAATGGGGAGAAAATTTGTAATTCAAACTATTGTGAAAATCAATGCTGAAAACTAAATATGTTAAATAAATAAATTTAAATTAAATTAAAAAAAAAGAAACCATCGAGTCAGATAAGGAAACAAGAAACTTATCTGAGTTCATATAAATAGTAAGGAATAGAGCAATGATTTGAACCCAGTTCCTCTGACTCCAAATCTAGGGCTTATTCCATTATACCACAGTGAGGGCTAGCTTGTATGATAGCTTATGTATGCCAATGACAGCCATGCAATGTCAAGAAAATATAAAACTGGTCCTCAGTATGTATGGCATACCTATTCTGGTAAATTTATGGGAGGATGTGGTGGGAGCATAAGAGTCACAAAGGAGAGCCATGGATAGATGGATTGCTATCAGCACTGTTGAAGGAAACACAGGCATTGATGAGCTAATAAATCCATTATCTTCTTACTTGTATAACCATTTGTAGCAACAATCTGCTAGCAGCTGCTGTAGGGGTGTAAGACCTGCCAACAACCAGCACACAGAAAGCGGCCAACACAGGTTCTTTGATCTGCTTTTCTAAGGAAAGCAACTTTAAAGGGTTAACAATCTCAGTTTATTCAAACATACAAATATCATTCACAGTTCGGGGGGAAAAGACCAGCCCCCTGAACTTCAAGGCAAATACAAACAAAAATTACAAACATCAACAGACAGACCTTGTCTGATTCAAATCACAATACATAGTCACCAGAGGAGAACCAACATCTGAGTTGCAAAGCTGAGGGGCAGTGTGCAGCTTGCCCAGAGTCTCAACACTCCTTCCATGAGTCTGACCCAAAAGTCAAACTCCAATCTCTTCTCAATTATATCCTGTTCAGAGCCCTGAGGGCTCTGACCTCACCCAGGCTGGGTGTGGGAAAGTTCCCCATCCCCAGTATCACATCATATACAAATCAGTGACTCCCAACTGTCTCAGTGCTGAGAAATACTCCAAGAAAAAAAGATCCCACTTTATCTGCCCCTTTCAAACAAATGCCAGAATCCTTAAAGGCACTTAAAAGAATAACAGCAAAAAGTCCCACCTTAATTACTATTACACCAGAGCACCAAAGCCATTAATGAGGCACTTTTTCTTCTCCTTATTGGTGAAATTCAATGCCCAACATCTACATGAAAGGTGGAGTTGACAAGTTTGAGACACAGGAGAGATTCGATTTCTTCCATCTCTTTGGGATTTTCTAGTGTGCAGAAGTTTTTCTGCTTTCTATCTTTAAAAAAAAAAGATGGACAATGACAACCCACTTCAGGTTGCTGAAGGAATGAAAGACTTCAGAAAAAAGCCAATATGAGAGGATCTGGCAGTCTCCATCCCATCCCTCTCCACAGCTTGCTGAACTAGAGACTTCTGGGAATTTCCCCATGGGTGAGATTTGGAACTCTCTCTTGATTAACCTGCTCCTTTAATCCAATTTTCTGGAATATATTCTCATATGCATACTTCTTTCTGATTTCTGTATTGCTATTAATTTTGATAAATGTTATTTTCATTTATTTTGTTACTGATCATGAGTGTTCACTGTGAAACTGCTATTTGGTGGGGAGGGAAGTCATGTCTTCGATATAGAGTTTGGTCTACCCCTCTTTTAAGAAATAGAGATCAGGAATTTAGCTTCAACCTGAAAACCACATCCTCTAAGCATTTGTGGGAGCAGACAGGTTTATTCTAGCCAAGTACCCCCTTCTATGAAGACAGCAGAGCAGCCTCTGGCCCCTCCCTCCTGCTTCCCTTCCTGGCATGAACCAAGAGGCACTAAAGATTTATCTATTCTGGCCTCCCTACAAGCCAAATCCAAACAACCTCTTAATACCAGAATATTGTAGTTGGTGAGAGTGACAGCAAAAGAGAACTTGCCTCATTGCCTTGTGATATTCTTCTATGTGTTTCTTCTTCTTCTTCTTCTCCTCCTCCTCCTCCTCCTCCTTCTTCTTCTTCCCCTTCGCCTCCTCCTTCTCCTTCCTATTTTCTCCCCTTCTCCCCAATCACTATGCTGAAAATCTTCAAGTCACATAACACTTTATTAAATGTTACAGTAATTTGTCACAGAATGAGAGTCTATTAATGAAGATATATTGATATAGTCAGGAATCGGACAAATTCCTGAGGTGAATATCCCCCACAACTCTGCTGAACATCACCAGGATTTGGTACCCTAGCTAGACCCTAATTATATTAACTTTAGAGAGTGTAGGAATTGTCCTTTCATTCGTTCGACTGATATTGGTGAAATACATACAAAGTAGTGAGCACTGTCTGGAATACAAAGAAATATAAAATATATCCCGTATTAGGTTCTTACCATCTTGTTGAGAATAAAAGTAACCAAAAGAAAACAATTGCATCCAATACCTGAGATATAGTACAGTGTGCTTAGTAGGTGTTTAATAGTAGGCAGACAAACACTCTTTAAATTGAATTAACACAATTGTGTTCTTCACTTCTGTTTCAGCCTATAGCAAGCACCTTGGTGGCCATGGCCACAACCATGGTACAGCCCTGTCTAGAGGGGAGAAATGAAACAAAATAAATCAAAACCTGATACACATCTAGATGTTAATATGTGTCCTTTTAAGTACCTGAATCTAAAATATTCTAGATTTGTAGGGTGAATGCAATTTGCGGTGTGCATGTATATATAATTCATTCGGGAAAGACCTCACTGAGTTGTTGAGTTTTGAAATGATGGAATGGCCATGGTCTGGCAGGGAGGATGAAGGAAGCTATTCCAGGTTTACTTTCTTCACTTCCTTCCTTATCAGTGGAACATGTCAATCAACCTCACCTAGCAGAACTTTTCTCCTTGGCTACTGAGAGAGCTTTTGCAGGAAACAACTTCTCTTACTTTAAAAAATGGTTTTAACTCCTTCCCTCCTAGAATTCTATGTTCATGGGAGAAGGAAATTTTTGAACAAGGATTTAAAGGAAGGAAGAGATGAGTCTGTGGAAAATTAGATGAAGGAGTGGAAAATTACATCTGTCACATTAGTCCTACCAACTCTGGGTACATCCATCTATGGAAAACTGAAAACTTCATTTGAAATGATGTTTGAAAAGTCAGTGCCAGTCTTTAACAATATGCCCTTCCTATTTGTTTACATCAGATTTTTTATGCCGATAATAAGGGATCATTTGACACCATTCTCCTCTTCTTTTAATATCTTTCCTTTTCCTATTGCATTTCTCCCACCACTCTTCTCACATGAGGAGCGATCTTATTACTTGTGGAATATGATGAATCACTTCAACAGGAAATATGTGGCATCTGGGTAAGGTTCCTTCCAGCATATGAATTAAGCTTGAATGAAGGCTGAGATACACACACATACGCTTTGAAAAACATGTATCTGTGTGGCTAGAAAAATAAAGTATTTTCATTTTTATCTGCAGTTAGGTCTTTTCATACCAGCTGACCTCCTACCTTCACTTAGAGACAAGTGGGTCACTACTGAAAATCACTGAAAGATGAGATAAACAAAGAAACTTGGCCCAGGAAATTGAGAAATCAAAACTGAGGACTATACTGCTGTGAGAAATTGTGAAAAGAAATGAAAAGAACAAGTTAAGGTGACTGTTAGTCAGATGCTTTGGGGACTAAAGAATACAAAAGGAAAAAAGCAATAAGTCATAAAAATAAAAAAGGAAATAACCATAAATATATTGAATGAAATTATCATCTATTGGAAGAATAACTGATAATAAAAAGATCATGTCCATCTGCAATTAACATGATTTTCTATGCTGCAGGGATATTTTTTCTTGTCACTTGATTAAAAAAAAAGGTGGAATCAAACTTATCAGAGTGTTTAGTTCTCTGGAAATTCCTTTCATATGATTTTATCATTTGACTTTTTTTCTATTTTAAATTATAATAATAATCAATTCTCTGTGAGGAAATGCAGCTTTATTGCCACTAAATAGACAAAAATATCAAGCAAGAGAAGATACTCCAACATTCCACATGATGGCAGGAGATCTTTTCCTTATTAAGTAGTCAAAGCTTACAGCTTTGTATTAGTCTATTAAATATAGCAAGATAAGCAATCTCCCACATTCTCCAATCCATTTTAGAGTAATTTGTTCTCAGGACATACCAGAGAAGGATGATGTAGTTTCTTGTAGGAAAAACAAACAATTCAACAAATATGCTAACGCAGTCTTCCTAAAGTTTTCCTAAGCAATGATAAGATTAGCAAAAGTACCTTGCAAAATCATAACTAAATTGGGATTTTAGGAAATATTTACTAAATGCAGGTGCTCTCCTTTGTTTGCTTGCTATTATCTGACATAGTAAACAACCACAGTGAATCATGGAGCACTCAGGTAACTGTCTGTTAGGTTAAAAGATAGATCAAGGAAAGATTGCTTTTCTGAAGCAGGAACCTTCGTTCAGGCAAGTCTGATACTCAAAATCCCAGTGCCAGTTTACTGAAGCTGGCAACATTGGGGAAAGAGCTGACATCTGCTCCCCAATCCATCTTAAGGGATCCAGCAATGCCAAGAGGCTTGGAAAATGCCAACATTTTCCCATCAATGATCAAAGAAATTATTAGATCTTGCCAGTGTCAAGGGAGTCTAAAAGTTTGACATAACACAGATGCCTTCTTATACGCTGGTCTTTTTCAATACCAAGTTGATTTTCTAGTCAGTTCTTCTGATATCTTCTCAGGAGAAAGTGACCAGTGAAAACAAGGATGCTCTGATATTTCCCCTGTGCTCGTCCAAATACAGAGAGATATTGACAGATCTCATCAGTCAACACAGGATATTCACTTTTAGAGTCAGCTTTTGGTTATCTGTACCCACCAGGGACATGTGTAACACCAAAACAGCAGGTATTGCAAGAGTTGTTTCATATACTTAATGTTACTCTCTATTGTGGAATTTTTTTATTGAGCACATTATGTTTTGGCAGGATAACTAATCTGGTAGAATGGGGAATACTGTAGTTAGAGGTTACTTATGTGTTAGCAAATCACTTGATAAAAGTATCCCATTCTTTCTCTCTGTGATTCAGAGTAGAGGTAAACTGAGGCAAAAATCCTTTTCCACTCCTACCTCTCCCCACCATTTTTTCCTTACCCATCTCAGCTTTACACCCTTCACAGTTCATATTCTCCTCCACCCTGCAATTACGTTATACATTCTAGAACACTAACTCTATATTTTTAAAGAACTCCTTCAACCTACACCTCTTCATCCTTTCCATCCTCTTTTGCTAACAGAAACCTAGCTCCCTCCAGAACACAACCCTTCCCTCACCACACTCTATGCTATGAAGTGATTTCTTACCTCCCTCCAGATATTCTGGTCTGGGAGGAAGCATAAACGTACTCCATGCCTTTCATGGCCACTTGCAGACCCATCATTCAGCAACTTTTCCTTTTTTCAGGTTCATTCAGCTGTCTCTATTACCTGGTCTTTCTTTCAGTCATCTTCCAACCTCCATATTATTTTCCCTCCTACCTACCCTAATCTCCCCATCCTAATCCTAGCATTAATACCCATGGACTTCAAATATATGTCAGAATTTCCTCGATCACACAGCCCTTCCTGTTAATCAATGTACCCAACCCTTGTGACATAAATCTTCACTTGATATCAGATATACAAAGAGGTTGGACATATCCTTGATGCTCATCACCCATCACTATTCTGTTTCAATGATCCAGAGTTCTTGAATTCCTCTCTCTAGTCATAGTCTCTTATCTTGCTCTCTCCCTCAGTCTCACTACTCTTAACCTATTCTGTGTCATCATCATAACTCTTAATCCCTCCACTCACACTAGCTCTAAGCTTATTACCTTATCTCTTCTTTCTCCTTTGATCCTATGGTTGACCAGGCTAACTATTGACTACCTCCTAACACTGAATCACTTCTCTCCGTTCCTACTGCCAATTACACCTTCCCAAATCCCAATTGTAAGAAATGGAAGGAGGAGTTTTGTTTCCACAGAACTAAAGGTGTACTCCCCCTGCTTCCCCCACACCTGCTTTAGCAGAAACCAGGCCTCAAGGTCAGTCAGGTGAGAGGTCAGAGGCTTGTACGCATGCACATGTTTTTTGAGAAGGCAGTCAGGGGAATTAGAGAGGCCAAACCACTTGAACCAGTTCAAGTTTATCTAAGGTCTGGTCTTGGTCAAGGGTCCAGGCCTACTTATTTGCATAATTTGCATATGTTAAAGAGGGAAAGTAGGGGAAGTAAAAGAATGTAGTTTAATCCTAAACTAAGACAAGGAAAATCTAATTAACTTCACTTTTGTTTCTGTATCCTTACTATCCTATCTATATAAACTGTATAACCTAGGAAAACTATGTAAAAAGCAAAGACTGTAAACTAACCATAACTCTAGCAGGAGTGGAGGGAATGGTTACCCCTGCTCCTGCAGCTGTATTGGTGTGAGTGTTCCAGTGAGCACTATACCTGCTCTCTTGAGGAGTGTAATAAAATGCCGTCCTCTGCCCACTCTGGTCCTGAGTTCTTTGGGTGAGAATGGGCAAATTACATGGATCTTCCTAAGGTCAAGTGAAGGGAAGCAATGAGCAGTGGGAGCTCATCTCGGGCTTATTCCTGGATCTTGCCTTGGGGTGTCCTGTGGTGTCCTGTGATACCCACTGCAGTGTTAAGAGGGCTGCCATATGATCCCCACTGCGGTGTTAAGAGGGCTGCCACTCTGGATTCCCTTGGGGAACCCTGTGGTTTGCACAGCCTTCTTAAGGGGACATCACTTGGGTCTTCCAGCCCTGTCTCGGGAGCCTTGTGATCTTACTGCCGTTCTAAGGGGCCATCACTTGGGTTCTCCTTAGGGTCTGACCCCTAGGAGCCCTGTGATCCCCACAGATTGGGGGGGGAATACCACTTGGCCTTCCCCTGGCAGTCCTGTGGTCTGTACAGCCTTCCTCAGGGATTATTACAGGGTTCTTCCTCAGGAGTTTGGCCCTGCCTAGGAAGTCCAGTGATCCCCAAAACTGTGTTTCTCACACCAATCTTGAGAAAATAGAGACCATTTGCTCTGACCTCTCTCTCCATCCCAATTCAATTACCTCACAATCCATTAATGTCATCAATCAAACATGGAACATGTATTAAGAGACTACTATGTGCCAAGAACTCTGCAAGGCACTAGGGACCAACAGGCAAAAATATAACAATTCTTGACCTTAAGGACTTTACATTATACCATTGTTCTTTTATTGCCTGCAGAGTTGCCTTTCTTTTTTTTTCCATTTTTTAAACATTTTTATTTAAAGTTTTGAGTTCCAAATTATATCCCTCCTCCTTCTCTTCCCTTCTACCTGAGATGGTAAGAAGACAGATATTGGTTATACATGTGCAAATATGTAAAACATTTCCATATTAGCTATTTTGTACAAGAAGACTCAAATAAAAGAAAAAATGAAAGTAAAAAATAGCATTCTTCGGTCAATCAATATCAGTTCTTTCTCTGGAGGCAGATATTAAGCTTCATCAGTAGTACTTTGATCATTGTATTGCTGAGAACACCTACGTCATTCACAATTCTTCACTGAACAATGTTGCTGTTACTATGTACAACCTTCTCCCGATTCCATTCACTTCATTACCCATCAGTTCATATAAGTCTGTCCAGATTTTTCTGAAATCATCCGGCTTGTCATTTCTTATCGAACAATAATATTCCATTATAATCATATACCACAGCTTTCTTAGTAATGTCCATCAGTTGGGATACAGGTCTAGCAGTGATATTGCTGGATCAAAGGGTATGCACAGTTTTATAACCCTTTTGGGCATAGTTTCAAATTGCTCTCCACAATGGTTGGGTCAGTATGCAACTCCACCAACAAACAGTGCATTAGAGTCCCAGTTTTCCCAAGTCCCTTCCAACGTCCAATATTTTCCTTTTTTGTCATATTAGCTACTCTGATAGGCATGAGGTGGTACCTCAGAGTTGTTTTAATTTCCATTTCTCTTATCAATAGTGTTTTAGACCATTTTTTTCATATGACTATAGATATCTTTGATTTCTTTGTCTGAAAGCTGCCTGTTTATATCTTTTGACCATATATCAATTGGGGAATGACTTGTATGTTTATAAATTTGACTCAGTTATCTATATATTTGAGAAATGAGGCCTTTGTTAGAGATACTTGTTGCAAAAAAATATTTTCCCCAGTATTCTGCTTTCCTCATAAATTCAGTTGCATTGGTTTTGTCTGTGCAAAAACTTTTTAATATTATATAATAAAAAATATCCATTTTATATTTTATAATGCTTTTTATATCTTCTCTGGTCTTAAATTCTTCCCTTATTCATAAATCTTACAGATAAATTATTTCTTGCTTTCTTAATTTGCTTATGCTATCATCCTTTATGTGTAAATCATGTACCCATTTTGACCTTATTTTGGTACATGTTGTGAGATATTGGTCTATATCTAGTTTCTGCCATATTGTTTTCCCAGCAGTTTTTTGTCAAATAATGAGTTTTTGGTCCACAAGCTTAGATTTTTGGGTTTATCATGTACTAGATTACTATGATCATTTATTATAATATAATTGATACCTAATTTATTGCATTGATACTCCACTCTATTTCTTAGCCAGTACCAGATTGTTTTGATAATTACAGCATTATAATATAGTTTGAAATCTGGTATAGCTAGACCACCTTCTTCCACAATATTTTTCAATGGTTCCCTTGATATCCTTGAGATTTTGTTCTTCCAGATGAATTTTGTTGTTATTGTTTCTAGCTCTATGAACCATATTTTTTTTTGAGTTTGATTGGTATGGTACTGAATAAGTAAATAAATTTAGGTAGAGTTATCTTTAGTATATTAGCTTGGCCTACCCATGAACAATTAATATTTTTTTCAATTGTTGAGATCTGACTTTATCTGAAAAGTGTTTTATAGTTGTATTCATATAGTTCCTAGGTTTATTTATTTAGGCAAATAGATTCTCAAATATGTTATATTGTCTATAGTTATTTTAAATAGAATTTCTCTTTCTATCTCTTGCTGCTGGACTTAGCAACATATAGAAATGCTGATGATTTATGTAGATTTATTTTATATGCTACAACTTTGCTAATGTTTTTAATTATTTAAAGTAGTTTTTTCAGTTGATTCTCTAGGATTCTCTAAGCATACCATCATATCATCTACAAAGAGTGATAGTTTTGTTTCCTCATTGCCTATTCAAATTCAATTTTTTTTTCTTCTCTTATTGCTAAAGCTAACATTTCTACTACAATATTGGATAATAGTGGTGACAGTGGGCATCCTTATTTCACCCCTGATCTTATTGGGAAGGCTTCTAGCTTATTGCCATTATATATCATGCTTGCTGATTATTTTACATAGATAATACTTATCATTTTAAGGTAAATTCCATTTATTTCTATGTTTCCTAGTGTTTTTAATAGGAATGGGTGCTGTATTTTGTCAAAGGCTTTTTCTGCATCTATTGAGAAAATCACATGATTTCTATTGGTTTGTTATGGATGTGGCCAATTATGTTTAGTTTTCCTAATATTTAATGAGCCCTGCATTCCTGGTGTGAATCCCACCTGTGATAGTGTATGACCCTTGTGATACATTGTTCTAATCTCTTTGCTAGTATTATACTTAAATTTTTGCATCAATATTAATTAATGAAATTGGTCTGTAATTTTCTTTCTCTGTTTTGGTTCTTCCCAATTTTGATATCAGCACAGTATTTGTGTTGTAAAAGGAATTTGGTAAGGCTCCTTCTTTGCCTATTTTTCCAAACAGTTTATATAGTACTGGGATTAATTGTTCTTTAAAGGTTTGGTAGAATTCACTTGTGAGTCCATCTGGTCCTGGAATTTTTTTTCTTATGAATTTCATTTCTTCTTCTAAGATTGGGTTATTTAAGTGTTTTATCTTTCCTTCTGTTAATCTGAGCAATTTATATTTTTGTATGTATTCATCCATTTCATTTATATTGTCTTATTGGCATAAAACTGAGCAAAATAGCTCTTAACAATTGTCTTAACTTCCTCTTCATTGGTGGTGAATTCACCCCCTTTATTTTTGATACTAGTAATTTGGTTTTCTTCTTTCCTTTTTTAAATCAAATTAACCAAAGGTTTACCTATTTTGTTGTCCTTTTTTCCCCATAAAACCAACTTCTACTTTCATTTATTAGTGCAATGGTTCTCTTACTTTAAATTTTACTAATCTCTTCTTTGATTTTCAGGATTTCTAATTTGCTGTTTAGTTGGGGATTTTTAATTTGTTTTTTTTTTCTAGTTTTTTGGTTGCATGCCTAATTTATTGATCTGCTTTTTATCTATTTTATTGATGTAAGCAATTAGAGATACAAATTTTCCCTAAGTATTGCTTTCAGCAAGATACAGTCCCCTTCCTTATCTCTTTTTATTAGATCTATTTGTGCTTTTCCTTTGTCTGAGGTCATGATTGCTACCCCTGCTTTCTTTGCTTCAGCTGAAGCATAATAGATTCTGCTCTAGCCTCTTACCTTTACACTCTGTGTATCTCTCTGCTGGAAAAGTGTTTCTTGTAAACAACATAATGTATGATTCTGTTTTTTTATTTATTCTGCTATCTACTTCTGGTTTTATGGATGAGTTCATCTCATTCACATTTACAGTTATGATAACTATGTATTTCCCTCCATGTTGTTTTTCAATTGTTTATTCCCCTCTCTCTCTTACACCCTACCCTTTCCCTCCTTACAAGTATTTTACTTCTGATCACCATCTTCCACAATATACCTTCCATTTTACCAGTCCCCTCTTCCTCTTCTATTATCCCTATTCCTTTTTACTTATTTATAGGGTTAGATTTCTATATCCCACTAGGTGTGTATGTTGCTCCCTCTTTGAGCCGATTTTGATGGCAATGAGGCTTAAGCTTTGCCTGCCACCACCCCACCACTCGATCTTCCCCTCCATTATAATACCTCTTTCATGCCTCTTTTATGTGGGATACTTTGCCCTCATTCAATCTCCCTGCTCCTTCTTTCAGTGAAATTTTCTTTCTCACCCCTTTATTTTATTTTGGGGAGGTATTATCCCATCAAAGTCACATTATATCAACAACCTCCATCTACAAGTACTCCTTCTAAATGCTCTCATAGTAATAACATTGTTGAGTTACAAATATTATATTGCCATATAGAAATATAAACAGTTTAACCTTGTTGAATTTCTTATGTTTTCTCTTTCTGTTTCTTTTTTTTCCTTTATATGTTTCCCTTGAGTCTTATATTTGGAAGCCATTTTGTTGTTGTTGTTCAGCTCTGGTATTTTAATTAGAAATACTTGAAAGTCCTCTATTTTGTTAAATAACATTTTTCTCCCTTAAAGGTTATCTTCAATTTTTCTGAATAGGTGATTCTTGTAATCCTAACTCCTTTGCTTTCTGGTATACCATATTCCAAGTCCTCCAGTTCTTTGATGTGGAAGCTGCCAAGTCCTGTGTAATCCTGACTATAGCTCCATGATATTTGAATTGCTTCTTTTTGGCTGCTTGCAATACTTTCTCCTTGATCCACGAGCTCTAGAATTTGGTTATGATGTTCCTGAGAGTTTTCATTTTGGGATCTCTTTCAGGTGGTGATTGGTGGAATTTTTCACTTTATATTTTGCCCTCTGGTTCTAATATATCAGGACAGTTTTCTGTGATAAGTTCTTGAAAGATGTTGTCCAGGTTTTCTTTTTCTTTTTTTGATTGTGGCTTTCAGGTAGTTTGATAATTCTTTTATTATCTCTCATGGATCTGTTTTGTATTCAGTTGTTTTTCCAATGAGAAATGTCACATTTTCTTCTATTTTTTTAGCTTTTTAAATTTTGTTTTATTCTATCTTGATGTCTTGTAAAGTCATTAGTTTCTACTTGTTCAATTCTAATTTTTAAGGAATTATTTTCTTCAATGAGCTTTCCTACTTCCTTTTCCATTTGGCCAATTCTATTTTTAGGTTTTATTTTAGGAGTTATTTCCCTCAGTAAATTTTTGTATTTCTTTTCCCATGCTATCACTCTTTCTTCATGATTCTCTTGCATTATTCTCATTCCTTTTCCCAATTTTTCTTTTACTTCTCTAAGTTACTTTTTTAAATAAGTTCTCCCAGGAATTCCTTTTGTGCCTGAGACAAAATTACATTTTTTTTGAGACTTCACATAGAGCTATTTTGACATTATTGTCCTATTCTAAGTTTATGCCTTGCTCCTCCCTATCACCATAGTAACTTTCTATAGTCAAACTCTTTCTTTGTTTTGTTTTGTTTATTTTCTTGCTTTTTCTCTCTTTTTTGTTACTTGTTTTTATGTGAGCTTTCAGTTCTGGTACTGCACTGTCCCAAGCTTTTTTGTGTTAGGGCTCTAGGCCCTACTGCTATCTTTCGCTGGGCTTCAGGGCTCAACTACTTGCTTTCTCTGGAGGGCATGCTTCCCTTCTGGCTTGTGCTGGGGTGTGGGGCCATCCCTGTTGATCTCCTCTGATGGGGCATTTAGCTGCTGCTCTGCTCCAGGAGTGGGGCCTTGCAGCTGGGTTGCTATGGAAATGGGGCCTGTCTGCTGAGACAGACCCAAGGGTGGGTCTCACTCTAGGCCATTCCCAGGGTGGGGCTTCACTACTGGCCAGCAATGGGGTCAAGGCCTGGCTTAGTGGCTTGTGCTGAAGGTGGGGTCACTAGGGCAGGGACTTGCTGCCCTGTCTAGACTACTCATTTTGCCTAGCTGGCTACCAGCTTGCAGAGGGTGGGGCCTCATTGGTGGATTGCTCCAGGCTTGGAGTTTTGTTGAAGGACCCCTCCTATGAGGCTGGTTGCTGCTGCTGCTCTTGGACCTCAATCCCCTCCCACCCCAGTGGGAAAGACCTTTACAGCCATGCTGGCAACCTGTTTCCCTGCTCCTAAACCAATTCTGAGGCTATTTTCTAGTTGTTTAAAAGGGAATTTAGGAGGATGTTAGAGGGTTCCTTCCTCCTTCCTCTATCTTGGCACCAGAAGTCTACATCATTGCTCTCTTCTTGTCAAAAAGACAAGACTTATTACCAAGGATGACACATCTACTTATGTCATTGATCTCATTCTCTTCTGTCTCCTTTAAAGTCTTATAGCTTCAACCATTTGCTCCCTAATTTTCACCCTCTCATTTTCTGGCTTCTTCCCAGCTCCCTATAAATACCTTCCAAAAACTTTCATCAACACTAGAATCCTCTTAAGATATCCTACTGTATCTCTTTTCAACTTCACAGTCAAATGCTCAGGCACTGCCATATACATTCACTGCCTTCATTTCTGCATCTTCCACTTATTTGTCTATTTTGTGAAATTGACTTTCTGAACCCGCCACTTAACTGAAACCACTCCTTCCAAAGTTACTGATAATTTCTTAGCTGCTAAATCCAATGGTCTTTTCTTCCTCCTCATTTTACTTACTTTTTTTGTGGCTTTCATTATGGTTGGTCACCTATTCATCTTGAATACTCTCTCTTCCCTTGGGTTTTGTGATATTGTTCTGCCTTAGTTCTAATTCTACCTGTCTAGTAATTCCTTAGGATCATAAGAGCTGGAGGAGACCTCAAGGGATATCAAGTACAACCCTTTTGTTGACAGATGAGGAATTTGAGGTAAAGAAAGGTTTAGTGACTTGCCCAAGGTCACATAGGTGACAGGGTTAGTGGCAGGGTTAGGATTTATATCCAGATTCTCTATTTCCTAATCCAGCAATATTTCCATTGTACCACACTGCCTTCTCAATTTCCTTTGTTGTATCATCATCCATCTCCTCTCCAATAAGCATCCCTCAAAGTTGCATCCTAGGTCTGCTACTCTCTATATTTCTCCAATCATCCATTAGGACCCCATAGGTTCAATCTTCATTTCTAGGCAGATGCTTCCTAAATACCAATCCCTAATCCTCCTTTTAGATTCCAATCCTGCATATATAACTCCCTGTTGGATGCAGCTACCTAGATGTACTTTGGGCATCTCTAACTCAACATGACTACTAAAAAAATTAATTATATATGGTCCCAAATCCCCAATTTTCCCTATTTATGTTGATAACACCTCAATCCTTACCTTCATTTAGCTCCTCAACCTCAAAATCATCTTTGACTATTCTCCCTCCCTCACCACCCCCAGAGTTCATCAGTTGCCATGTCTTACTCATTCTACCACTGCAAAATCATTTGATATTCATTATCTTATTTCAGGTTCTCGTTATCTCGCTCCTGGCCCATTTCAGTCATCTTCTGTTCAGTCTCCCTGCTGAAGGTCACCTCTTTTGCAGTCCTTCCACAGATCTGTTAAAGTCTAACCATCTTATTCCCCACTGAAAAATCATCAGTTACTCCCTATTGCATATCAGACAAAATATAAACTTAATCAACCCCTCAATCTGGCTTCCACCTGACTTCCTAGATCTTTATATTTTGTATCTTCATATAGGCTGCTTTTCCCAAATTTCAAATGCAGGCCATTTCCCACCTGCTTGTCTTTGTAAATCTAGCCCCTGGCTCAAATCTGCCTCTGAATTTATTGCTTCTTTCAGGAGTCAACTAATGTGCAAGCTCTTCCATGGTAATGTATCTCCTGGTCATTAAGGCTTTTTCTTCCCTCAAATTCTCTTGTGCTATGTTCATCTGTCTACCTAGGGTTTCCCTACAGTAGGATGTAACCTCCTTGAAGACAAGGAATCTTTTGTGTCTTTGTATTGCCAGTACCTAGCCCTGTAAATGGTCATTCCTAAATATATTATTCAGTTCAATTAAGTTAATTTACCTGCCTGTATTATAATAATGGCCAGCCTCCTTACAAGTTATCTCACCTTCCCCCATTCTCTACTCTTTCCAATCTATCCTTAAAATTATTGTTCAATTAAGCTGCTTTCTGCAGAGGTCTGCCTATGTGACTCTTCCACTCAAAATATGTTAATGATTCCCTAGTAATTCCTGAATAAAGTTTAAACTCTTTTTTTCTTGAATTAAAGGCCCTTCATAATTTGGTGTTACCCTACTTTTCCTGCCTTATTTCATTCTAGTCCCTTTCATAGTCTCTATTCTCCAACTGAACTAGAATAGTTGCTTTCTCTCATACATACTCTAGGCTTTCCCATGCTTTTATTCATTTTGGTTTTTATTCCTGAATTTTCCTTCTTTGGTTGCTTCCCTTACCATCCATCCAATTTTTACCTGCCCCTAATTCTTTAAATATGATTTAAATATAATGAGGGTCTGATACAGTCCTAGATCACCTGAGATGACATGGAGATGCTGGAAGGTGTCGCTGCTAGAATCCAGTCAGCGCATGCATGGACATTCTACAGTGATCTACCACAGGGCTGGGAGAAGGATGTTTTTCCATTGGCTATGTAGTCAAAACTGTCAGCATCTTCAAAATGACTTATCACCAATGGGGACTGTAGCCAGAATGGCCTTTGTTTTCTTTGAATGACTCAGCTTACCTCATTGAGCCTCTGGACACTGTGGCTTGCTCTTCCGGGGCAGGAGGCCCAAGGAGCATTCCGGGAAGCAGACAACTTCCTGTGTGATGAGTCATGCGGCTGGCTGAGGGGAGGTGTTAACGGCTATGCTAGGGGGAGGGGCCAAGTCAAGAACCAATCGGCCCTGGTCGTTCAGGCGGTGCTTGATGATGTCAAAAACTCTATAAGAGGGGAGAGGACAGCTTGAAGATCCTCTCTTCCTTTTCCGGTTGGAGCCAGAGACAGTTACAACGACAGTTACAGCGACAGTTACAGCTACAGTTACAGCCACAGCCACAGCTGAAGCAGGAGCTGCCAGTAGCAGAGCTGACCTACGGGAGGAAGCTGAACAAAGACTTCAGTCCAGTGGGTAATCTTATTACCATAGAGGGGGAAACATGATTTTGCTTTACGCAATCATGCTTCTCTGTAGCCTCCTGGTTACTCTTTCAAGGCGTACTTATTGGGCCTGGAAGCTTTTGATCAATATATCAAAATGGGGTTGCTGGTTCATGGGTTGGTTACTGTGGAGCCTAAATAAATGTTTTGATTCTTCTGCCTTCTACTTTGAGAGTTTCTTATATCCGGCGATTCCGAACGTTTCAGACATGTTTATGATCCTATTTGAGATTATAAACTCTGCCCTCCTAATACAGGGACTAATGTAGCACTTGTGCCTGAAGGAGCAAGGTGATACTTTCAACTCAGCTGGTGAGACTATGTGGTAAAAGAGGAAGGCTCAATGCCTCTTTCATCCCTCCCCCTCCCAAGGCTATATGACCCAAAGAAATGGGCCTGTGTCATTGACATTTTCTTTCATTCTTTTCCATTCTAGGTACAGGGTCTGGTATCACCACTCTGACCTGAAAACAGGAGTTGCGGGGATATGGGAGTCCAGTAATTCAGGCCAAATATTACAGAAAGTCCTGCAGGACAATGATAAGGAGCAAGAAACTGAGACTCCAGACCAGCAGAATCTGGAAGATTTCTGCTTTGTACATGGAATTGATGGGATAAGTGCTATGAGAGAACCAAGCTAAATAAAAACCCCTTTCCGACTGAGGTGGCATGTGGATGGGGCAGGGGTAATACACCTAACTTGTTGGGGAAAATGTTGGTATGCCCTTGCTGTATCTAGAAATGTTCCTTTGTAAAAGCTAATTTGATGTTAAATGGCTAAATTTAACTAGGATGCTAGTCACCGGACCCCTAAAAATAGAGGGAACAAAGGCATTGGAGGCTCAATCTGATGGAATAGAGACAACACCAATCCCTTCTAGGTACTTAAGTACCCTGCAAGAGGAGAAAGAGGAGGAAATGTAACAGGTTTGTCCTTGAGAGAGTAGAACCAATTATGTTACACAAATATTACCCTTTTCTGTAAAACCTTCTGTGATATGCACACCTGGTGATGACTTTTCCCTACTTGGATCTCTAAAATCACTTTGTATGTTACTGGGCACTTGTTTACAAATTCAGTACTTCAGGGATCCCTAGTTTCATTTGTTATGGGTTCTCCTACCACCAAAGCAGACTACAGTCTATCTAGCTCTTACAGATGATTTTCATATACTGCTGTAGCAAAAGGAAAAAGGAAAGAAAAAAAAAAGATCATCCCCGGACTGGCCCTCAGACAATGGAAACACTTTTGGAGGTGACTGGTCTTACCTTCAAACCTTTTCAGCTTGGCATGATCTCCTAAAGCTTAATCTTTGCTGGTGTGTCCTTTGAGAAGTCAGAGTTACCTCCACCTGATAGTACAGGATCAGAGAACTTTAGTGGATATTCTTATACTCTCATCATGTATCATTGTATATTAAATTATTTGTGTCATATCTCCCTTTACTAGACCATAAGCTTCATATGAACAGGGCTATTTCTTTTTAAAATTTTTTTTATTTATTTGTTTGTTTTTAGTTTTCAAAATTCATTTTTATAAGATTTTGAGTTCCAAATTTTCTACTCCTCCCTCTCCTCCCCACTCCTGAAGATGATGTATAATCTGGTATAGGCTATACATGTACAATCATATTAAACATATTTCCACATTAATCATGTTATAAAGAAGAATTAGAGCCTAAGGGGAAAGCCACAAGAAATAAGAAACAAAAGAAAAAGAGAGAGAAAGATAATTGTGTGCTTTTATCTGCATTCAGACTCCATAGTTCTTTTTATGGATGTGGATATAATTTTCCATCATGAGTTTTTTGGAATTGTCTTAGATCCTTGTATTGCTGAGAAGTCTATCAAAGGTGGTCATCATACAATGTTGCTGCTACCGTGTACAATGTTCTGCTGGTTCTGTTCACTTCACCAAGCATCAGTTCATGTTAAGTCTTTCCAGGTTTTTCTGAAGCCCACTTGCTCATCATTTCTTATGGAACAGTAGTATGCCATCAAATTCACATACCACAACTTGTTCAGCCATTCTCCAACTGATGGGCATCCCCTCAATTTCCAATTCTTGGCCACCACAAAAAGAGCCGCTATAAATATTTTTGTACATACTGCTCCTTTTCCAATTTTCATGATCTCTTTGGGATACAAACCTAGAAGTGGTATTGCTAGATCAATGGGTATGCACAGTTTTATAGCCCTTTGGGCATAGTTCCAAATTGCTCTCCAGAATGGTTGGATCACTTCACAACTCTACCAACAATTGCATTAGTGCTCCAATTTTCCCACATATACTCCAACATTTATCATTTTACTATTTTGTCATGTTAAGCAATCTGATAGGTTTGAGGTTGTACCTCAGAGTTGTTTTAATTTGAATTCATCCAATCAATGGTGATTTAGAGTATTTTTTCATATGACTATAGATAACTTTAATTTCTTCATCTGAAAACTGCCAAATGGGGCCATTTCTTAGCTAAGGTTAGTATATTAACTAAACAAATCATGGTATATAAGTTTTATGGAATATTATTAAGCCATATTAAATTATGAAAATGAGGAATTCAGAGAAACATGGCAAGACTTTTATAAAATTCTTCAGAAAAGAAGAAATCAAACCAGAACAATTTATATAATGACCACAATAATGTAAAGGAAATCAACACTGAAAGGTATTTGAGCTCTGATCGATGTAATAAACTGTTACTATCTAATCTCAGCATATAGTTGATGGTCTATAGGTGAAGAATGAGAGGTATACACTTTCAGATATGGCCAATATGTTGTTTTTTGCTAGCCATACTTTATTGCAAAGGAAGGTTCTATAAGGAACCCAGGAAGATTTATCAGAAAGCAACAGCAATGTTTTGTAAAATGTTGATGCAGCATGTATTTAAATTATTTTTTAAAAGGAAACTAAATAAAATGATAGAATTGGATTAGTTGCTTCACTAAAGTTCCTTCCAGTCATAAATTCCTTTAGTCTGTTATTGAAGCAAATTCGATATGTGAACATCTGAATTTTCACCAAAAAATTCTAGATTTAACATTTGCTTTACAAAAGAATTCATGTTTCACAAAGGAATTTAATATCACTGTAACTTAATATATTTAACATTAATTGATCTGTAAAATTTCTATTAAGATCCAATTTTGGGGGGTACACGTTTTACATAAAAATGAGTTACTTCCATACCCTTCCTCATGATTGACCTCTTTGGCCATAGTATTATATTGCACAAATATATTCAGGAAAAAGTGATTCTAAAAGTGCCTTACCAAGTCCTAACTAATCAATTCTATGCATAAATATAAGACTGTAACTTGGATTTCTCCCCCAATTATATTTGGACACACTAAAGTTAATATGCCATCTTTCTATCTAATTTAAAGGTTTGTCAGATCTCCCCCATCAACTTTGAATTTCTCTACCCCCTAAAGTAAGTGGGTGATATGAGGCAGTAGTTCTAGGGTGGAAACTCTAACTACATGATTCTGGGAATTTTTTCCTCTCAGCATTGATCTTGATCAAATATTAAAATGTTGTACACAGTCACAAAGTTAATTGATTAATGGTTATCTCCTAGACATAGGAGATATGTTTGTAAAGTACTGTTAAACATACATACATACATTATATATACATATACATACATATACATGTATATGTGTGCACATGTGTATGTATGTATGTGTATATATGTATGTATATATGTATATGTGTATACACACACACACACACACACACATACACAGTGAGCTAGAGAGATCTCATTTGGTTCAACACATGAAGTTTTCTCATACTGGATGCCTTTCCTCCAACCCCATCAGTCTGTTGAACTCCACTTCTCATTCTCCAATGCCCTGTGTAGGAAACCATTTTCTCTATGAATGGTACGCCTCCATGCTCCTAGTTTAAATATGTCTTTCCTTCATCAAATTTCTCATAGCCTATCATTCTGGTCCCTTCTTTGCCTTTACTGCAATCTGCCTTGAATTACAGTTACCTGTACACATGCCTTATCCCTAACATTATATCCACCTTGAGGGCAGGCACTGTACATTGTTTCATCTCTGTACTCCAAGTACACTGTTTCTCACAAAGGAATTGCTTAGTAATATTTAGTTGAATTCAATTGGATTCAGGAAAGTAAGAAATTCTATCCATCTTGCTCTCGAAAAGACTAAAGAGGTTAAATGGCAAAAGACCTTTACTTCCAGTTCTGGATTGCTCAGAGTAAGTCAAGGTCTTATGTATGTCAACAGAGTAATTTATTTTATTTTATTTTTAATTTGTGGTATAAAGGAAGCATTTCTATAACTTAGCACAATAAAAAAGATCATCCATGAAATTGCAAATCTATTATGTACAACTTACTATTCCTTTCAAATATACAATAAAATTATCATGTAAATTTATTTTTTCCTTCCCTCTTCACTCATCTCCTACCCTAGAGATGGCTAAAATTAGATACGAATAAATATATACATACATCCACATAAATGTATATGCATATACGTGTAAAATTGTTCTATTATATACTTCTATTTATCTATCAGTTCTTTCTCTGGATGCAGATAGCATCTTTCTTCATATGCCCTTTACAGTTAATTTGGGTATTTATAGTAGTCAAAATACCTTATTTGCTCAAAGTCATCTTTAAATTAATATTGCTGTTAATGTATACGATGTTCTCTTGGTTCTGCTCACTGTGTTCTTCATCATTTCATACAAGTCTTTCCATTTTTTTTTCTAAAATCATCGAGCTCATCATTTCCCACAGCACATTCAATCACAATTATATGCCACTACATGCTTAATGAGTCCCCAACTGATGGGCACTCTTACAATTTTCAGTTCTTTGCCACCACAAAGAGAGCTGCTATAAACATTTTAGAATATATAGGTTCTTTTCCTTTTTCCCACAATCATCTTCAGAAATAGACCAAGTAGTGGCATTGCTGGGTTAAAGGGTGTAGGTAGTTTAATAACTCTTTGGACATAATTCCAGATTGCTTTCCAGCATGGTTGGATCAGTTCACAATTCCACCAACAATGAATTAGTGTCCCAATTTTTCCACATGCCTTCTAACATTTGTCACTTTTCCCATCTATCATTTTAACCAAACTGGTAGGTATAAAATGATATCTCATGGTTGTTTCAATTTGCATTTCACTAATCAATAATGATTTAGAACATTTTTATGACAATAAATTGTTTTGATTTCTTCATCAGAAAACTACTTGTTCATATCCTTTTATCACTTGGGGAATGATTCATTCTTATAAATTTGACAAATTTCTTTGTATATTTTAGATATAAGATTTTTATCTGATATACCATCTAGAGAAATTTTTTTCCCAAATTTTCTGCTTTCCTTCTGTTCTTGGCTACATTTGTTTTATTTGTACAAAAATAATTTAATGTAATTGAAATTACCCATTTTACACCTAACTTTGCTCTCTCTAACTCTTGTTTATTTATAAATTGTTCACCTGCCCATAAGTCTAATAAGTAATATGTTTCATGTTCTTCTAATTTTCTTGTAAAATCTCTCTTTTTAACTAGAATATGTATCCATTTTGACCTTATTTTGGTAAATGTCATAAGATATTAATCTATACCCAGTTTCTGTCATACTGCTTTCCAGTTTTCCCAACAATTTTTAACAAATAAGGAATGCTTATCCCAAAATCTTAAAGTCTTTATACTTGTCAAGTACAAGACTATTATGTCTCTTTACTGCTGCAAATTGTATGCATAGTATATTCTATTGATCTACCTTTCTATTTCTTAGTCAGTACGAGATAGTTTTGATAATTACTGCCTTATAATATAATTTAAGATCTGGAACTACTAAACTTCCTCCCTTTACAGTTTTTTTTCATTATTTTAAGGGGAATACAGTAATGATATTCTACAGCAAACCACATCTTCATAATTAGCTGAGAGGTAGAGAAAATACAAAATCCTTTAAAGATTTCTTTCCCATGCATATATCAAAGTCATGTAAGATCCACTGAAGGTGTAACAACAAAGATATTTTTATTTAATAACTATTTGATTACTATCAAGTGAGGCTCAAAACTGCTCCCAAAAGATATTTGCTAAAGAAGGATCACTACAGAGTCCAAGTTAAATAGAGATTGCCTAACAGTTATGAAATCCTCTGGATGTCCTATTTGTAGATGACCTTTCACTGATTTCATCATTTCATCAATCACAGGAACATTGTAGATGAAAGCCATATTTGCTTAAGAATTTAACCTATTGATATAGGAAAAAACAAGTGGATGAAGAATGGCAATCATCTTGATTATAATATACAAGTGAATCAGCAAACTAAAAAACTCTTCCATCAATATGTTTGTATAGCACTGCAAATGCATAGTGATCTGGGCCTAGAATTACACAGAAAGAAGAATATGGGTTATAGTGCCTTTAAAAATATCATTTCTTGTGTATGTAGAGCCTATATCAGATTTCATGCTGTCTTGGTATATTGCTGAGGCAATATTCACAACAGTTGCTATTGTTATGAGTATGCAGGCATGGTTCTGAATCACAAAATACAACCGACTCTCCATATTGAAGACAGAAGCAAACATTTATTCAGATACCAGAAAGCCAAATCCTAACACCAATAAACCGAACCCCGACACCAGAAAGCCCAATCCCCAAACCAGTAAGTACAATTCATCCAAGCAGCAAAGAAGTTAACACACATGATCACAGCAGGGAGCACTGCCATCTCAAAGGCCTTCCCACAAACAAAAACTTACACACAGTCTCTCCTGCTTCCTCTCTCTCCCTCAGCGCTAACTGCTCTGACTGCTCTAACTGCTCTGAACTCACTTCCTCTCAGTTCTGTTTCACCCTTCCTGTTCCACTCATTCAGCCAGCTCCTCCCACAATGTGACTTAGGCTTCCATGTGATTTAAGCAGGTCATGTGGGCCTATTAATGGATTATATTCCTCAAATCTTCAAATTAAGCAAAAATGTCTTATTAATACACTTGGGAATGGGGGAGGGGAGGAAGGGGGAGGAAATTTAAAACTATGGAAATGAATGTTGGAAATTTAAAATAAATTTATTTTATTAATAAAATAAATTTATTTAAAAAGTCATTCTTTTAGTGGCAACAAGTATCTCCGTAAAACAAAGGCCCATATTTTTAATACCACTTTTCTGCAATATGGCTATGTGTCTCAGAAGACTACAATCTCTGAATAATCCAGTAACTTGAGCCATTGAAAGAATAATGAAAAGGTGCCTATTGCGCGTGAATAGAGTGCAATACCTTACAAATAAGAGATTATGTAAGAGAAGCAATATAAGTTATTTAATCAGGTAAATGTAGGACCAGAAAAAGAAAAGTTGGGCTGGTCACATGATGAGTGGGAGAACTCATTAGTGGTTGGTCCACATTTCCTGTTAATATATAATATTACCACATAATGTCAACAATATACAGGGAAATCCCCTGACAAGTTGGGTAGACCTCCTGTGATAAATATGTAAAAGACCATGGCCAAGAGTCACACAAAATGAGTGGCCATGGATAGTGTGTGATCCTGTGGTTATGGTGTGGTCTTCATCATTTGAGGGTAAATCCTCATCAAGGAGACAACTAACATATTAATGTATGAAAGTTATGAATGTAGCAATATCATATCATTCATTTTAAAGCCAATGGGGCTCATTCTGGTAGAGAAATATGGAATTATAATATCCCTTCATATTAGTTTAGCTATTTTGTTGTATAATTGAGGAAACTGAGGCCCAAAGGGTTTAAAGTATTACTCATTATTGTGAAGAATAGTTAGGGAAGAATCCAAATGGAATAGATCATTCAGATACTCTTTAAACAACTTATTATAAACTTAATATTAAACATCAATACAAGAAATTAAGCTTTCATTGGCCCTGTTTTCATTTAAATAGACTAATTTCTAAATGTAAAGTGTCAATAAGAACTTTTCCATTACCTGCTGAGTTTCCATCAGATTTCTTTTTTTATTCTCCATCACTTTGTCTTTTATGTATAGTCATACTTAGTCTATACTCCATTGCTGTTCCACATTCCACCTTTTTTGTGCTTAGCATCATTTCATTAAAGTCTCTCCATATATTTTATATTCTTCATACTTGCCTATCTTAATTGCATTATAGTATGTTCCATTAATTCCATTACTCTGATGTACCACAATTTATTTAGCCATTTCCCAAATGTCAGATAGTAAGATTGCTTCTGGTTCTTTGCAATAACAAATAATTCTGCTACAAAAACCTTTGAATATTTTAGTGTTTTTTTCATCCCCCCCCCCCCCCGAAAACTTTCTGGGTATATGGAAATAATGGAATTAATGATTCAGAGGGCAGGATTATTCTAATTTTATAAACTATGTATTGTCAGATTTCTTTCTTTCAAAGATGTTTTATGTATTTTAACATTGCTATCAAAGCAGTTAATTTAAAAGAAAAGGGTTTTTTTAAATTAAAAAAGTTCAGTTAAAATCAATTGATGTGATATGAGCAACAAGATGAGGGACTAAACATTTTCTCTGATCCACATGACCTCTCAAACCTCTCTAAAACAGAAATGTTGTACCAAAGATAAAGTAACTTTAGCTACTTTTCTCTAGGAACACCCTGAGTTGACTCATCATCCCTTCCCCCAATTCCAACACTACTAGCACTAAGGCTGTACTAGCAAACCCAAGGACACAACACAGGCTTTCATCAAAATTCACCCCTGCACCTTGTTCTCCCCTCCATCTTTCCAGTGCCATAGATATCCTGGCTCCAGGATACAGAAATTTTCTCAGACCTCAACAGACAACTTGGCCATATCCCTTCAGGAGCAAAAGCCTGCTAGGGACTGTAACCTAGAAGCGCTAGTGCTGCAAAGCTATGAATTGCTGGTGCCAGGGAAAACAAGCTCTGAACTGCCAGTGCTGGGCAAGAGAACAAAGGAGCACACAGAGTGAGAAAGGTCACTGTAAAAGGACACCCTGAGTATGGACAGCTGCACAGTACTCCACCAAGCCTGAAAAAAAGGCACAGTATCCTGCTGGGAATGTTTCTGATTACACAAAAGGCAATTGGAGCAGAGTCCTAGTCTATTGAAACTTTAATTTCCCAGAATGGGGGGAAGTTGAGACATTCTGAGAGCTAGCCTGTAAGGAAAGCACAGTCAGAGGGGAGAGAGTCAGGAAGTGAGTGATAAGGAAAATAAGGATGGAGAAGAGAAAACTAAACATACAAAAAAATTCTGGGAAGAAATCAAAAGACTTTCAACATAAACAGATTAATAAAAAGGAAAAACTGCAAGAGAAAGAAATATGCCTCCAGATCAAGTAAACAAGTTTAGGCATCCATAAATAAATACTGCCAAATGAATAAAAATGTTCGAATACTTGATAAGACAAAGGACCCTAAGGAATTTGAGGAGAATATGGAACCACAACACACTGTTCCTCAAGTAGTTTAAAAGAGAAAGGAGAATTATGAGAGCAGAGTTTATGTTCTGTACAGCAAAAATAGTGAGCAGAGGCGGGCAGAGCCAAGATGACTGCTTGAAAACAGGGACTCACTTAAGCTCTCCCCCAAACCTCTCCAAACACCTGTAAAAAATGACTCTAAACAAATTCAAGAGCTACAGAACCCATGAAATAACAGAGGGAAACAAGTCTCCAGCCCAAGACAGCCTGGATGGTCACTAGGAAGGGTCTATTGCACTGTGCTAGGAGCAGAGCACAGCCCAGCATGGGCCATGCCAGGACAGACCAGGCCAGGAATAGACTGGCAAGGCAGGCCTTAGGACCCTAAATCACTGAGCTGTGGCAGTTACCAGACTTTTCAACCCACAAATGCCAAGGAGCAGGTCAGTGGGAAAACTGCTGGATCTGGGTGAGAGAAGTTCATGCCCAGGGGGCAGTGTGCAGCAGCAGTAGGAAGCTACTGGCAGCTGCATCCAGAGCTCCAGCCACAGCGGCTTCCAGAGCCCCAGGCCCACATAGTGGGAGGAATCAAGCTGCTGATCAGAGCAGTTGTGCAGGGAGGGTTTTGCTGGCACAGAGGCAAGGTTCTCTTGCTTTGCCCTGCTTGTTTCTGGTTCACAGTCCTAGTTGGCAGTTCTTAGGGGAGGAGGAACACCAGTGTGGCAGAGCTTTTGGTGATTGTGGAGAGGGAGTCCTCCTGGTAGTTACACAGTAGAAAGAAGTGCTTGCACTCACAGACCAGAGCACAGGCCAGGAGAGGATCATCATACCACCTCAGAATAGAAGTAGCTCTGAAAACAGCACTGTAAAACCCCTGAGGCTTGGAAAGAAGCACTGACACTCTGAAAGCAGTCATACCCAGACCAAAAGCTCAAAAGTCAAGTAATTGGCTGGGAAAATGAGCAAGCAGCATAAAAGGACTAAGACTCAGACTATAGAATCTTTTTTTGGTGACAAAGAAGATCAAAACATACAGCAAGAAGAAGTCAACAAAGTCAAAGAGCCTAAATCAAAAGCCTCCAAAAAAAACATGAACTTGTCTCACGCCATGTAAGAGCTCAAAAAGGATTTGGAAAAGCAAGTAAGACAAGTGGAGGAAAATTTAGGAAAAGAAATGAGAGTGATGCAAGAAAATTATGAAAAACAAGTCAATAACTTGCTAAAGGAGACACAAAAGAATACTGAAGGAAAAAACACCTTAAAAAAAGATTAACCCAAATGGCAAAAGAGCTCCAAAAAGCCAATGAGGGGAAGAATGCCTTGAAAGGCTGAATTAGCCAAATGGAAAAGAAAGTCCAGAAGACCACTGAAGAAAATACCACCTTAAAAATCAGAATGGAGCAAATGGAAGCTAGTGACTTTATAAGAAATCAAGAAATTATAAAACAGAATCAAAAGAATGAAAAAGTGGAAGACAATGTGAAATATCTCATTGGAAAAAGCACTGACCTGGAGAAAAGATCCAGGAGAGATAACTTAAAAATTATTGGACTACCTGAAAGCCATGATCAAAAAAAGACCCTAGGTATCATCTTTCAAGAAATTATCAAGGAGAACTGCCCTGATATTCTAGAACCAGAGGGTGAAATAGAAAATAAATGAATCCACCAATCACCTCTTGAAAAAGATCCCCAAAAGAAAACTCCTGGGAATATTGTCGCCAAGTTCCAGAGTTCCCAGATTAAGGAGGAAATATTGCAAACAGTCAGAAAGAAACAATTTGAGTATTGTGGAAACACAATCAGGATAACACAAGATCTAGCAGCTTCTACATTAAGGGATTGAAGGGCTTGGAATATGATATTCTGTAGGTCAAAGGAGCTAGGATTAAAGAATCATCTACCAGCAAAACTGAGTATAATACTCCAGGGCAATATATGGATTTTCAATAAACTAGAGAACTTTCAAGTAGTCTCTCTTTTTTTGCGGGGGGTGAGGCAGGACAATTGGGGTTAAGTGACTTGCCCAAGGTCACACAGCTAGCAAGTGTGTCAAGTATCTGAGGCCAAATTTGACCTCAGGTCCTCCTGACTCCAGGGCTGGTGCTCTATTCACTGGGCCACCTAGCTGCCCCTCTTTCAAGTATTCTCGATGAAAAGACTAGAGCTGAATAGAAAATTTGACTTTCAAATACAAGTATCAAGAGAAGCATGAAAAGGTAAACAGGAAAGAGAAATCATAAGGGACTTACTAAAGTTGAACCATTTTGTTTATGTTTCGACATGGAAAGATGACATTTGTAACTCATGACACCTTTGTCGGTGTTAGGGTGGTTGACGGGAACATACATATATACAGACAGAAGGGACAGGGTGAATTGAACATGAAGGGATGATATCTAAAAAAAAATAAAATTAAGGGTTAGAGAAGAATATATTAGGAGAAGGAGAAAGGGAGAGATAGAATGAGGTAAATTATCTCACATAAAAGTGGCAAGAAAAAGCAGCTATAATGGAAGGGAAGAGAGAGCAGGTGAAAGGGAGTGAATCTTGCTCTCATCACATTTGGCTTAAGGAGGGAATAACATACTCAACTGGGTATCTTACCCTACAGGAAAGGAGGGGGGAAGGAGATAAAGGGGAGCAATAATAGAAGGGAGGGCAGATTGGGGGCAGGGGTAGTCAAAAGCAAACACTTTTGAAAAGGGTCAAGGTCAAGGGAGAAAATTGTATAAAGGAGGACAGGATGGGATGGAAGGAAATATGGTTAGTCTCACAACATAACTATTATGGAAGTGTTTTGCATAATGTTATACATGTGTGGCCTGTGTTGAATTGCTTGTCTTCTCAAGAAGGGTGGGTGGGGAGGGAAGAAAGGAGAGAATTTGGAACTCAAAGTTCTAAAAACAAATGTTCCAAAAAAAAGTTGTTTTTACATGCAACTGGGAAATAAGATATACAAGCAATGGGGTATAGAAATCTATCTTGCCTACAAGAAAGGGGGAAGGGGATAATGGCAGGGGAGGAGTGGGGTGACAGAAGGGAGGGCAGACTGGGCCAAAGTGCAATCAGAATATATGCTATCTTGGGGTGGGGGGAGGGTAGAAACATCTTTGTTTAGAGACATCTTTGCAAGGCTTAATAATCTTACTTTATTCTAGTCTAGTCTTCTCAAAAGGGTGGTTGATAAAGGGAACGCTAGCTCCTACAACATTCCCTAATCACCCTTCTTGCAGGGGCTGACAAGAAGGGGGTCAAGTACCCCTACACCTCGATGGGGTTAATTGAGACAGACACAGCTTGTGCACTCCCCTAAATCCCCTCAAGCCTTGATGGGGGCCAGTTAGAGCACACACAGATTCCCCTGTGGGTTCCCCATGGTTTCCCCACTCACTGACCAGTGCCCACTTGCTTTACAGGGCAACAGACAAAGAATGCATCTTGCCAACATTAAGCTCACAGGTTAACTTTAGCAATATTATCATTCTGTGCAAGTGTAGTAAATATTAATTATGTCACCCCCATATCTCATGGTGTAGCCTCAGTAGGACTGCCTATAACTGTGATTCTAGGAATTACCATCTAGTATCCTTGGGGCTATTCTAGGAGTTACTATCTAACACCTGGAAACTAGACATTGCCATGGCCACAGATCCTGAGAAACTGAACTCTAAAAAGGATAACAAAATCCTCCTTACATACACTGACATCTGCAATAATTTACATCATTCTGAGAGTGAGGCATAATGGAAAAGAGAATCCAATAGGGTAATTAAATCCGACAAAGCAGTGACAGAAAGCAACTAGAGGGCAGAACCCAGGATGGAAACCTTGGAAGCTTTTTGATTATATAAAGATACAGAGAAAGGAGAAGGACTGGATGATTATAGGGGTCGTGAATCTGAGAAAGAGAATCTAGAGCAGAGGTTCCCAAACTTATTTGGCCTACTGCCCCCCTTTTTAAAACGTGCCCCTCAGAAATCTGTTTTCTTTAACCCTTTAATGTTTTTTTTAATTCATGTCATTTCAAAAAAAATTATATGTTTTTAGATGATACATTTTAAATTTAATAATTTATTGTAGTTTTTTGGTTTTGTCCCAGCATTGAAATTTTAATGGTGCAGTATTGTTTCATGTAACCATATAGTATCATATTGTAAAAAAGTCATTACACTCACATATTCCTGCTGATGCAGGCTAGACTTCCCAACAAGCTCCCTATCAACACTTACTTGTTAAGACCTGTCAGTGGACTTGAGCACTTGTAATGGTAATCAGGGTGGGACTTTTTTGTTTTCTCTTTTAGAATGCTAAGGTAATCAAAGTACCTTTGATGAGTCTTTCCTTTCAAATGTAATGGTAAGCAAAGTGGACCTTTTGTTGTCTTTCTTTTTCTTTCGCTGAATCAAGAATCTTTGACCTGCTTAAGAAACAAGAAAGCCTAGTTCACATAGGTGTGAGTGCCATGGTTGAGATGCCCTTTGACTCTGAAGAAGTATATATAAACTCAGAGGTTAGCGTTTTGTCTTTGGGGGGCATGCTCATTGAAAGAGTGTTGGTGATGATACTCTGGGTAAGCCGTTGAAGCATCCCCCCTGGCTTTTTTAAAATTTATTTTACCAGAACAAAAATATATATTAGAGAAAAGAAACAAAAACATATCCTAAACTTAAATATTGAAACTTTAATGCAAAGAAAGAAAAAAAAAGCATGTCATGGACATAGCAGAACATAAGAGAGGATTCAAAATATGTAACAATAAATTTTCATTTCAAGAAAGCCTGTATGATAAATAATACATCTTGTCTTGAAAATTGTCCATCTTTTCTTTGCTTCCTTGTGTTTTCTTGTGTTCTCTGCTGTGCACTTTTTAACTTTGTTCTTTTTTTCCTACTCCAACCCCCAGAAGGCTACCATACAATTTAGATATGTTTCTTGATATGTAGATACACATACAGATACATACATACACTTACACATATATACATGTGTATATAGACATATACATTCCCTAACATAAGATCTTTCTTTTTATGTTTGTACATATCTCTTGTTTCCTATCTCTCCTGCCTCCTCTACTTTATTTCTACCTTGCCCTCCTATTACTCATCTACCACCTTCCTCTACCAATGCTTTACGCCCCTCCAAGGATCCCTCCCCTATCCTCCCATTCCCATTAACCTAAACACCCTTCTCTGCCCCCCTTTTACCTGTTCCCTCATTCTCCCCTCTAATGATCCCTCCCTTGCCCTATCCCCCTTTTCTATGCCCCTATCATCTTATTTATTCTAAATTTAGATGTTTATACTCTTCCAAATATATATGTATTGTTCCCTCTTAAACCTATTCCTGATGAAAGTAGATGACCAGAACTACCAGTCCTCCTCCCCCATCTAATTCCTCTGTATTCTTTCTCCCTCTTGTGCCTCATTTGTATAAAATAATTACTCTTTTTAGCTGTTCCTAAATGGTTTTCCTTTTTTAAATTCATACTATAGTTAGGTTTACCCCAATTTTTCTTATGAGCTCACCAGTTATTAATAAGAACCTTAGACATACATTTTACATCATATTAAAAGGCACACACTCTGTCCTCATGAATCCCTTATAATTAGTCTTTCGTATATACCTTATGGCCCCCCCGCTTTGAAAACCCAGATGTTGGTGCTTCTCTAGTAACTATGTATTGTGATTTGGTTACTCAGAAATGTTGATCTGTTGATGTTGTCTCGGTTTGTAATTTCTGTTTGTATTTGCTCTGAAGTTAAGGGTGCTGGCTTTTCCCCCTGAACTAAGTGAATGGTATAAGTATGTTTAATTAAAGTAAGATTGTGAACCCCTTAAAGTTTCTTTCCTTAGAAAAGCAGATCAAAGTACCTGTGCTAGTAGCCTCCCTGTGTGCTTTTGTTGTTGGTCTTTCACCCCTACAATAGCTGCTAGCAGCATTGTTGTTACAACAATGAATGGTTATAACTTGAATTTTTTTGTGTTTATTTGGAAAATAATGTAATCACTCCAATTTTAACTCTGTTACACAAAAGATGAAACAAGTAAGAGTGCTTTTTCAAAATTTTCTCATCTCTTCTTTCCTTATGCTTCCACTGCCCCCTTGTTTTATTCAACACTCTCCAATTGTACCCAAAGCTACTACCACTCCCACCTGGATTATTGTAACACCCTTGAGGAGGCAGTATCACCCAGTTTGGGAACCTATGGCTAAAGTAAAGAAAAAGAAAAGATGGACAATGAAGAGAGCGAGAGAAATCTTTTTTGGAAAAGGGTAAAGAAAATGAAATTTAAAATAAATGCACAGGACTAGCTGAAAGGGAGGAGAGAAAAGGGGAATCTATATGACTAACTGAAAGGAAAAAAGGAGAGGGAAAAGAAATTAATAAGCATATTAAAGAAGAAGAGAGGAACAACTAAATAAAATCATAAAGGTGAAAGGGTAACAATTGAGAAGAGGAAATTGGAGAGGAGGGGAGAGAAAGAGAACCAATAGGAACAGGGCTACCTTAAAAAAAATATTACAGTAAAATAATTAAGGGAACATGATACTCTGTTTACAGCAGGAGGGGAAAATCATAACTAAAAACAACAATTTTAGAGACATATGGAGAAAAATATAAATCTAACTCTTACAACTTTAAATGTGAATGGATTAAACAATCCAATGAAAGGAAAAAGATTAACAGATTGAGTAAGAAATCAAAATCTTACCATCTATTGATTATATGCCACATGAAAAAAATGCTCAAAATCACCAATAAGAAAAGAAATGAAAATCAAAACAACATTGAGGTTTCATTTCACACCCTAAAAACTGGAAAAGTGACAAAAATGGCAATGAGCAAGGTTGGAAAGGTAGTGAGAAGATAGGCATACTAACACACTGTTGTTAGAGTTATGAAGTGGTACAATCATTTTGAAAACTCATTTAGAAATTTTAAAGATAAAGTGTGACAAATGAAGCAATGAGAAGAAACCCTCAATCTACCCCTTCATGGACGTGGGAAATCCACAATTTTATACATTACACATTTTTGGACTTTTGTGCTGACATTTTTTTTCCTCTCCAAAAATAAAAAAATACTCTTGGTCATATGGGATGGCTATTGGGGAAGGATACATGGGATACTCTGGTAATATAAGAATCAGAAAATATCAATAAAAACTCATTTAAAGAAAGCAATTAATGCACTGGTAATGCCTATAAACATTTATAGACACTCCTTAACTGTAGTTCACTACCTCTTTATTAAAAGAAAAGAAGGAAGAAGGGAGAAAGGAAATATTTATTAAGCACCTGCTATGTATCAAGCACATTACAATTATTACCTGATTTGATTCTCACAACAACCTTGGGAAATAGGTGCTATTAATTGTCCACATTTTACAGTTGAGGAAACAGGCAGATGGCATTCCCAGGATCTTCCCAGGATCACATAGCTAAGCGTGACACATTAAGTCAACAGACACAATGAGTGTCTGTGACCAGATTTGATATTTAAGTCCAGCTCTATCCACTGTATCACCTACATGTATACGTTTTGTCATCATTCCTCAGGAATCATAGGTTTACAGGATTAAAGAACTGGTACTTCATAGCCTGCAGTAGAGCCTGAACTTTAATCATGCTGTCTACACTTCTCATTTTTGCCTTTTTCCTACCCTGCTGTTTGTCCTTACCAGTTATCCCCAAAGATATCCTTGATGATTCTGACTTCTTTAAGGATTACTTCCATTGTTTCTTCTTCACAGAAGAAGAATCCTTGTACTCTACTATGGAGGATCAATTGAGATTCTTGCAGCATTTCTTCAGGCTGGAAGAAACTGGCTGGTTGGATGAGCCAACAAAGGCCATCATAAGGCAGCCTCGATGTGGGGTCCAAGATATTGCTGACTACTCATTTTTTCCTGGGAAACCCAAAATTAAAAATAACCCCATAACTTACAGTGTCATCAACTATCCCAGGGGCATGAGTCCTAGGACAGTTGAAAGGATCTTGCGGAAGGCAGAAGAAGTCTGGAGCAGTGTGACACCCCTGAAGTTCCGAAGAGTGCATGTAAAAGACTCTGACATTGAGTTTGCTTTCCTTTATGGAGATCATGGAGATGGCTACACCTTTGATGGAAAAGGAGAAATCCTAGCTAACACTTTTGCCCCACATCCTGTCTACCAAGGAACTATCCACTTTGACAATGATGAAGATTGGTCAAATTCTGAAGAGGGAATCAACCTCTTCCTGGTGGCTGTTCATGAAATAGGCCATGCCCTGGCTCCACGACACTCTCAGGATTCTGACTCCATCACGTAGCCCATCTATCAATATCAAGACCCAAAACTCTTCAGACTCAGTGATGATGATATAATAGGGATCCAGACTCTTTATTAAGGAAAAAAGAAAATGCCATGTCCTGAATATCCTGAAGTTCTAGAGATGATGCACATGATCCTTTTTCATAGAAAGGACAAATTTCCCTGACTCAGGAAGCAAATCAATAACTCCCACGTTACCTTGAGGCTTGTTGGAGTTAAGATCCAAAGTATTGGGAGAGGAATGGTCTAGTTCAGAATTTGAACTCTGAACAACAGAACACAAAAAGGGGTATTTTAAATATGGAACTGAATATCCACTTTCTATGGCCTTTTTTTAAAGTATGTAAATAAATTATACATTATTTCTAAAAAAAAAAAAAAACTGGTACTTCAAGGAACCTTAGAAGGCAATTAGCACAAGATTGATCTCATTTCTGGTATCTTTTAATGTTGCTTTCCTTTAATGTTATTATTGTACTCATTAAGTATAGTGGTTTCTTAGTCCTTTCTACTTAATGCTGCATCAGTTCAAACAAGTCTTTCTAGGTTTCTTTGAAGTCTTTATATTTTTTATATATTATGGTGAAATAATGTTCCATTATATTGATATACAATAATTTGCTCAGTCATTCCCCATTCAACTGGCACCAATGTGTTTTCCCCCAGTTTCTAGCTACAACAAAAAAGAGCTTCTAAGAATATTCTGACATCATTTTTTTTATTTTTCATTTTTTTTTATTATTTGATATATTTAGTTTTCAGCATTGATTTTCACAAGAGTTTGAATTCCAAATTTTCTCCCCATTTCTACCCTTCCCCCAACTCCAAGGTGGCATATATTCTGGTTACCCTATTCCCCAGTCAGCCCTCCCTTCTGTCACCCAACTCCCCTCCCATCCCCTTTTCCCTTCCTTTCTCATAGGGAAAGATAAATTTCTATGCCCCATTGCCTATATATCTTATTTTCTAGTTGCAAGCAAAAACTTTTTTTTTGAACATCTGTTTTTAAAATTTTGAGTTCCAAATTTTCTGCCCTCTTCCCTTCTCACCCACCCTCCCTAAGAAGTCAAGCAATTCAACATAGGTCACATGCATATCATTATGTATAACCCTTCCGCAATACTCATGTTGTGAAAGACTCACTATATTTTGCTCCTTCCTGACCTATCCCCCTTTATTGAATTTTCTCCCTTGACCCTGTCCCCTTTTGAAAGTGTTTGTTTTTGATTACATCCACCCCCATCTAACCTCCCTTCTATCATCCCCCCTTTTTTAATCTTCTTCCTCCTTTTTTCCTGTGGGGTAAGATACCCAATTGAGTATGTATGGGATTCCCTCCTCAGGTCTAATGTGATGAGAGCAAGATTCACTCATTCCCCCCTAACCTGCCTTTTCTTCTCTTCCTACAGAACTGCTTTTTCTTGCCACTTTTATGCGAGATAATTTACCTCATTCTATCTCTCCCTATCTCCCTCTCTCAATATATTCCTCTCTCATCCCTTAATTTGATTTTATTTCTTCTAGATATCTTTCCTTCATCTTCAACTCACCCTGTGCCTGCTCTCTCTCTCTCTCTCTCTCTCTCTCTCTCTGTATATATATATATATATATATATATATATATATATATATATATATATATATATATATACATACACATATATATATACACACATACATACACACTCACATATACATAAATATACATAAAGATATATATATATATATATATATATATATATATATATATATATATATATGCATATTCCCTTCAGCTACCCTAATAATGAGGTCTCACGAATTATACACAACATATTTCCATATAGGAATGCAAACAAAACAGTTCAACTTTAGTAAGTCCCTTGCAATTTCTTTTTCTTGATTACCTTTTCATGCTTCTCTTGATTCTTGTGTTTGAAAGTCAAATTTTCTATGCAGCTCTGGTCTTTTCACTGTGAAAGCTTGAAAGTCCCCTATTTTATTGAAAATCCCTATTTTGCCTTGGAGCATGATACTCAGTTTTGCTGGGTAGGTGATTCTTGGTTTTAATCCTAGCTCCACTGACCTCCAGAATATCGTATTCCAAGCCCTTCAATCTCTTAATGTAGAAACTGCTAGATCTTGCATTATTCTGATTGTGTTTCCACAATACTCAAATTGTTTCTTTCTGGCTGCTTGCAGTATTTTCTACTTGATCTGGGAGCTCTGGAATTTGGCAACAATATTCCTAGGAGATTTCTTTTTGGGATCTATTTGAGGAGGCAATCAGTGGATCCTTTCAATTTCTATTTTGCCCTGTGGCTCTAGAATATCAGGGCAGTTCTCCTTGATAATTTCTTTAAAATTGATATCTAGGTTCTTTTTCTGATCATGGCTTTCAGGTAGTCCAATAATTTTTAAATTATCTCTCCTGGATCTATTTTCCAGGTCAGTGGTTTTTCCAAGGAGATATTTTACATTGTCTTCCATTTTTTCATTCCTTTGTTTCTGTTTTATAATATCTTGATTTCTCATCAAGTCACTAGCTTGCACTTGCTCCAATCTAATTTTTAAGGTAGTATTTTCTTCAGTGGTGTTTTAGACCTCTTTTTCCATTTGGGTAATTCTGCCTTTCAAGGCATTCTTCTCCTTATCGGCTTTTTGGAGCTCTTTTGCCATTTGCGTTAGTCTATTTTTTAAGGTATTGTTTTCTTCAGTGTATTTTTCAGTATTTTTTTGGGTCTCCTTTAGCAAGTCACTGACTTGTTTTTCATAGTTTTCTCACATCCTTCTCATTTCTCTTCCCAATTTTTCCTCTATTTCTCTAACTTGCTTTTCCAAATTCTTTTTGAGCTCTTCCATGGCCTGAGACCAGTTCATGTTTTTCTTGGAGGCTTTTGTTGTAGGCTCTTTGACTTTGTTGACTTCTTCTGGCTGTCTTCTTTGTCACCAAAGAAAGATTCCAGAGTATGAGACTGAATCTGGGTGCATTTTCGCTGCCTGGCCATGTTCCCAGCCAACTAACTTGATCCTTGAGTTTTTCGGCAGGGTATGACTGCTTGTAGAGTTAAGAGAACTATGTTCAAAGCTTGGGGGGATGTGCCAGCTCTGCCACACCAGCACTCCTCCTTCCCCAAGAACTCCCAACCCAGACTGGACTTAGATTTTCAGCAGGCTCTTCACTCCTGCTCTGATCTGCCACTTAATTCTTCCCACCAGGTGGGCCTGGGGCTGGAAGCAACTGCAGCTGTAGTTCTGTAGCTGCCCCACCTCCGCTGCCCCCGGGGCAGTAGCCGAACCTCAAACTCCTTCCACTCCTGCAGCTTTTCCCACTAACCTTCTCTGTTGTCTTTGGTGTTTGTGGGTTGAGAAGTCTGGTAACTGCTGCAGTTCACTGATTCAGGGCACTAGGGCACGCTCCGCCTGGCTCCTGGTCTGGTTGGTCTGCGCCGCCCACACTGGGCTCTGCTCCGCTCCCAGCTCCATGCAGTATAGACCTCACCCAGAGACCATCCAGGCTGCCCTGGGCTGGAGCCCTGCTTCCCTCTACTATTTTGTGGATTCTGTAGTTCTAGAATTGGTTCAAAGTCATTTTTTATAGGTTTTTGGAGGGACTCAGCAGGGAGCTCATGCTAGTCCCTGCTTTCTTGCAGCCATCTTGGCTCCGCCCCTGAATATTCTGGTATCTATAAGAACTTTGCCTTGATCTTTGACTTCATTAAGGTATAAGCCTACTAGAGCTATTGCTGGGACAAAAAGCATAAGGAATTGTGTTACTTTTCCTTTCTAGCGTAGTTTCCTTCATGTGCTTCAGTCAGTGGATGAAATTGTGCTAATTACACAAAGTCCCAGAACACTGAAGATCTACTCAATTAGATCCACAATGATTCAAAAGTTCAACCTCACAACCTCACCATTCATGGTGGGGAGAGGAGGAGTTACTGAGAAATGTCATATGTATATGTACACGTATACACATACATGCACATACTTAATAAAAACATGTATACATATTCATATATATATACACATATATACAAACCACCTATAAGGCTATATGTAAAACTATATGCAAGTATTTAGGTATCTATTTATATGTAGTATAAATATATGTACATATATAATATATTTATATAGACACAAAAACTGAACAATGAATTAAAAAATTAAATAAACAATTTAATAGGAAGAAAATAGAGGCATTTGGAAGATTCTGCAGTGTTTTCAATGATTTTAAACATCTCCTTGCAACATATTTTAACACAAATATTATCTTGAAATATTAACTGACTGTGAATCATTAAATACCCACAGTTTCCAAAGGATCAAAACTATTGGTCACTCAAAGGTAAATGGAGTCACATGTTGGGCTATAACATCACAAATGATAGATTTTGTGCAGAAAAAAATAGAAATATCACCAAAGAGATGTATGACTAGAAAAGAATTTGAATTAGACATATATTGATAGAGATAATGAATAAACAACTCACTTGCTTCATTGGTACACAAGCAAAGTCAAGAAACCTAACAAAACACTCCTATCAAGGTAGAAGACAAAAGTAGGATTCAGACAGAATAAGAAGGCATGCTACTTACCCCACTGCATAGAGACTAACTACCTGAATACTATAAACCCATTGAAATTGAGTACAATACAGGAGTTTACTCATTGAGGAATATAGGACTAGTTGCATCTACACAAAATGACCTTTGACTACTGTTTAGTTCTTAGGTATGATTTTAATAGGGTTTTTGTTTGGTTTTTTTGTTTTATTTTGGTTTTGCATCATCTCTGCTGTCAATTGTTTCTTCTGTGGTCAGTGTTCCTGTGCCCAAATCTAATTTGTCCTTATAATCCATTGTAGGTTTGGAAATCAGTTAACTGGATTTGTTGGAACTGCATGTAAAATAAATATAAATAGACTCTAATGGCTAGAGGAGCTCTCCTAAAGAGTTTATGGTCTTGATTCTGCATTTTTTGTGATTTATATTTTGGTTGTTAAGAGAGTTTTACTTCTTCCTTCCTGATCCTTAATTATCTCCTACATTTTGGTCCTCTTCAACAACAAAGTACAACAACCAACCAACCAACTACTGTATCCTCAATGATTAGCATGGTGTCTCACACAATTAACAACTATTTATTGGTTAATTGATTACAAATAGCCCGACAGTGAACTTCTGATTATGTTGCATTACCTCTGTGTTTGGTACCCAGTATTGTATTTTGACAGAAGCTGAAAAAATATTTAATTCAACTGTATGGTAGAAGTCATTCTGCTTTGTGGTAGTGAGTTGGTATTATCAACAGCTAAGATAGGGTGTGCCAAATAACATGGCTGGAAAGCTATTACTCTCAACCTAACCTCCCTGATTTTGACCTAATTGGTGAAAATTGTCACTACTGGGAAGGAATATCCACAGCCAGTAGACTTCTGGCCTGACATCACCATGCTTTTCAACTTCTAATCAACTTTATTTCCTAATTTTCTCCAACTTTCCAATGTCCCTAAATCTTTCTTGCCCTCCCCTTTGATTTATCAACCTGACTTTCCTAATTCACCTTGACAGATTTGCTACTGTTTAGTTTTAATGTTTTCTCAGTGTTAGCAACCATAATTAGAAATGGTAAAATGTCAATGTATATGTTTTTCTTAGTGAATTTATTGACCTGTATTAAAAATACTGGTATTTTCACAACCAATAAATATCAACTTCTAGGATCCCTTTTAGCTCTAAATATTATAAAAAATAAGTATAGGATACAAGTTCTATATAGTAGGTGCATGCTCCTACTACTCTTTTCCTCCCATCCCCCTTTATCCTCCTCCAATAAAGTTGTTTTTGAAGGTCTGTCTGTTAAGTGTTAGCCTCAGGCTCTATATGTACATAGTTGCTTATTCATTAAACACTTAACTCTCTCAAGTACAGGTTGTTTTGGTTTGAGTTCCTGACTAGGTATGAACCTTGCTGGCCTAGTCCCAATCTTTCAAAAAAAGCAGTGTGGGCCCAGTGAGAAATTCTAAGTTTTCTCCCTCTTCTCTCCGTACATGTCTTTTTTTAAATGGAAATCTGAGTGAGATGCTTGCTTTTGATTTTGTATAAATGCTTTCATCCTGTTAAAAATGTCTGTGTATGCCTATGACTTAATAGGATTTTTAGCATATGTTACACTTTGTAAAAGGCTTTGACTATATTCACGCAGTTTTAGATATTTTTGTTTTAAATGCAATTAATTACATTATTTTTTGTAATTTTAAACCATCCTTTATGGCTAATGTAACTCTAACTTGATCATAGTCAGTGACTTTTTCTTTTGATAAGTTGCAATAATCTTTTTATCAGGATTTAATTTTTAAAATTTTAACAGACATTCATTGGTTATAGTATTTTATAATTCTCTTGGCTTTAGGTATTTTGGCTATATTTGTCTTGTAAAAGGAATGCAATAGAGTATTTTCTTTCGCAAATTTTGAGAATAATTCAACTACTATAGATACTATTATTTAACATTCATCTGGACCAAGAGATTTTTCCTTTGGTGGTTCCTTTGTAGCCAGTTCAATTTTCTTTTCTGAAATAGGATCACTTTAAGATTTCTATTTCATGTTCTATTAGTTCGTACATTTTATATTTTATAAACAATTTATTACTTCTGATTTTTTCAGTTTTCTGCGTAAAGGTGTAGTTTTTGATAATTCTTTTTATTCCTTCTCTTATTTCTCCTTTTATGCTAAATTGTTTTTCTTCCCTATTGTTTGTCAGATTGGCTGAAAGTATATCAATTTTATTAGCATTTTCAAAGAATTAGTTTTTATTTTATCAGTTATTTGGGTTTTTTCAATTTCCAACATCCATTTCTCCAATATTTAAGTTCTTCATTCATGTTTATTTTAGAATTATCAGTTAGTTTTCTAATTTTTAATCATATATTAAGTACATGAAACTTTTATTTTTTTTTCTATTTTGGTAAGCTATGGTCTTAGGAATATAATTTTTCTCTGAGGTCTGCTGTAATTGAATCCCAAAAATAAACTATTAGTTGCTCAGAATGCCTTGTCAAGTCTTCATTTAATTCTATGTCTTCTGCTTGTGCTTCTAATATAGATTATAGTTTTATGCTCTGTAAATGGGATTTTTTGGGTTTTTATGTTGCTTTTTAATGTTGATTACATAATTTATCTGTGCTCTATTATATGTTCAGTTTTTGTGCCAAGTAGTGCTGAGAAATATGCTGGAGAGCACCCCCAGGGAAAGAGGAGGCTTCTGACAACCAGACGACCCCTCCCCCACACCTCAGGAAACCAAAAGCCATAATACACAAAGCCAGTAACTAGGCTCACAATTCCCAAAACAAGAAATCTGGGACAAAGATCTCTCAGCCCTAAAAGCAGATATCTACTGTAAAGCCAGGAAAAAGGTAACCAACATGGAGAAGAACACAAAAAAACCAAGGACCATTGATTCTTTTTATGGAGACAGGGAAGATCAAAATACCAATTCAGAAGCATTGACACTATAGTCACATCTGATACCTCAAAAGGGAATGTGAACTGGTCTCAAGCCCAAAAAGCATTCCTGGAAAAGCTAAAGGAGGATTTTTAAAACCAACTTAGGGAGGTAAAAAAAAAAAACACTGATGAGATCAAATCTTTGAAAAGCAAAATTGGTGAAATGGCTAAGGATATTCAGAATCTAAATAGGGAAAATGACACTCTGAATGGATCAACCAATTGGAAAAGGAGACTCAAAAGCAAAATGAAGACAGCAATGCATTAAAAATTAGAATTGAGGGGGCAGAGCCAAGATGGAGGCTGAAAATCAGGGACTTGCATGAGCTCCCCCGAGGTTCCTCCAAACACCTATAAAAAATGACTCTGTACAAATTCTAGAACTGCAGAACCCAGGAAATAGCAGAGGGAAGCAAGGCTCCAGCCCAGGACAGCCTGGATGGTTGCCGGGTAAGGTCTATTGAGCATGGCGGGGGTGGGGCAGAGTGAAAAGAATTCATGGTTCGGCCACCATAGGCAGCGGAAGTGGTGCAGCTACAGAACTATAGCTGCAGTTGCTTCTGGCCCCAGGTATATCCATTCAGAGCAGGAATGCAGAGCCTGCTTAAGATCTGAGTCAGGTCCGGGTTGGTGGTTCTTGGGGGAGGAAGAGCACTGGTGTGGCAGAGCTTGCTGTGAGAAATAGCTCTGAAAACAGCAGCTCATCCCCTCAAACTTGGAACAAATTACTCTCTACTCTACAATCAGTCATACAGCGATGAAAAACTCAAGGGTCAAGTAGTTGGCTGGGGCTATGGCCAGGCAGCAAACACAGACTCAGATTCAGACTCAGACTTTGGAATCTTTCTTTGGTGACAAAGAAGATCAAAACATACAACCAGAAGAAGTCAACAAAGTCAAAGAACTTACATCAAAAGCCTCGAGAAAAACATGAACTTGTCTCAGGCCATGGAAGAGCTCAAAAAGGATTTGGTAAAGCAAGTTAGAGAAGTAGAGGAAAAATTGGGAAAAGAAATGAGAAGGATGCGAGAAAACCATGAAAAACAAGTCAATGACTAGCTAAAGGAGACCCAAAAAAATACTGAAGAAAATTATACCTTAAAAATAGACTAACACAAATGGCAAAAGAGCTCCAAAAAGCCAATGAGGAGAAGAATGCCTTGAGAGGCAGAATTAGCCAAATGGAAAATGAGGTCCAAAAGACCACTAAAGAAAATACTATCTTAAAATTTAGATTGGAGCAAGTGGAAGCTAGTGACTTTAATAGAAATTAAGATATTATAAAACAGAACCAAAGGAATGAAAAAATGGAAGACAATGTGAAATATCTCCCTGGAAAAACCACTGACCTGGAAAATTGATCCAGGAGAGATAATTTAAAAATTATTGGACTACCTGAAAGCCATGATCAAAAAAAGACTCTAGGTATCATCTTTCAAGAAATTATCAAGGAGAACTGCCCTGATATTCTAGAGCCACAGGGCAAAATAGAAATTGAAAGAATCCACTGATCGCCTCCTCAAATAGATCCCAAAAAGAAAACTCCTAGAAATATTGTCACCAAATTCCAGAGCTCCCAGATCAAGTAGAAAATACTGCAAGCAGCCAGAAAGAAACAATTTGAGTATTGTGGAAACACAATCAGAATAACGCAAGATCTAGCAGCTTCTACATTAAGAGATTGAAGGGCTTGGAATACGATATTCTGGAGGTCAGTGGAGCTAGGATTAAAACCAAGAATCACCTACCCAGCAAAACTGATTATCATACTCCAAGACAAAATAGGGATTTTCAATAAAATAGAGGACTTTCAAGCTTTTTCAATGAAAAGACCAGAGCTGCATAGAAAATTTGACTTTCAAAAACAAGAATCAAGAGAAGCATGAAAAGGTAAACAAGAAAGAGAAATCACAAGGGACTTACTAAAGTTGAACTGTTTTGTTTACATTCCTACATGGAAAGATGTTGTGTATAATTCATGAGACCTCAGTATTAGGGTAGCTGAAGGGAATATACATACATACATACACACACACACACATACATATAATGGAGAAAGAAAGAGAGACAGAGAGAGACAGAGACAGAAAGGGCACGGGGTGAGTTGCATATGAAGGGATGATATCTAAAAAAATAAAATCAAATTAAGGAATATATGAGAGAGGAATATATGGAGAGAGGGAGAAAGAGAGAGATAGAATGGGGTAAATTATCTCGCATAAAGGTGGCAAGAAATAGCAGTTCTTTTGGGAGGGAAGAGGGGGCAGGTGTGGGAGAATGAGTAAATCTTGCTCTCATCAAATTTGACCTGAGTAGGGAATAACATACACACTCGATTTGGTAGCTTACCCCACAGGAAAAAAGGAGGAAGGAGATAAAAAGGGGGGACAATAGAAGGGAGGGCAGATGGGGGAGGAAGTAATCAAAAGCAAACACTTTTGAAAAGGGACAGGGTCAAGGGAGAAAATTGGATAAAGGGGGATATGATAGGAGAGAGGGAAATATAGTTAGTCTTTCACAACATGAGTATTGTGGAAGGGTTTTGCATATTGATGCACATGTGGCCTATGCTGAATTTCGTGCCTTCTTAGGGAGTATGGGTGGGGAGGGAAAATGGGAGAGAATTTGGAACTCCAAGTTTTAAAAGCAGATGTTCAAAAAAAAGTTTTCGCATTCAACCAGGGAATAATATATACAGTCAATAGGGTATAGAAATTTATCTTGCCCTACAAGAAAGTAAAGGAAAAGGGGAAGGGGGAGAGTGGGGTGACTGAAGGGAGGGCTGACTGGAGAAAGGGGCAATCAGAATATATGCCATCTTGGAGTGGGTGGGGGGATGGTACAAATGGGGAGAAAATTTGTAATTCAAACTCTTATGAAAATCAGTGCTGAAAACTAAAAATATTAAATAAATTAAATAAATAATTTTTTAAAAAGTTATATCTTAAAAAAATTAGAATTGAGCAAGTGAAAGCTAATGACTCTGTGAGGCATCAAGAAGTAGTGAAACAAAATCTAAAAAATGAAAAAAATAGAAGAAAACATGAAATATCTGATTGGAAAAACAACTGACATGGAAAATAGATCCAGGACAGACGATTTAAGAATTATTCATCTACTGGAAAGCCATGATGAAAAAAAGAGCCTGGACAATATCTTCAAAGAAATTATAAAAGATAAATGCCTAGAGGCCCTAGAACCAGAAAGGAAAATAGTCATTGAAAGAATCCCCTATTTAGCTCCTGAAAGTGATCCCAAATTGAAAACTCCAAGAACTATTATAGCCAAATTTCAGAATTACAAAGTCAAGGAGAAAATACTACAAGCAGCCAAAAACAAACAATTGAAATATTGTGAAACTATAGTCAGGATCACACATCATCTATCAGCTTCTCAATTAAATGAGAGGAGAAATTGGAATATGATGTTCCGAGGGGAAAGGAGCTTGGACTACAGCCAAGGATCAATTCCTCAGCAAAGTTGAGCATAATTTTTCAGGCAAGGAGATCGATATTCAACAAAATAAGGGAATTCCAAACCTTCCTGATGAAAAGGCCAAAACTCAATGGAAAATTTGATCTTCAAATACAAAACTCAAGAGAGAAATAAAAAGGTAAACAGGGGAAAAAAACCCACAAACCTTGTTAATTAATAAGGGCAAATTGTTTACATCCTTATATAGGATTATATTATTTTATATATGTTATATATATATATATATATATATATATATATATGTATATATATGTGTGTGTGTATATATGTTATATATATATGTGTATATATATATATGTACATATATATGTCAATCTTGAGAATACTACAATTATTATGACAATTGAAAGGGATACACATAAACTGTGTGTCAGTATAAAATAACTGGCATAATGATAAAAACATAATTAAGAGATGTAAAAGGAGGGTTCTGGGAAAAGGGGTAAGGAGGTAATAGACAAAGGTAAAGTACATCAAATGAAGAGGCACAAAAATACATTATAGCAGAAGGAAAGACAGGAGGGAGAAGAGTAGTATATGAGCTTTACTCTCATCAAATTTGGTTCAAGAAGAGAGTAACATACTCTGAAAAATATAGAAATCAAACTTGTCCTACAGGCAGTAGGAGGGTAAAGGGGAAAGAAGGGGGGGGTCAGAAGGGAGGGAAGAAGTAGCAAGGGGAAAAGGGTAAGATAAGAGAAGGAAATCAAGAGGGACGGTGAATTGAGGAAGGCTGTGGTCAAAAGCAAAACTCTTTTCAGGAATGGAAGAGGGGAGGGAAAAATAAAAGCATAAATGGGGCAGGGAAGCAGGATGTATAAAAAGACAAAGTTTGTAATTATAACTGTGAATGTGAATGGGATGAACTCTCCCATAAAATGGAGGCAGATAGCAGAATGGATTAGAAACCATAATCATACCATATGTTGTTTACAAGAAACACCTTTGAAAAAGGGGGATACACACAGGGTAAAAGTAAAAAGATGGAGTAGAATATATTGTGCTTCAGCTAAAGTAAAAAAAAAAAAAGCACGAGTAGAAATCCTAATCTCAGACAAAGCAAAAGCAAAGATAAATCTAATTAAAAGAGATAAGGAAGGACACTATATCCTGCTAAAAGGCACCATAGACAATGAAGCAATATCATTATTTAACATGTATGCACCTAGTGGTATAGCATGCAGATTCTTAGAGGAGAAGTTAAGGGAGTTACAGAAAGAAATAGACAGCAATACCATACTCCTGGGGGACCTCAACATTCCCCTCTCTGAACCTGATAAATCTAACCTCAGAATAAACAAGAAATGATTTAAGGAGGTGAATAGAACTTTAGAAAAGGCAGATATGGCAGATCTCTGGAGAAAATTGAATGAGGATAAAAAGGAATATATTTTTTTCTCAATGGTACATGGCACATACTCAAAAATTGAAATAAGCATTATTTGTAATAAAGAACCATGGAAAGAAAAACTGAAAATTAATTGGAAACTAAATAATTTAATTCTAAAGAATGAGTGGGCCAAAGAACAAATCATAGAAACAATTAATAACTTCATTCAAGAGAATGACAATAATGAGACAACATACCAAAACTTATGGGATGCAACAAAAGCAGTTCTTAGGGGAAGTTTTATAACTCTAAATGCTTACATGAATAAAATATAGGAAAAGGAGATCAATGATATAAGCATGCAACTGAAAAAACTAGACAAAGAACAAATTGAAAATCCCCAATTAGATACCAAATTAGAAATACTGAAAATCAAAGGAAAGATTAATAAAATTGAAATCAAGAAAACTATTGAACTAATAAATAAATCTAAGAGCTGGTTTTATGAAAAAAAAAACAATAAAATTGATAAACCCTTGGTCAATTTGATTACAAAAAAGAAAGAAGAAAACCAAATTACCAGTAACAAAAATGAAAAGGGTGAATTCACTTCCAATGAAGAGGAAATTCAAACAATAATTAGGAATTATTTTGCCCAATTGTATGCCCATAGATTAGATAACCTCAGGGAAATAGATGAATATTTACAAAAATACAAATTGCCCAGGTTAACAAAAGAGGAAGTAAATTACCTAAATAACCCCATCTCAGAAGAAGAAATTGAGCAAGTAATGAACTCCCTAGGAAAAAATCTCCAGGGTCAGAAGGATTTACATGTGAATTCTATTAAACATTTAAAGAACAATTAATTCCTATAATTTGTAGACTATTTGGGAAAATAGGTGAAGGAGTCCAGCCAAATTCTTTTTATGACACAAAGATGGTACTAATACCTAAACCTGGAAGACTCAAAACAGAAAGAAAATTATAGACCAACTTCCCTAATGAATACTGATGTAAAATTTTTAAATAAAATATTAGCAAAAATATTGCATCAACTTATTTGGAGAATAATACACTACAACTAGGTAGGATTTATTCCAGGAATGCAAGTCTCATTCAATATTAGGAAAATTATAAGCACAATTGATCATATCAATAACAAAACTAGCAGACAGCATATGGTTATCTCAACAGATGCAGAAAAAGCTTTTGACAAAATACAACACCCATTCCTATTAAAAACACTAGAAAGCATAGGAATAAATGGAGACTTCCTTAAAATTATAAAAAGCATCTATCTAAAACCATCAGCAAGCATTATATGTAATGGGGATAAGCTAGATGCATTCCCAATAAGATCAGGGGTGAAACAAGGATGTCCATTATCACCCCTACTATTCAATTTGGTACTAGAAATGTTAGCTTTGGAATTCAGAGAAGAAAAAGAAATTGAAGGAATTAGAATAAGCAAAGAAGAAACTAAATTATCACTTTTTGCAGATGATAGAATGATTTACTGAGAAAATCCTAGAGATTCAAGTAAAAAACTACTTGAAATAATAAACAACTTTAGCAAAGTTGCAGGATATAAAATAAACCCACATAAATCCTCGTCATTCCTATATATTACTAACAAAGCCCAACAGCAAGAAATAGAAAGAGAAATTCCGTTTAAAGTTACTGTAGACACTATAAAATATTTGGGAGTCTACCTGCCAAGACAAATCTAGGGCCTATATGAACATAATTATGAAACAATTTTCACGCAAATAGAGCAAGATCTAAATAAATGGAAAAATATCAGTTGCTCATGGTTAAGCTGAGCTAATATAATAAAATGACAATTTTACCCAAATTAATTTATTTATTCAGTGCCATACCAATTGAACTACCAAAAAATTATTTTACAGAGCTGGATAAAATAATAACAAAATTCATCTGGAAGAACAAGAGGTCTAGAATATCTAGGGAATTAATGAAAAGAAATGCTAGGGAAGGTGGCCTAGCCATACCGGATATTAAACTGTACTACAAAGCAGCAGTCATCAAAACTACCTGGTACTGGCTAAGAAACAGAGTGGTTGATCAGTGGAATAGGTTAGGTACACAAGACGCAGAAGTCACCAACTATAGCAATTTACTCTGATAAACCCAAGGAATCCAGCTTCTGGGTTAAGAATTCACTATTTCACAAAAACTCTGGGAAAACTGGAAAATAGTATGGCAGAAACTGGGCATAGACCAATATCTTACATCATACACCAAAATAAAGTCAAAATGGGTACATGATTTAGGAATAAAGGCTGATACTATAAGCAGTTTGGGAGAGCAAGGAATAGTTTACCTGTCAGGTTTATGGGAAAGTGAAGGATTCATGACCCAACAAGAGATAGAGAACATTACAAAATGCAAAATCAATAATTTTGATTATACTAAACTGAAAAGTTTTTGTATGAACAAAGCCAATGTAACAAAGATTAGGAGGGAAGCAGAAAATTGGGAGAAAATCTTTACAACCAATGTCTCAGATAAAGGCCTCATATCTAAAATATACAGGGAAGTGAGCCAAATTTATAGGAATACAAGTCATTCCCCAATTGAGAAATGATCAAAGGATATGAACAGGCAGTTTTCAGAGGGAGAAATTAAAGATATCTATAGGCATATGAAAAAATGCTCTAAATCACTATTGATTAGAGAAATGCAAATCAAAACAACTCTTAGGTACCACATATCTCCTGTCAGATTGGCTAACATGACAGAACAGGAAAATGATGAATGCTGGAGAGGATGTGGGAAAATTGCCATGTTGTTACATTGTTGGTGGAGTTGTAAACAGATCCAGCCATTTTGGAAAGCAATTTGGAGCTATGCCCAAAGGGCTATAAAAATGTACATATCCTTTGACCCAACAATACCACTTCTAGGGCTATATATCCCAAAGAGATCACACAAGTGGGAAAGGGACCTGTTTGTACAAAAATATTTATAGCAGATCTTTTTGTGGTGGCAAAGAATTGGAAATCAAGGGGATGCCCATCAATTGGGGAATGGCTGAACAAGTTGTGGCATATGAAAGTAATGGAATATTATTTTGCTATAAGAAATGGAGAAGATAAGGACTTCATCATAACCTGGAAAGACCTACATGATCTGAAGCTGAGTGAGAGGAGCAGAACCAGGAGAACATTATACACAACCACAGACATATTGATTCTGTGATGACTAACTTTGATAGACTTGGATCTCCCCAGCAATAGAAGGCTCAAAGACAGCTCCAAAGGACTCATGGTGGATAAAGCTAGCTACATCCAGAGAAAGAATGGTGGAGTCTGAATGAAGATTGAGGGAAACTATTTGCTCTTTTTTTTCCTTTTTATTTTTGGTTTTGTTTCTTCTCTCCCATGATTCATTCCATTTGTCATAATTCTTCTTTGCAACTTGACTATTGTGTAAATAAGTTTAATGAGAAGCTTTATGTAGAATCTTTATCAGAGTCCATCTTGGGGGGGAGAGGAAGGAAAGGAAGAAAATTTGAAACTCAAGAACATGTAAAACTAAGTGTTGTAAACTAAAAATAAAAATCTAATTAAAAGAAAAAAATAATGAATTCTTCTCCCAAAAACTTGGAACTTTGGGTTTATCAAACACTGGATTACTATGGTCATTTACTACTGTGTATTCTGTACTTAATCTAGTCCACTGATCCAATCTATTTCTTAGCCTGTACCAGATTGCTTTAATTATTTCCACTTTATAATATGGTTTGAAATCTGGTACTGTTAGCCACCTTCCTTTGTATTTTTTTTTCATTGATTCCCTTGATTTTCTTGACCTTTTGTCCTTCCTGATGAATTTTATTACTTTTTCTTAGCTCTATAAAATACTTCTTGGTAGTTTAACACATATTTTTTTTTTAAATCTCAATGTTAGATTTGTCAAGAGAAAAAAGTTAAATTTCTTTATGATCTGTATCTTCTTATCATTCAGTTATCATTTCTTTTATGAATTTTAAAGCTATTTTATTTGTGTATATGCCTTATACTGATGTTGGTTTGTTGCTAATGATTCCCTTAAGAATTATATAATTACCCTTTTTTATATCTATTCACATTGCGAATTTTTGTCTTTGTCTGAGAGCATGATTAGAACCCAGGCTCTTTTTAGATTCATTTAATACATGGTAAATTTTGGTCGAGTCTCCCATTTTGATTTTGACTCTTGGTTTCATTGTTTTTAAAATGTTTCTTGTATACAGCAAATTGAATGACTTTGTTTTTCTATCTATAACTTTCATTTATTGGACTTTTAAAAACAATATTCACATTTAAAGATTATTAAAGTTGGATTTTGTTTCCTTCCATCTGTTTCTTTAGTCATTTTTATTTTGTTTTGTTTTAGATATTGTGGGGGTTTTTTAGCTTCCTCCTCTTTCAGGTCAGGAATTTGTCCCTGCAATTAGTTTAACACAATCTACTTTGATATAGCTATTCTCACAGACTTATCCTCCTCCCTTGCTCCTATTTGCCTACCCTTTCCTTAATGTAACATTTCTACTTAAATTATTGACTTTTTAAAAAAGTTATTCCTTTCTCCCCCCACAGCTTTTGTTCTTTCCATTCCCTCACACCACCTAAGAGGCTAATTCAAAGTTCCCCTTCTTTTCTTTCTCTCCAGCTTTTAAGTTTGTTCATTTTCTTTTTATTGTGCCTTTTTCTAAGAAGTTTTTGTTTTCTTTGTTCTCTGTGTTATTGTTCTCCCTTTCTGTATATTCTAAAATTGCATTTTCTGATGTGTAAGTTATATCATGATTTATTTCCTCTTTAATTGATCTGTGTCCCATTGGAGTTAAAGCTTTTTATAAAGGTATTTGACTCCCTTTTCTAATCAGTATCTATGTTATTGCTGTTATAGATCTTGTCTTATCCTCTTTCGTGTTCCCCCTGTTATACTTTATTTTAAAACAAAACAGTAAGAGAAGTAATATTGGTTATTCTACCTTTCAACATTGCATGGTAAAAAATTATCCTCCATCCCAAAACACAAATGCGTACAAAATAATATCCCTGTAGTACTTTTGTTGTTTAGTTGTGTCCAACACTTTGTGACCCTGTGAACCATACTGTCAATAGGGTTTTTATTTCTCAAGATACTGGAGTGGTTTGCCACATCCTTCTTCAGTGGATCAAGGCAAACAAAGCTTAGGTGACTTGTTCAGTTTCACAGAGCTAGAAAGTGTCTGAGGCCAGATTTGAGCTCAGGTCATCCAGACTCCACACCTGGCACTCACCTATCTATTGTACCACCTAGCTGTTCCTGTAGCACACACACCTGCTAAGGCCTTCCTTCTGAGATGACCTGCAATTTACAATGTACATATCTTGTTTGTACATAGTTGTTTCAATGTTGTCTCTCCCATTAGAATATTAACTCCATGAGGGCAAGGATCATGTTTTGGCCTTTCCTCCCTATCCCTCTGACTGGAGTTGGAGAGCTCCTCCCAGAACCTGCATTTAAGGAGGGTGACTAGGCAACCCATCTCTTCATTTCTCATCCTCCTGCATTCCACTGGTGAAGTTTGGTACAAGTACTTCCCTTTTTCAAAAAGATTCCTTTTTGTGCTGTCTTTCACCCCACTAACTTGTAAGATTCTTGAGAGCAGAGGTTTTTTTTTCTTTGTACTCCCTTCAATGCTTGGAAAATAGTAGTCACTTAATAAATGTTTGTTGACTTACTAACTGGCACATAGTGAATACTAACGAAATATAAAGATGATGATGATGATGATGATTCCTCTTCCCTTCTGACAGTACTCTTTAGCAGAGTCTCCTCCATCTCCCCGCTGGTGCAAGCCCACCCTTTTCAGGCCCTTAGGTTCAATGCTTCCCTTCTACCATCTCCATTGTGCCACAGATACCCTTTTTTAAGGCCAAGAGGCTATAGGAGTCATTATTCTTCTAGTGTTTGCCTATAGATTCTCTCTGTTTTTGTCTCTGTCTTTTTGTCTCTCTATCTCTCTGGTTTCTACCTGTCTCTGTTTCTCTCTGTCTCTGTCTTTCTCTATCTCTATGTGTCTGTCTGTCTCTGTCTCTCTCCTCCCTGATCTATACAGTCAGTCCCAGTCTTTTGCCTAAGCTGCCCTCTCATATCCCCAGTTGTTCATTAGCTAGATTTTCAAGAGGCATCTTAAACTTAATATGTCAAAAATTTAATTCATTACCTTTCCAATCTTCTTTAAAAGTGTCCTTTACCAGTAAAGGTGCAACCCCTCCTTACAATGTCTCAGGTTTATAATCTTGTCATTATCCTGGATTTCTATCTCTCCTTTGCCTAATGTATCTAATCAGTTGACAAATATTTCTACCTCTCTCTCCACATCTTTCATATCTAATCCCTTCTTTCCATTGACATAGCTACCACTTTATTTCAGGCTTTCTTCACCTCTCATCTGTATTATTGCAAAGCTTCCTAATTGGTCTCTCTGCCTTGGATATCTTACTCCTCCAGTCCACTGATGCCAAAGTAATTTTAAGCAAACATTTTTCCACGTGACTCTCCTACTCAACTAACTCCAGTGGCTTCCTAGACCTCTAGAATAAAATAAAAGCTATTCTGTTTAGCTTTTAAAACCCAAAACAGCCTAGACCCAACCTATCTTCCACCCCCACTGGCCATTATTCCACTTAATGCACTCCTAGATCCTCTATTCTTGCTACTTCATCATTTGGCTGCAGGACTTCATAATGTCCTTTTCAACTTCTTTGCACATTTTGGTTTCTCCCATTAGATTGTGAGCTCTTTGAGGGCAGGGACTGTTTTTGCCTTTCTTTGTGTCTCCAAGGATTGGAATAGTTTCTGGCACATAGTAGTCATTTGAGAAATACTTCTTAACTTGACTTTTCCTCCGACATGACTTTTTGTCCTTCTATCTCCATATCTTTGTACTTGCCATTCCTCAGGCCAATAATGCATTCCCTTCTTACTTCTACCTCATAGAGTTTCTCTCTTTCTTAAAGATACAGCTCAGCTATCAGCTTCTAAATAGTCTTCCTTGAAGCCTCCCAACTGCTAGTGGCTTTTTTTCAAAACTTCCTTGTATTTAACTACTTCATATACATTTGTATTTATTAACTTCATGTTTATGTTATATATGTTTATATGTATTTGTTGTCTCTACTATTAAAACATATGGTCCTTGTGAATAAAGACTACTTCATTCCTTGTAATTGTATCCCTGGTACCAAAAACATGACAGTCAATTGATAAATACTTCTTGATTGATCTGTCTTCAATAATCTTAAGAATGGGTTAACTGATTTCCATTACTTATTCTTTCTCTAGTAGCTATATTAAATTATTATTCTTTTGTTTTGAGGATGCTTACAAGTTATATATTCCTCTTAAGTCTTTTTTTGGTGTATTTTTTTTCAAGAATGTCTCAAATGGCTCTTTTTTGTTGAATATCCATCTTTTATTCATTGATGATTAGACTCAGGTTTGCAGACTATGTCATTTAATTTTGGATTGTACCTAGTGCTCCTTTGAGTCTGAGAATATGTTATTCCATTTCCTTTTGTGGCTTCTCATGGCTATTGAATAATCTTTTTCAGAATTTTTTTGTCATTGAAATTATTAAAATTAACCACTATTCACTTTGGTGTTTAGAGTGTTCATTTATTTATTTTTTGCATTTTTTGCATTTTGCTCCTCTCAAGGAAATCTGTAGATTCTTTCAATTGGTGCTTTGTTGCCTGTATTTAGAAGTTCTGGACAATTTTCTTATATTATTCCTAAATTATGATTTTCAGTAATGTTCTTCTGGGAGACCTATGATCTTTTAGCTATCTTTGTGCATACTGTCTTCAATTATTGAATACTTTTTAAACTCAATAGTTTTTCTAAGTGTGTTTTATATGTAGTAACAACATATTGACAGTGACTCATAACAAGTATAATTGTCAATAAATGCTTATACTGAATTATAGAATTGAGAGTCTAAAGGCTAAATCTATATAGCAAATGATATGTCAGCTAATAAATGACTCTTTTTTTACTGCCTACTTGACTTAATTCCTTCTTCCTTACCTCCTTTTCTTCCTTCTTTCCACTTTCATTTTCTTTCTTTTTTCATCTTCCTTTGTTCCCTCTTTTTCCTTTCTTCTTTTCTTTCCTTCTTTTTTCTTTTTTTTTTGCCCACCATGATGTCACTATAATTTTTCATAGGATTCATCTAATGATTTTTCCTAGTCCCTACTGCACATTTTTGCTCAATCTCTGTTTTCCCTATTCTGAGAGGTGGCATAATTTGGTGGATACCAAGTTGGCCTACAAGTCAGAAATACTGATTCAGGGGCAACCTCTGACACATACTGGCTGTATAATCCTGGGCAAGTCATTTGGCTTCTCAGTGTCCCCTGTACCTCTCCTAGACTATAAGATGCAAAGAGATGGGGGGATTTCCTCAACAGGGTTCCTCCCTTATGCCAATTAAATTACATATCCAGTACCATTCCATAGTATATTACTCCCAAATTTAGAACTTATAGTTTAGAGAGAATCATTCTTGATGTTAGGTTCTCTATTACCATAAGTTTACATTCATTAATCCCTGAAAATAATAAAAAGTGAAACAAGGGTGCAGTTTATTTGCATTATACTTGTATTCATGACAAACAAGCCTTGTGTACATTTTCTGAACGTTTTCCATTTTTTCCTTTCCTTTTTTTTCTTTAAATAGCAGGCAGACAAGTCTTTTGATGAAAGGAACTCAGACCAAATTTTCATAGCATTAATGTTATAGTCCTGGCTATTTTCCAGCTTTACCATGATAGGAGAAAAACCCTCCACTTTAATAACTAAATTAATTTTTTCCTCCCACAACAGCATGGGCAATTATTAAAGTCAGAAAGATCTTGGCAGCCTCTTCTACTGGTACATAGAATGGTGCATTCTCATCATATGATTAATTAATGTTCCTGATTCAAGGAGATATGAAATCGGTTTACATTCCTTCTGTTATTGAATAACCTAACGTGCATTATTGCTCAGGCATATTTTACATTCATGCAGTTAAATGGCAAGTAATAAGCCACAAAGGCCCAACTTTATTCTGAATGCTGTTTGAGTTACTGAATACTATAATTTGGGAGGAGGCACAGTACAGGGGTAAAGTGCACAAATGGGGTGGGGGGCAGATAATAAAGAGGAAGAGATGGATTTTCTAATTGCTACTGTCTGAGGAGCTTCTCTTTGGCATCTATTCTGACCATGGTTTATTATGTGAGCTTGTTCAAGTCATATAATCTCATGTTAACAAGTTTTCCTATTTGTAAGTCAGTACAATACAATATTTCTCTGAACGTACTTTATAATCTCTGTATCCAGTTCTGATTTTAAGAAAGTTTTACTATAATGGATGAAGCACTTGTCAGGTAGGTATAGGCCCGAGTGCTCTCAGTAAATATACATATAGGCATATATAGATACATAGATAGATGGATAGAGAGATAGATACGTTTAGATAGCTACAGCTATAGATGGATATAGGTATAGATGTATAGACAGTATTGCCCTCAAGGAGCTTACAATCTAATATAATCTTTTGCCTCTTTTTGCATACCTAATGTTTATCACAGTGCTTGGCACATAGTAGGCACTTAATAAATGTGTGTACACACATATAAGTGTGAATACACATGTATATGTATATGTTTATGTATATGTATACAATTCTAACTATAGTATACAAACATATTTAAAGTGCCCAAAGAATGAGAGATTTGGGTTTAAAAGCCACCTTTGTTCTTTTCCAGAACCCCAAAACAAAAACTTACTTGTTGCCTCCTGTAAAAACATGTTTAAACTATATTCAAAGAAAATCATATATTTATAAAAAGAAATTGTACTAAGTCTCCCTTTTTCCTCCCTACCTCTTCCTTTCCTTCTTTCCTTTTGTCCTTCCTTCTTTCCTTCCTTCTTTCTTTTCTCCCTTCCTTTCTTTCCTTTTTTTCTTCCTTCTTTTTCTTTCCTTTTCCTTCCCTTTCTTCCACAATAATGGGTTGAGTGCTTACTTAAGCACAAATCACCAGCTTAAACGCCAGTTGGAAATATGAAGTTAATATCCTACCAAAAATGAGTTCTGTGTCATCACGGGTAGTTAATAACCTTCAAATTCTTTATTGAATTTAATGCATTTACATTTTATGTCCCTTCCCCTTTGCAGGCAGTTGCCTTCCTGACCATAAGTTGGCAGAAAAGGTTTTTGTAACAGAAGGCTAGCCCATTACCCAAAGAACATCATTACAAAGCTGAAATTTTCATGCCATCAAGTCATCAGATAAGCATACCTTTCCTTACTGCTGAATCACTATCAGCAGAAAAGAACTGGACCTTTAGTAAAGAACTCACCCATACTCAACAAATCTCATTGCATGGGTTGTTTCTCATGATGAAAGATCAAATGATGGTTAGAAGTGAGGGTTGGGGTGAAACTGTCACAGAGAATGACAAGCAATGGAATGAACTGAAAATACAGAAATTTTAGAAAATAAGGGAAGAAATAGTAATTTATCTATGTAGTGATAAAGAAAGGGGAGGGCAGATAGATATGGCGCATTTGAAAACAATTTTCCTCCAGTCTCTCATGTAGCATATATTATTGAGCCACTGAAATTCTGCTTTACTGAGAACAATATTTGTTAAAACAGAGTGGCTTTCAAGAAAGGAGAATAGCTCCATTTTATAAGTAATATAAAAAGTAAAAAAACTGATGCTCTTGAATAATTCAAGAATCTGCTGAAAAACCACATTTGTAGAGTTTAAACTCTCAAAACCCCAACATTTTGTCTTTTAATGTAATGTAATAGGAGTTTAACTCTTATGATTCTGATGGAGATTATTGAATTGTGCCTGAAGTAATGGATAAGGGTCCTAACGAGAAAAAATTATTCTGGTTAACAGAACATGAAAGCAGGTTTTCTCTTCCCATTTATCATTACAAAACTTCTAATCCAGTAGGCATACTCTTGAAGGCATTTAAGAATTCTAAAACACATATCCAGGGTAGTAGCTGTAGCAGTAATAGTAGTAGTGGTAGCGGTAGCAGTAGCAGCAGCAGCAGCAGTAGTAGTAGTGGTAGTAGTAGTAGTAGTAGTAGCAGTAGTAATAGTAATATTAATAATAATAGTAGTAGTAGTAATAGAAAAAGTAGTAATAGTAGTAATTAGCATTTAAAGAGTAATAACAAGCATTCACTATATCTAGATGGAATACTGGAGAGTGCTGAATCTGGAATCCGGATGACCTGATTTATGATCCTGGGCAAGGTATTTAACTTCTGTCTGCCTCAGTTCCCTCATCTGTAAAATGGAGATAATAAAAGGTAAATGACTTGCCCTGTGTCACACAGGTAGTTAGTGTCTGAAATGGGACTTAAACTACTATCTGACTGATTCCAAGTCTAACACTATCTACATCCCTTTTCCCTCAATTCTATGCATATTTTGCTTTTATTTCATGGTCTGTATTTCCTGCAGCCCTAGTGCATTGTTTTAATCAATCTAAAGTAACTTCCTAATAAATATTTGAAATGATTCTATTACCTGCAAAAAAGTTAAGATGTTCCATTTTTTTCTGATTTCCTTTGTCTTATTTTTTCACAGTTGACAGTAGTCTTCTTTGACCTTTTTTAAAATAATACTCCCAATGTAGATAGCTCTCTAGACTTTGAGTGTCTAAAATATATATACATATATGTTATATATGTATTACATATATTATTCCCATTTCTGTCACTGGACTTTTTTGTATCTGTGAAATATATAATTTTTTTAAGTTCTTGGCTTCTCTATCTTTTAAATGAGTATAGTAATTCCTACTCCCTCAGGGATAAAAGATAAAGGGCTATCTTCAGATCCAAGAAGACTTGTCTTTGTTGTGTTTCTCGTGCTCACCAGCTGTGTGACCATGGAGAAGTCATTTATCCTATTTCCACTGGCACTTCTTGAAGACTATGTGTTATTCCTACTAAAAATCTCCATCATAGAAGGGAGTTTTCACACTGGGATTTCCCTGTATATATGAAATTACTGTTCTCTATCAAAATAAATAAACAAAGCCTTCTAAACTGTAATATTATGGGGATAAAAGAAAAGACAGATGTGGGGGAAACTTTAGCTCTTATAAAAAATTCAAAACATTATGTATTCTGTAATTCCTTAAAGCTACAAGATGTGTTTATGGGTGTTTATTAAAATCCTACTATGTGCCAGGATCTGTTGTTAGGTGGAAATACAAAGACAAAGATGAAAAACTTTCTGTCTTCAAGGAGTTTTTATTCTGTGGGGGTCAGGGGGCAACACATATATATGTATGTATGTACACATATGTGCATACCTAACTGTATGTATAAGCTTAGAACTGCACTAAGATCATGTGTATGTATAAACATGAAAATACATAGAAAATGAACAAAAACACAGATCTTTGGGGGTGAAGCATGGCATCAGTATCTTTAGGAATCAGGAAGGGCCTCATGTAGAAGTTAATTCCTGAGCTGAACTTGAAGGGAAGCAAGGATTTTAATACATGAATGTGAAAAAGGAATGCATTCTAACCATTGGAAATACCCTGAGAAAAATCAGAATGAGGTAAGATGTGTGTTATGGGTGAGAAACAATAGGAAAGCCAGTTTAGCTGGACTATGAAGTATGTCAAGGAATGTAGTTAGAAAGGTAGTTTGGATTCAAGTTGTGAAGATTTTCTACACCTAACATAAGAGTTTTCATTTGATCTTAGTGATAATAGGGAGCCAAAGAAATTTATTGAGTGGTAAGTGATGCGGTAAGACCTGGGCTTTAGAAAAAATCACATTGGCAGCTGTATGTAAGATGAATTAGAGAAATTTGAGGTATGAATTATGAAGCTATTGTCATAGTCTAGGGCAGAGCTAACTAAGGCCTGAACTACATTGATGACCATGTAAATAGGGAGGATGGGATGATGCAAGAGATAATATAGAAATAGGATTGACAAGACATTGCAATTAATTGATTCAATATATGGATTAAGGATAGGGTCATCCCCAAAACGACATAACAATAGAGGACTTACAGCTCTTTTCCCATGCTCACCAAATTATCAGAAGTAGATTTATGAGCTCCTGGCTAATTAGTACCCAGACGAAAAAAGAAAAAACTCTTTTCCTGCAAATTCAGATTTGAGAATTCCATGAAATTATGAAAAATGCCCTCAACTTTCACATCTTTTTAGTTTAGTAATTCAAATTGTAATCTTTCATGTTACAGAAGAGCAAATGTGTTCTTAAAAATGCAATTTTCATTTTAAAGTGAACCAGTTCTATTGAAGTACACAAATGAGGGTCCTTAATTTTGTTCCTAGTCTACCAAGAAGCTGAGCTCCACTAGGAACGAATAGGGCAGGAAGCTTTAGTATGCAGAAAGCACTTGCTTAGAGTTGATTCACCTGCCAGTTGTGATTAATTTGCTATTTCTTACAATGTCTCACTTTGATTATTAATGATAATGATTTGATTTATGAGTTCTGTCCACTGAATACTCTCAATTTCCAAAGATGTATCCTTTTGGAGGAAAAAAAAAGAGAGAGAGGAGAGAGCAAGAGAGAGCGAATCTCTTGGGGAGATAGTGAGTCAGGTAATGGAATGTGGCATCATTTACTTCTAAACTCCAGTTCAAATCTATCTCCCCATATTTTCCTTTGGAGTAGTTGGAAATCTGAAAGCTGGGGCACAGATATTGTACATAATGAATGAGAGAGGGAAATCCATGATTACACCTCTGTTCTGTGGCTTTGTCTCTGTTTGTGTTGTAGGACTAGAGAACATTTGGGACCAAGGCTTTTGGATTAGTAAAACTCAAATTAGTCTGGACAGAGAATTAAATCATAGATGTTGCTCTGCATATTAAGATGTCGCAATTCAGGCTATCTGTAGAAGCTGAGATTTTTCAGATTGAATGCTTCTATGCTAGTTAATGGAATGGTCAACATAAAATATTAAAATAATTTGATCTCAATGGTGCAATATGCATCCTCGGCAGATTAATTCAGAAAAAGAAACTTCAGAGAATGCCATGTTGTGCTCCCCCCACCCTTTTAGACACACAACTACAAAATAATGAAAAACAATTGAAAAAACAAAGACTCTTCTCTTTCCTCATAAATGTCTCAGGTAAATTTCAGGGAAATAAATTATAGAAATAAAAGTAGCAATGATAAATAGATAAAACATCCTTCAAGTATGATGACAGTAACTAACCTTCCCATGTAGCTATGGTTAAATAATTGCCAGTGCTTCATGAGCATAACTTTGGCTGTGAGATTCATATCTACGGTCTGTGTACACACTTCATTGTGGGGACAGGTAAGTGGTGATGTCTTTTTCCTTTTATCTGGATTTGGGGGAAACAATACATGAAATAGCAAGAGGCAAAATAGAGAAGGTTTCTAATATGCATGATTAAGCCTCTCTAATTAATATTATTAAACAACAATAGCTACAGAGTACTATTTCATTCTATGCAATCAGAAAAGTGTAGATTCATTCCTCCTCCTAAAATTCAACTCTTACACTTTTTCATTTATTTCTGTTCAAAATGCAAGGTAAAATCTGGACAGTAGGTTGTTTGTCAATAGAAAATTACCTCCTGACTTTGGCAAATGTGAGATAAAAATATTTCTCTGTAACATTTTATCAAAAAAGATGAAAGAGTTTATGTGCTCTATGATAGGAAAGAGTAATGTACATTTTAACCTGATATTGTCATTAAGGGGGAAAAAAGGATTCTGTCCTGAAATCCAATTTCATTATTTAGCAACCTTTCTTGAGCATCCATTGAGTGCTAAGCATTATATCATTAATAATACTTGACATTCCAAGGACTTTCATAAAAATCTCCTTTGATCCTTACACAGATCTTATAAAGTGAGCAACTGATGGGATACGAGAGAAGGAAGGATCAAATATAGTGCTAAGGTTATGAACCTGGATGACTGAAAGGATGAAATTACCCTCAACCAAAATTGGGAAGTTTAGAGCACAATTTTTTTTAGGTAAGATAATGAGCTCTGTTTTAGAAATGTTGAATTTGAAATACCTGTTGGACATCCACTAGATTTCTTGTGGGCAGTTGTCCATGCAAAACTAGAGCTCAAGAGAAAGAGGAAGGCTGGATATATAGATTTTGGGGTCTTCTGTGGTAGCATACTACCTGATCCCAAGGGAGATGATGATATCTTCAAGATGACATTGGAAGAAGAAAAGATACCTTTTTTCTCCTCTGGAAAATGAGCCTTTTGAAACACCCAGCATAAGGAAGCAGGAAATGTATGATGATCCTGAAACGGAGTCTGAAAAAGAGTGGAATAACTATGCAACTAGGAAGAAAACCAGAATTATCAAAAGTGCTTTGGGTTACATTAGGATATGCTTGGTTCCTCTTCATTGGAAATCATCATGTACAACCTAGATGGCCTCTTGTTAAGTGTGCTATAGAGGGAATTCTTCTTCTTTTTCATGTATGGGTTGCACCAAGTGGAATCTGATGAAGCTCTTCCAACTCTGAAATTCTATGCATCTATGTATATTGAAGTCCCCAAGTATGATGGCAGATGTTGGGTTGTTGAGAAAGTATGTCAACTGGGTACTAAACTTTTTGAGAATGGTAGGAGAAAGAACTTGAGGCTGGTATGTAACAACATCAAGAATCTGGAAAGTACAATATAAAAGGATGAGCCACAATGGAAGAGAGAAATTCATGAATGATAGTGGTAGAAAAAGGGTCTGAAACTGGCTATGAGGCTTCAGGTGTGTGCCAGATCCTTCTATTGACTCAGCGTGTTAAGGAATATGACAAAAGGAACAGCCAGTACTGAACATGGTGTCCAGTAATGAAGCATTTTCCAGAGAGATCCAGATATCTGGGAGCTCAATATAATGGAAAATATACAAAAAGAAGAGCTCAAAAATGAAGAGAGATTTGTTAACAATTGAAGAAGAGAAGGACCGAGAGTGGTATGGTTGAGCTGAATGGGAAAAATAATATGGGGAAAGCTGGAAAAGAAATAAGGCTCTCCCAATGGGCGATGTAAAATCCGAGTTATCAATCTATTGATCCACGAGCATTTATTAAGCACCATGTACCAAGTACTGTGTTAGGAGGTAGGGATATAGACCAAAAATGAATTAGTAGATTGGGATAGGGAATAAGCATTTATTAAGCGCCATGTACCAAATACTGTGCTAGGAGGTAGGGATATAGACCAAAAATGAATTAGTAGATAGGGAAAGGGAGTAAGCATTTATTAAGCATGTACTATGTGCCAAACACTGCACTGATTTACAGATATTATCTTATTTGGTCCTTACAACAACCCTAGGAAGTAAATGCATTTTACAGTTGAGGAAACTGAGGTAAATAGAGGCTAAGTGACTTGCCCAGAGTGACACACCTAGTAAGTGTTTGAGACTGAATTTGAAATCAAGTCTTCCTGACTCCGGGCCCAGTATTCTATGTATTGTGTCACCTAGTAGAGGAAGAGTGCAGCCTTGCTAATTATAAGTATTAAATGGTTATAGTCTCTTCCTACCAGGCTATGTCATGAGAGAAGATGGTACTGGTGAATTGTGACATCTCTGAACACCAGGGAGCCAGAGATGATGATAGTAGGAAATTCAAGTTGAATTTTAGTTCTTTGGACACTGAACTAAGTGAGCATGTGTTAACAACTAAGTAGTTACCATTCAGCATGATAGTAGATGAAACACCATCAGAACATAGCATGCATGGGCAGCATGGGTTCTGCTCTCTGCCAGAACTGGTGTCTGAATCTCTAGGCCTTTTGCCATTCAAGATGGCATCTTTAGCCCCAGTGAGGACAGCCCAAAGTCTCTACCTGTGATCCAAGTCTTGCCAGCACCAGGAGTAATGTCTCAATCCTAATGCCATTAACACTATGTCTTTGAAGTTCTGATCTTCCAGGTATGATGTGAGTGCAGGGAAAAGTTGTTGCCTGAGTTCTAAGTCTTTACGACTCCAGGAAAGTTATTTGAGGCCAGACTCCTAGTCAGTACTAGGCTTTTGTCTGATTATGTAGGCTTTGGTGCTCAAGGCATCTTATCTTCCCAGCATTGCTCTTTTACAGAGATAAGGAAAATGAGACCAAGAGAAGCTGAGATTTGTCTAAGTAAATTGTAGAGCCAAAACTAGAAAACAACCCCCCCTGATTCTTGGTCTTTCAATTGTAGGGAAATGTATACTTACATGGTATGGTGAACTATCTTCCTGCTCAGCCTGATTCTCTTGACTTGTGGGCTCGTAAGTTCTAGTCCATGCATTGTTCAATTATTCCCTATATTGTAAATTTCCTTAGGCTAAGCCACTGAGGGACTTACAAAGAACAAATCACTAAACTATGGCCATCTACTCTAATCAACTGATCAGATTAGCTAAGGTTTTATTTATCAGGGTACTAAAATAAAAGCCCTACAAGACACAAAATTCAATGAAGTGTGTATGTTAGCAAATTCATTTTAAGTGTCAGAGGACATGAAGGATGGAAATTAAGACAAGCCCTGTCCTTAAGGAGCTTAAATTCAGTTTTTAATGGGCTTAGGGAAGAAAGGAGAAGAAATCCATAACATGAGGGAATCTCATTAAGTATCCAGGATGAGGGTTGGATGGAAGGAAAATGCTAAAGAGGAGAAAAGAGATCCTGAAAGGCAGATAGACTGGCTTTTTCAAACAAACCTTCACATCTACTCCAAGGGAAGGCCTTGTACATCTGTTCATTTTCCCAAGTAGTCTTCTTTTAAAATAGGCGACCAAGAATGTTAATTTCAAAGATATTTCTCTCCAAGGTATAATTGTGGAGCCAGGAAAATTTAGCATCACTTTGAAGTGTCTTCCTCCCTATTCTGAGCATTATTTTCTTAATTGCATGTACCAGTATGCTTCCAGAAGTCCTTCTCTGTTAAAGAAAAAGCCAATTTTGACCCAAGGTACTGCAGGGCTTACTTAGGCCTTCCTTATTCTGGCAGTGCAATAATCCTGAACAGCAGCTACTCTTTTCCCCTTAACAAAAACTTATTAAATTGACTTTGTGTCTCATTTTGCAGGACAACTCCTATCAGCTGATTGTCAGATTAGGAAGGAGATGACAAATTAGTTTGAGGCAAAGGGTTAATTCCTGGAAAGGTAAATAGGTTATTAACTATCAGTGTATAAATCACTGATGTGGCTATTTACATTGTAATTGCCAGATTCCATTTTAAAATATGGAGACTGATATTTAGCGATTAGATTTCAGGCATTAAGAAAATAGGGAAAACATTTTGGCAAGTAGAATTCCCCAGTGCTCTTCCAGTTAAATTATATAAGTGACTGTCTATTTCATCATAAAGGTACTTCCCTGAATATACCTGATACCTGAGGTATCACTGCTTCCCATCAGTTATCAACCTGATGGAAAGGGAGACTATAGAAAGAAAGTAGGGGAACTCTGAGAACAGAACCCATTGGCCAAAGAGTCACAGACTTTTAGAACTGCCAGAGATCTTTCAGAGCATATAGTCTAATTATCTTCTAATAAAGGAGATTAAGCGAGACATTAAGTGAGTTGTTTAAGGTCTCATCATGAGTTAATGATAGAACCAGGTTTAAAATTAGGCTTCCTGATTTCCAAATCAACTATTTCCTTTAAAGTCAGTAATCAATAAGTCACCATGGAAGTGCTTACTATGTATCAAGCACTATATTATATGCTACAGATACAAAACCACAAATGATAGTATCAGTGTTTTCAAAGAGTTTAATATTCTACATTGTATTACATACTATACATTATATTACAAGTTTATATTGCTCTTGACCATCTAGGTTTTATGTTTCCAATTCTGAAACATTTTCATCAAACATCAATTCATCCACTCAGCTATTAGATTAGCAACATTATTTTGAGCTGGATGTCCAGTAAACATCTTAATATGCAAAAAACTGAAGTGATTATTTTTTCACCTAAATTCTCCCCAGCCTCACAGCTTAGGTATCATCCTCTATTCCTCCATATCCAATATCACTCCTCTATATCCATGTATCTCATCCCCCACATTCTATCTGTTGCCAAGGCTTGTTGATTTCACTTTTGTCATATCTCTCTAATACACCCCATTTTCTCCTCTGATATTGCCACCACTCTGATGTGGGCCCTCAGTAACTCATGCTCCCACCACTTGTTTGCCTCAAGTCTCTCTCTACTCTAATCCATCCTCCAGTCATCAAAGTGATTTTCCTAGAGTGAAGGTCTGAATAGGTCACTCCCTACTCAATAAATTCCAAAGTCTCCCTATCACCTCCAGGATCAAATACAAAATCTCCTGTTTGGCATTCAAAGCGCTTCGTAATACAATACTCCTCCTAATTTTCCAGGTTTATTATTCTGTGAATAAAACACTCCATCTTTTGGTTCCAGACATTTTCTCTGGCTATCCCCCATACTTGGAATGCCTTCCTTACTTATTTCTACCCCCTGGCCTCCCTGATTTCTTTCAAGTCCCAACTAAAATCCCATCTTCTACAGGAAGCCTTTTGCAATCCCACTGATTTTCAGTGCCTTTCTTCTTTTAATTACTTCCCCTTTTTCTGTGTATAGCTGGTTTATACATGAGTTTGCTTGTTGCCTACCCCTCATTAGATTATGAGCTCCTTGAGGAGCTCATAATATATATATATATATATATTATATATATATTATATATAATATATATATTATATATATAATTATATATATATATTATATATATATATATAATAATGAATAATATAAAGATGAATAATATACACATGATTTACAGATGAAGAATCTGAGAATCTGGGAGATTAAGTGGCCCAGATAGCAGTTAGTCCCATAATTAAACCCAGATTTTCTGACTTCAACCCACTTTCCATTTTTTCAATCTGATGATAATAAATAGGAGGATGATAAAAATTATGCTGAGGATAAATGATAATAGTCATGAAGTACTCTAATTTTTGCCTGCTTTTTCTAAACATTATCTTATTTAAGAACTACCCATCATCTATGAAATCAAAGGCAGAGTCAGTGAAGGCTTCTCTAGGATTAAGTGACCACTACCAACTCTTTTCTCTAATAGTGGCATTTAGGGGAGGGTGAAAGTTAAATATAAATTCATATTTAATATCTCCCTTAAGAAAATGTCTTTTCCGGTTTATAGTGTCAACACTGAGGAGCCATGCTACTGAGAGAATCTTTCTGTCTAACAATAATACAGTTATTTTGCCAGAAGAAGGATCAAGAAGCAGTCCTTGATGGATTCTTCAATAGCTTCCACTCTATTCCTTTTAACTTCTCAGTGATTTACTCTTGTGGGAAACAATAGCACTACCTACCCCGCTGGGAAGTTGTGAGATTCAGTAAGAAACTTGATTAAATTCTGTCATATATTTGTTTAATCCATGATATATCTTGTCCATCAGATGTGAAAACCCCATTATGCACCTTAGAGTTTCACAACACTTTAACACATCACATCAAACAGAAGAGGATGGGAACAAAATGGTATCATGATATAAGAACGAAAGAATTGATTGATATCAAGTGCCACATGGGACATGGATTTCACTTCCTGCTCCATCACACAACAAGGACTACACAAAGCACAGACATTCTTACTATCTGTTGATGTAGAATCAAAGGGAATTTTTTGAAGGGTAAATTCTCATTGCCATGTACTGGGAATCAAGCCCTTGTTACTCTTAATGGATGTTGCATGCCAAGTTCCCCTAGCCTACGGCTGAAAATTTCCCCTAAAAAGACCTGGAAGGAATTCAAGACAGCAAAGGGCTTGAATAAAACCCTTCTTAATGTGTATTGTACATTTTTATTACCATGAGATGACATGTTATAATTACTCTCTTAAATTATGTGAGAAAGCTCTAAAACACATCAATAACAAATGATGATATCCCTAAACTGAACCAATTTGGTATCAGTGTATTCCAAGAAGGAGATGAAATGGGCAAGTGTTCTGCAGGGCCCACAGAGTTGATAAATATCCATGACATCGATAATTAAAATGACCCTGATGACAGAGACAGAACAGCCAACTTCTGGTGGATTTCAAAGTCTGTCTGAAGGGATAAACAACTTTTTTGACCTGGTCAGAGATAAATGATCATTTTTTTTGGAATATACTTTTTAAGAAAGAAATTATTTGCTGGAAAAATAAAATAAAATTAGAAGACAATGGGGGTGGGGGAGACTCTTCTCTGCGTAAATAGCACTTTTAAATTAACTCATTAGAATTTGACTCAGAATTTTCTACAAGTTAAACATAGGACAAGGGGAATTTTTTTATGGCTTTGTTTGTTTTTACTGAATAAAAAATATTTGGGAAGAAACAGAAAGAGTAATAATTTGCATTTTTCCTTCAGCTTTGATGACATCTTTTGCAGCTACATGGTCTCTTAAAAGTCAACAGAATTCTTTACTGCTAAGTCATATGTAAGGAATTTAGATTGAGAAAGAATTGTCTTTAGGTTCTTTCCATGTCAATTTGCATCTGGGAGATTTTTATAAAGCAAGACAGAATTTTCCACTTGAAATTAAAATTTTAGATAGCAGCCAAAAGTTTTTCTGCCATCATTGGACTTGGTCTTCACTGGACTTGATTTTGCCTTCATTTTGCATAGGGTTGAAAGGATGATTTTTTCCCCCTTCCCTTTCTGACATTCTTTAGGCTGGTGGGTGCACATGCAGGTAGAGACAGGTTTCCTAGTGGAGCTTCAGCAGGGCTTTTTGGAAATGGCTGGATCCCAGCTGGAGGTGATGCACTGTAGGTGGAGGCTGGCTCTTCCATCACTTGATTGAAGATCAAAACAGCTTTTGTTTTGGCAAATGCATTTTAGAAGTAAAAACCTCAGAGCATTTAAAAGTAACACTTCTGCTATGCTTCAAGGGGGAAGGGCTGGAAGCCATTTTGTAGAGTTTTTCAAGAGTTAAGCTGCCATGACTCCTTAACCAGGAATCCAGAACAGAAGAGAAATCTTAGTTGAACTCATTTCAATTTAACTGAATGCAATTTATTAAGTATTGTTAAAGATGCACTATGTGCAACTCTAAGCATTGGAGATGTGAAGATAAAAGGAAAAATGATCTGTGATCTCAAGGACTTTATGCTGTGCTGACAGGAGAGATGGAAGCAAGGAGAACTATCTGGAATAGTATAGGAGTGATGAGGGGGACCTGGGCTCATATGATAGCTTTCCAAGGTGAGAGAGGGGGATATATGTGAAAGATATTGTGGCAGTAGAATTGACAAGACATGCAGTTGTTTGTAAGGGAGAATAAAATGTTAAAGGTGACTCCTTACATTGTGAATATGGGTGGTTGAAAGGATGGTGATCCTCAACAAAAATAAAGAAGTTAGGATAAGGTTCAGGATGGGGGAGGGGAAAAAAGGGAGGGAGAGGGTAGGTTTTCTTTTGTGCATTATTATTGAGGGAAGCCAGACATATTATAACTATATAGCACAAAGGAAAGAAAGCCCATAAAATCATAGACATGGACTAGAAATTATCTTACAGCTCTTCTTCTACCCGCTGTTTTTCCAATAATTGATCATACAAACTTTGATTCAACATATTAAGTGTCACGGAACTCAGTACTTCCTAGAGAAAACCATTTCATTGTAAAACATTTATAATTGATAGAAAGTACTTTCACTGAAATTAATTCAAGCTTGCCTCCCTATAATATCCAAATTTACCTCCAAATATTTGAAAATTAAAGATACCCAATTAGAAAAATTAAAGTGCCACAGTTTACTTTTTTTAAAAATTTGAAATAACCAATTTAACTCTCTACATTGATCATATCAACTAATCCATTGTTTCTCCTCTTTGTCTTCACATGGAATTAGAGAGCATTTTCTTTCCAGAGAATGTTACTTTTTGAAAGTTCCAAATATCTAGCAAAATAAAGATAGAAATAAGTCACCTATAAACACCAAGTTCACAAGATTTAGTTTTTAATATTAAAAAAATTGTAGTAAGAGAAGTGATTTCCATCAGCTGGTTGATATAATCATAGAAAGTAAGAGACAGATAATAGTATGTTTAAAAGTTTAATGAATTGCAAATGCAAGTCTATGCTCCTATTATCCCTTTACAAGGTATGAAGAAATTCCTTGAAGGAATTGGAAGGGTAGTTGGCCTTCTTGTTGTTGTTCTTCAGTAATTTCTGATTCTTCGGGACCCCATTTGGGGCTTCTTGGCAAAAATACTAGGGAGGTTTGCCATTTCCTTCTACAGCTCATTTTACAGAAGAGGAAACTGAAGTAAGCAGGGTTATGTGACTTGCCCAGGATCACACAGCAAGTATCTGAGGCCGTATTTGAACTCAGGTCTTCCTGACTCCAGGCCCAGGACACTATCCACTGGGCCACCAAGCTGCTAGCTGCTAGTCTCACTGGCTAACAAAAAATTGGCCACAACCCCAAGAAATCCTTAAAAAGCTAAGGCTTAATCCAACCATTTTGGAGAGCAATTTGGAACTATGCCCAAAGGGCTATGAAAATGTGCATACCTTTTGACCCTGCAATATCATTTCTAGGGCTGTATCCCAAAGGAAATGTCAAAGCACTCCAGCATCTCTGCCAAGAAAGCCCCAAATGGGGTCATAACGAGTTGGACATGACTGAACAACGACACTATGGAAGAGAAAGAACGTGAAGACACTGGGCTACTAGTGGTGTGAGTTGCTTTGGCTGCATGTGTTTCCTACAAGTATGCCTCACTCCTCATGTACTCCAATTTTGTTTTCATTCTCTAAAGGGATGCTATGTGAATTGTGGGATGTCACATATCAGTTTTACGGGAGGTCTGTTTTGAATCTACTGTTCTTACTTAGCTATCCTTGAAAATGTCTTTGAGCTAAGTGACTAGTAAAGGTAAACTTGCAAGTAGGGGCTCAAGAGACAGAGTTTTAGGAGTGCTAACCCAGAACCTGAGAGAATAGTCACAAACCTGGTGAAACAATATGAAACTCATGGGTGATAAATTGATGAGCTAGCATAGAAGGGGCATATCATTTTAAAATCATGAAATCTATCAGAAATTAAGGCACATCATAGGCCCACTGGACATAGAACTGAAAAGGACTTTCCGAAGGATCTAACGCAATCCTCTTACTTTACTGATGTGGAATCAGAGCCCTATAAAAATAAAGTGATTTGCCCAAGGCCACACAATTGAAGAAACAGAGACTAGATTCAAAATTGTTTTGGAGGAGATCTAGCCCAGGCCAGATTACTGGTAGTTGAGGTTGGATATTGGAACAAAATGAGATAATTTTCAGTCATTCAATGGATAACAAAAAGAGATTTATTTGGCCGTATCAGGAAAAGAATATTCAATAAGGATATGCATTATGGTTACTTTTGGTTGATTCAACAACCTTACTTGAGTTACCAGCCAAGCATAAGAGCATTTCTGGAGCCCTGCATGGCTGTTTTTTGCTAAGGCGACCAGGAAATTATTTTTTCTGGATTTTCAGTCCCCTGAGACTAGCAAGTGTTAAAGATTGTCTCAATTCCTTTTAAGGAAAAAAAATACCAACTTGCATGAAGATAGTGTCTTATGACATGCCACCCCTTTGTGTTAAGGTTCTTAAGGCCTTTTCCTTCAGCTACTCAAATGATTTTGGGGCTGTTATTGTTTAACTCTGATCTCTGATACTCAAAAAGCCAGACATGGGCAGTACTAAAGGAAAAACAGAAAAAATAAAACAAAACAATGTAATAGTTCCCTGAAGGAATCCTTAAATCTGGGTGAGTCTCCAAAAGATTAGATTCAATGGGTTGGTAAAGCCAAATCTTAGTAGTACCCAAAGGTTCTCTCACTGTAAAAAAGTAAACATAAGCATATCAGGGACATAGCAAAATTGATAACCTTTTCCTTCATGGTAACTGGGCTTTATCATAGGTGAAAGAGAATTACCTGTACTCATATCAACTTAGTGTTCTCTAGCTCACCAGCTAATGACTGCTATTTTGTTAGGCATTGTGCTAAAGGCTGGGGATACAAAAAGGCAAAAGTTAGTCTTTGTCCTCAAGAGGCTTACAATATAATGGGTAAGACAACAAGTTGCTGATGTATAATTCTGTCAGGACAGACATATCTTGTTACTATTCAGTTAAATGCTAAATCTTTACATATATGTATGTATATGTGTGCGTATATCAAGCTATACACAGAAAAATTGGAAATAATTAATGGAGGAAAGGCCCAGGGGTTCGGAAAGGCTTCCTGTAGAAGGCAGAATTTTAGTTGGGACTTAAAGGAAGCCAGGGAGGTCAGTATTAGGAGTGGAAGAGGGATAGCATTCCAGGCATGGGGGACAGCCAGAGAAAATGCTAGGAGTTGCGAGATGAAGTGTCTTGTTTGTGGAACAGCCAGTAGTCCAGTGGCACTGGATCAAAAAATTTGTGATGGGGAGTAGAGTGTAAGAAGACTGGAAAGGTAGAAGGGGTCTAGGTTATGAAGGGGTTTTAATGCCCTTTTAATGCCAAACAGAGCATTTTTATTTGCTCCTGGAGGCCAGCTATCATCGTAGTTGACAGTTCATTGATAGGGGATAAAAGTAGAAAATTTTAAGATTGATTGAGCATCCCTTTCATAAAGAAGGTATGATTAGGACATCTGAACATATTCTCAAAACCAGAAATGTGATTAGTTTTCTGAGGAGAATTTAGTATTTTTCTTTCAAGTGGTTTCCCCAATGGCTTGCACCAAAGAATCTCAAAAAATTCATAAGGCAAAATTATAGCTGCTTTTTAACATTCTAAGTAAAAAAATACTGAAGAAAATTCAAATAGTTTCTTCAACATACTTGTTAGACAATCCTAAAATTCCAGAGATCTGCTTTGGTTTTCAATCTTTTACTTTTGGAATTCCTTATGCCACTCCTTACTCAATGGCTAGCTAACTCTATATGAAATTATTAGATTGAAGACTACTGGTTCAGCTGCATTGTCACTTCAAAACAATTCAAAACCAAATGGTTTACAGAAATAAGACTTCCCTCCATAAGTATGTAAGGCCCTTCTTTCAGCTGGCCTCTTCCAAGGTGATAGGGTAATAATATCCATTATCAATACAAATGCATCCAGTACCAGCAAAAGTTGAGCAAAACTAGTTCTTCCAAATTTGTCTTTTTCTAACGAAAATAAAAATCTGTTTCTCAACCACCCCCCCAAAATCAGTCTCTCTAGGCTGTTTTAAAGGTAAAATGAGTTTGAAATCTCTAAAGAGATCCCTTGGTCAGGTTTAAAGAAGCCTCAAATTATCAGGCTGAAAGGCCCAACAAAACTGGAGGGATCAAAACATTTTAGCATAATTATCTTCTAGGTATAGCTTTAAAAGACATGGAGAATACTCTCGTAGATCTCCCTTTGCTGAAAGGCCACAGTCAGTTAATTGTCTAGTCTCCCAGGAGTGAGGGGTGCCTTATGGTGGGAAGAAACCACCATCTCTGGTGACATCATAAAAAGTGATCAGAAGCATGAAGACCAATTCAGGGTCATCTTCCTCTGTATTGATCATCCCCCACTTCAAGGAGCTCATTATCTTCTAATCCTAAAAACTATACCAATTGTTCTGGGTTGAGGCCAGTCCCTTGCTTGGTTTTTTTAGTTGTTGGAATAAAATGATACAATCATGGATTATTCAACAGTTAATAAAAAAGAATTACTTAGACAAAGCAAGAGAAGGATATTCAACAGGGATAGGCATAGAGGATACCTGAAGTTGATTGAACTGACAAGTTTTCTTGACTGAGTTGCCAAGCAAAATCATAAATTCCCTAGAATTCTTTGTAGCTGTTTTTGTACTCAAGTAATCAGAAAAATAGCCTAAACCATTAGTTCCTTGAGTCAGTTGAGTCTTGAGATGGTCTTAATACCTTCTAAGGAAAAAGTAGTCTAATTTGCATGGGGACAGGGGTTAGTATATTTCTCCTACCACAAAACCTAAGGCAAAATTCATAACAAAAATGCTTTAAGATCTCTGCTAAATAAGATATCTCTTCTCTTACTTTGTGCATTCTTGAAATTAACATTAATTCAGTAGTACTTCACACTGTAATGGTAAGCTAATAAGAAACAATTTGTAGTCTTCTATTTTTCTTTTCACAAAAAAAGATTTTCTCAAGCTGTTTACCAAACCCACAGTAGAGACAGAAAAGGGTCCCATGAAGTGGCAGCAATTTGTGAAAGGAGTGACACTTCTCCACTCTAGTTTTTAAAATCTGTTGTAATGTAAAGAATTGATCTCTAAATAGTAGTTTGGTGGTATCAGTGCCTACAGAAGAAACTACGAACCCTCATGGTGTAGGGAAGATAAGTAGGCCTCAGAATCTTTCAGATAGTTTAAAAGAAGAGAAAGATTCTATAATTAATGCTATTAGAAAATTGAGTGATCTTTCTACTATACTTTACTTTTGTTCATTTCCTCTAACCATCTAAAATGTCTAACAGTAGATTACAGTGGATTCTTCAATCTACTGTTAGGAGCTTGGACAAGATGATATCTCTAAGGTCCAACACTATGGTTCTATAAAATTCAGCTTAAGTGGCTAAGAGTTATTTATTAGGCCCAGATTAAGTTATTTCATTTTTCTCTTCCCTTGTTCCTTGATCAGTTCCTCATATGCATATTTGTGAAAGCAGACAGAGAGACAGAGAACTGCAGAGAAAGAGGATAGAGTTAGCCATACTAAATATTGACTGCTAGAGTTTGAATGAGAATCCAGTAGAGTCTATTTATGTAGGGCCTCTTTTATTACTTTAATTGCTTTATTATTGTATTAGTTCAGTTGTGGATGAGCCTTTGCAACTATAGTGTTCATCATAAGGACAAGCTATTTGGTGAATTGATGTTTATTTAAGCATTATAATCATTGTTTTCACTTTAAGAAAAGATCATTAGACACAAATTAAGAAACTTCTATTTCTGTATCAGTAGAATAAGATACTGTCCTTTTGCAGATTCCAGATAATGAGGAATTTTCAGAATGCCAGGCACCAAAGGGGCAGGTTATCCCCATGGGCCACTGGGTAAATGCCTGATTACCTTGTACTTTAGTCTTACTGTAGACACAACTGAAAAAGCATAAACCAATTCCTCTGCATAATGGTTAACTGTACTAATGATACAACTATATATGAGGCAAAAAGCTTCAGTTTTGGGAGTGAATGAAAGCAACTGAGTTGCATGTCTTCTGCTTGATTTAATTGTGTGTATTATGCAGGAAAATTAAATTTGGAGATATAAAGTAATAATCATTTATGACTTATGTATTATGATTATCAATAGACTGCATCAATTAATTATAGGTTAGTAAGGCATCTCTAGAGGTGTTTGATATATCATATATCAAGAATGCTTATGCTTTAATTGAATGTTATTTATAATAATCTGTAATTATTTTGTGTCTAGGTAATGAAAATCCAATAAAAATTAATTGGCAAAAATAGAGTGGATAAAGAGATACTGGCAACAAACTTTAGGGGAATATAATCATGTTTCATATCATGGATTTGTATTTAGAACATTGCTCAAAACAATAATTAAGTAAAGGATATTGCTTAAAACAAATTATTAATATAACCATTATTTCATTGTTATTAGACTTTCTGTCTAAAGATATCTGTCCATTCTGCAAATGCCATTTAGTCTGTGATGAGGCCAGTTCTTGTCCGGCTTTGTTTCACCTTCTATACCTGCTGAAGTAATTGAGGCAAGGAGAGAAATTATATATCTCAATTCCCAAATTAAGTCAGCGTTTGGAACTTTCTGACTATTTTGCTTTGAAGTTTGGCATTAGTCCATAGTATGCCAGCTGTATTTTGAAAATAAGGTCCGTTTCACAGATTGCCACTATGAGGAATTAAGGAGACATCCAAACCAAAAAAATCTGTGTATTGCTACTACCCAAGGTATCAAAAACTTCCTCTTTAAGCACAGGATTTTTCAGCTTTTTTTCTGTCATGGATTTTTTGGTGACACCTATTGATTTCTTCACAGAATAATGCTTTAAATTCATAATGTAAAATAATAGGATTAAAAAGGAACCAATTACATTGCAATACTGCTATCAGAGTTTTTTAACATTGTATATCCTAGAATCAGAACCTTTGCTTTAGGCTGTGACTCTAGTAATGTGGTCATGCCTTCTTAGTCTTTCTCACCATCCCTCACATATAGTGAATCATAACAATAAGTCAAACATTTAGTGCTCGAAAAATCTTGAGATATAATGCCTTTGCTGGTTAGTGACAACAGCATCCTCATGCTATCTAATCTTATCTCCTTTAAGAGATGAGACTATTTATTTCCTTAGTTCTATTTTATTTTGATTCTTGAGAAAACAAGTCTCTCTGTGGTTCTCCAAGAACAGCTGGAAGATTCAGAGTAAAGGTTCTATTCTTCCTGTTTGTCACTAAATAAAATAATCTTCTCCTTGTTTATTAGTATCTTCATTATCATTATCAATGCCCAACAATTATATGCAGTGCTTTAAAGTTTGTAAAAGTGTTTTACATAGATTACTTCATTTGAGCCTGACCATAATCCTATGCAGTAATTACTACAGGTATTACAGTGCTCATTTTATAGATGAGGAAACTGAGGTAGCCAGGGATTAAGTGGTTTGCCTATGGTCAGACAGATAAAAAGTTTCAGAGGTGGGATTTATATCCAGATCTAGTTGGCAGGTGTTAGTAACTCTCCCCGGTTGATTTTTCCAGTTCCTATTCAAAACTCCTCTAGTTTCTTTTTTTAATCATCATTTTGGCTGTATTATTGTTGTTATTAATACCATCATGATGATTAATTTCATCATCTTATTCTTATATTTTTCATTAGGATTCAGATAAAAATAATCCTGTGACAAGTTACTATCTTTTGATTATTCTTTTATATTTAGAATTCTGCCAATTGGTGATCAGGTGGATAAAATGATAGAATTTAGAGTTGAATAAAAGCATAAGGATATAAGTCCATCTTCTGTGGGATCACTGAAAACATGCTCAGGGCAACTTCAGTAGTAGGCACAACAACAGGAATGATCAATACCTCATTGTTAGTCCACATAATTTTGGTTTTCCTAATTTTTGAAAGCCAGGTGGGTTAGAGATTATGAGCACTCAGAGTAGGAACATTAATTAAAACATCATTCTTTAGCTTTGTCTCAATGGGATAACCAGATGATTGTAAAAATAGGTCAGTGTGTGATAATGGTCCAATTATAGCATAGTTTATTGGTTGGTCCATGAAAAGCAGCAAGTTGCTGATGTATATAATTCTGTCTATCAGGACAGACATATTTTGTTAACTATTCAGTTAAATGCTAAATCTTTGCAACCTACTATATTTTGCACAATTTTCAGTTAATAATCTACATTGTTCACTAAGGTCTAAATTACTTGAGTATAACCCTTCTGTAATTTCTGATGTTAATAATCTCTGGTCTTGATTTGCCATCATAAATCTCTCCTTTTCCACTGGCAAATCCTCTTGACTCCACCATTTGTTTGATTCCTCTTTGTTAACATACTCTTTATTAAGTTTGTGTGAACAGGAACCATGGATTCCCTTTTTTGGATTTTAGTCATTTATCTGTTAGTAAATCACTTCTGGTTTCATTCAACAGATTTAATATATTGCACCTGTTATGATCTTTCACTATTGTTCAGTGTTGCAGCTATTGTCAACTACTGTTTGTTGCAAAAGTATCTATATAGTTTTGACAACTGTAGCATGCACTCTAAGAATATCTATCAATTCTTTTCCTCATTTTTGGCAAAGAACTGTTAATCTTTCAATAACTTTAGGGTGATGGGCCCTATATCACATTCATATTGTAAGAGCTTTTGTGAGGATATTTTCCAAATATGTTATGGTCTACATTATAGTGCTGGAATTGTGCCTTAAGATTACTATCTCAAGGCAATAACATGACTGGGATCCCTGCTACTCAAGCTTAGACTAGTGGATCACTTGACCTATGGAATTCTGAGCTAAACTTTGGTTAAAGTCCATTGGATGTCCACGTTAAGTTTTGAACCAATATGGTAAGTTTGCCAGACTACATAAGGTGGAGCAAACCAGCTAAGGTCAGGAATGGAACAGGTCAAAGCTTCTATGCCAATTAGCAGTGGGGTTGGGCTAGTGAATGACATTTCTAGCCTGATAAAGATCAGGACATCAAGTCTCTAAATTAATTAATTAAAAAAGAAAAATAAATGAATGAATGAATGAATGAATGAATAAAAGACTGCCATTACATATTGCTGCATAGATATAAATTGGTTTAAATATAACCTTTCCTTTCAATATGACAGCAAATCCCAATATATTCAACCATAGACTTCTCCTTGATATCTGTATAATTAATGTGTCTTTCCTAAAGCGGACCAGAATTTTTGCAGGTACTTTCTTCATCTATTTACTCAATGTGATCTTGAAAATCAAACCCAAAGCCATCAGTCTGTATCTTTCTTTGTCACTGAGAATTGTAAACTGAGTCCATATGGCATTTTGATATCATTGAAGAAAGATTCCGCAAGATGAAATAACTTTCAAATATATTTTCCAGAGAACCCTATAGTTTGATGTTATGTATGTATGCCAAATGATTAGTAAACTATTTGGACCTGACTCCCTCTTTAATTTATGGTTTTCTCGCATCCTTCTCATTTCTCTTCCCAATTTTTCCTCTACTTCTCTAACTTGCTTTTCCAAATCCTTTTTGAGCTCTTCCATGGCCTGGGACCAGTTCATGTTTTTCTTGAAGGCTTTTGTTGTAGGCTCTATGACTTTGTTGTCTTCTTTAGGCTGTATGTTTTGGTCTTCTTTGTCACCAAAGAAAGAATCCAAAGTCTGAGACTGAATCTGGGCATGTTTTCGCTGCCTGGCCATATTCCCAACCAACTAACTTGACGCTTGAGTTTTTCAGTGGGGTATGACTGCTTGTAGACTAACAAGTTCTATGTTCCACATTTGGGGGGGAGGTGCCAGCTCTGTCACACCTGCACTACTCCTTCCCCAAGAACCCCCAACCCGAACTAGGCTTAGATCTTCAGCAGGCTGTTGCACTCCTGCTCTGATCCGCTACTTAATTCCTCCCACCAAGTGGGCCTGGGGCCAGAAGCAGCAGCAACTGTAGCTGCCCCACCTCCGCTGCCCCCGGGTCTGGAAGCTGAACCCGCGAACTCCTTCCACTTCCGCAGCTTTTCCCACTAACCTTCTCCACAGTCTTTGGTGTTTGTGGGTTGAGAAGACCGGCAACTGCCGCAGCTCACCGACACAGGGCACCAGGGCCCCCTCCGCCGGGCTCCTGGTCTGGTTGATCCACGCCGCTCAGGCTGGGCTCTGCTCCACTCCGTTCCCAGCTCCCAACTCCCAGGTCCGTGTGGGATAGACCTCACCCAGACATCATCCAGGCTGTCCTGGGCGGGAGCCCTGCTTCCCTCCGCTGTTCTGTGGGTTCCGCCGCTCTAGAATTGGTTCAGAGCCATTTTCTATAGGTTTTTGGAGGGACTCGGCAGGGAGCTCAAGCTGGTCCCTGCTTTCTAGCCGCCATCTTCCCTCTTTAATTTAGAAGCCATGTAAAGTTCTACTTTGGTAATGGATAAAAGACTAGCTCCACAACAGATTTAAAATTTTAGTTTTAATTTCAATTGTTCTTGACATTACTGTGTTGGTGTCTTAAATTGAGAAGTTTTCCAGGTAGACACCAAGAACTTTAGCATTCTTATTATACTTGGTTGCATTTAATATATTTGCAGCACATGAATAGGCAATGTATGCATAACTAAGTCAAAGGTTTTTGTTGTTTTTTTTAATAATAAACAAAGAAAAAATGTTATGGAGCTTTTAGGCAGCCTGGTCAGCAATTGCAGAATAAGTAACAAAATTTTCTTTACAACAATCTTAGGCACACCCTTTTTTTTCTCAGCCAATATATTTTCTTCTGATATGTCTTCATAGCTTTCTTTTCCTCCTACAAGCTGTGACTCCTTTGGATAAAATATACAAATATGTGATTGGACTACATTTGGAGCAGTCACTGGTGTTCTCATATTTTGGTAGCAGAAATGTAATGATGCTTTCTGGATGGGATCAGGCTTGTGTCACCAAGAAAGCTGGTAAAGTGTTGCTATTCATCGATGCCCCACAGAGGAGAGGTAGAACTAATAGTCATAGATTTTATCTGGCCCAGACACTTTCAAATTTGTCAGAGAAGCTAAGGTTTCAATTACTTCCCTTGACAAAACTGTACAGTTGATTATTATGGTAATGATGTACAAGCTTTCTATTTCTTCTTTGATACAACTTGTGTTTTTATTCATTGGATTTCTTGTGACCACATGGGAGACCAGAAAATTTTCATGTACTCCTTCTTTGGGGGTTCTTTTTCTCCTCTGATTTTTTGCTTCTCATGCTTCTTTGGTACATCAGATAAAAAACTAGACTGACAGTCAGAACACATGTTCAAATGCTGCCTTAGACACTAGTTGCTGGCAGACCTTGAAGAAATCATTTACCCTCTCAGCCTCAGTTCCCTCATCTGTAAAATGAGGATAATAATAGATCATTAAAATTTTAAAATGCTATAGTAACTATTGTTAATGTCATTATCATTATTATTGATTTACGCCAAATTATTTTTTCTCTTCTTTACAATCTTTGTGTTGCCTTCACTTTTTTTTTAAACCTATGTTTATAGGTTTGCTGATTAAAGGAATCTAAAATTTCAGATGTGCTTTTGTTTTCCGCACTCCCTGCCCCCAACTTTACTTGGGTAAATGTGGCTTCCAAGTTTGTTTTTGTTTTTAACTAAATGTATCTGCCAGATATTTGTATAATTTTTCACTGCCTTTCTACAGATCTCTAAAAACTTCCTCAAATATCTTCTGCCATGATGGCTTTTGACACCTGTCCATAGAAGTACTCCTTGATAATCCTGTTTTTCCTACCCTTACACCAGGAAAAACCTGGAAAGCATACTATGCTGATAAGGAACTAAAATCAATAAACACACACATACACACAGGATAGCACAAAAATGTCTGATAGAATGCCATGGCTAATCAGAAAGGAAGAAACTATCAAAGTCAGTGCCCACATAGGAAAACAAGCTGGTAACACCCCAGTAGCACCAGAGAGGAGCCAGAAACATTTGCAGACTTCACAACTCTGTACTTGAAGGGAACAAGAGCAGAGGACTCCCATAATAAAAGTTTGGGTATAGAGAAACTAATAGCAGGACCTTTGGAAGACTCTAGGAGTAGAAATGACAAGTATGGGCATCACAAAAGTTCAGTCTAGGACATACCATGATTCTAAATTCCCTGGCATAAGGAACTCTGAAGATCCAGTGTTCTAAACATCAAAAATCCCAAATGGGAAAGCGCTACCCTAGGAGGTAGACATCAACCAAGAAACCTGAATAACCTGGGTTGAAACCAAGCTGGATTGATAATTCCACCTAAATGTTCTGCAGGAGGTAGAGCCTTGCCCTGTTACAAAGCCCTATGTCAAGAATTAAAGCCAGAGGGATGAGTAAGCCAAAGAAGACACCAAATTCTATAAAGATTACTGCAGATCCAGAGAAGTATCCAATCTAGAAGAGAATAATTCCATAAGAACTATAAAAAGACACTCAGAGGAAAAAATAAATTATTTTCCATGAAGATAACAAAAAAAAGAAGCAAGAGATTAAAAAAAGAAAGGAAAGAAAAACTGTGGAGGAAAGAATTAGGAGAATAAGTAATTTAAACAGAATGTGTTAAACATTACCTGAGAAATAAGATCTCTGAAAAAAGAATATACAAAATCTATTCTATTTTTTCTGTTAAATAAAAACCAATCATTCCATGAGACATCAAGCAGTGCTCTAATGAAATTAAAAGACTGGAAAAATGTTTTAAAATGAAAGATATTCAATACAAAAAAAAAACAGACTTCAGAGCAAAAGTCAAAGAATTATAATTTAATAATCACAAAACTCCCAGAAACCCATGATTAGAAAATGTCTTTAATGCTATATTTCATGAAATCATAACTAAATCTTACCAGATTTGTAAGTATCAGAGATTAATATGAAGCTGATCATCCTCTCAAAGAAACTCCAAAAGGAAAGTTCCCAGAAATGACATAGCTAAAACCCAGAGCTTCCAGGTGAAAGAAAAAATACTTCAAACATCCAGAAAAAAATTAAGTACCAAGGAGCTATAGTCAAGATGACACAAGACATGCCAGTTTCTAAATTAAATGAGAGGAAAGCTTGGAAGACAATGTTCCAAAAGGCAAATGATATGCCTTTTTAACCAAGAATAATTTACCTTAGAAAATTAAGTATAGTTGTAACTAGGAAGAAAGGGGACCTTCAATGGAATGGAAATTTTTTAAGCATTTCTGATGAGAAGAGTTGAGTAGAAACTTTAAAATGCAAATAAAGGTACTGGGTGGCATGGTGAATAGATTACTGGCCCAGGAAGACCTAAGTTCTAACCTGACCTCAGATACTTACTACCTCTGTGGCCAATCCTTGGCAAGTCACTTAACCTCTATGTGCCTTGATTTCCTAACCTATAAAGTGGGAATAAAAATAGCATCCACTTTGCTGGCTTGCTGTGAATATCAAATGATATTTGTAAAAAAGTACTTAGTACAGTGCCTAACACAAATAGATGTTGGCTCTATATAAATGCTCACTCCCTCTTGTCCCTACAGAAGTACAGGAATCAAGAGAAACTGAAAAAGGCAAGTTCTCCTGAAGAATTAGACAGAGCTGTATACTGATGCAGTGCTAATATTCTAATGGGGAAAAAGAAACAAATGCTCCTTCATTACATTAATGTTTTCATAGCTTTTGAGGGAATTAAATAAGAAAAATAGAGGTACTAGTAGAAGAAAGTTTTATTCTAAAGATTTTAAGAGACTAAAAGGAATACACTAGTGTACAAAGGAAAAAGAAGGGGGCAGAACTTGAGATATGTCATAATTGAGATGTGTGAGACTATTGTAGCTTTTTTGGTTTTTGTTTATTTGGGGTTTTTTAGAGAAGGAAGGAGGTAGGAGCAGGGAGAGTAGACATCATATGAACCTTATTGTTCTCTTAACTAAACAAAGATTAAGCCATACGCATGCATATACAGTTTGGTGTAGAAATTAATCAAACTCAACAGGAAAACAAGGGGATTGTGGGTGGGGGGAGGCATTTAAGAAGGAAAATATTTATGTAATTCCTATTAGGTAATAGTCACAAGCAAAACAAACTTCCTGATCATAATGAGGAGTTTGGGGGGCAAGCAAATAATTGCAATCAAAGTAGGGGAATGTCCATTTATTGCAGAATGGCTAAACAAAATGTTGTGTGGAATACAATAGACTTTTGTTGAATCATAAAAAATCATGAGACAGTAATAGAACCAGGAGCATAATTTATATAATAATAACAACATTATAAAGAAAAATAAATCAAATATTTGAGAACTTTGATCAAAGTGATAATGAAATACATTTCCAGAGGATCTATGATGAAGCATGTTACTCACCTTGTAATGGAAGTGGACCAAAGATACAGAAAAAGACATACATTTTTTGGACATGGTCACTGTGTGTATTCGTTTTGCCTGACTACACCTATTTGTTACAAATTTTTTTCTTCCTCTATTTTTAATTGTGGAAGTGAAATTGAAGAGGGAGAGGATGAATTATGCACTTTTTAAAAGAGTGGTACAAAACAGAGACTCATTTTCATATACATTTTTTTATTATTCTGTGTATAGTGTCCCAGAAGTCTTAATCTAGTTTCAAGTTATAAAGCTTAAAAACTGAGCTAAGATTTTTTGAACTCTGTACATGAGAATGTTCATATTTTAATGTTCAAGTTCAGAATAAAATATTTTTAGAACACTACAGTAGAATGCATTTATTCAAAATGTATATAGCAAAGTCAACTTTTAAAAAGCACTCTGCTCTGGTATTATTGGTCTACTTTTTTTTCATTCATGCCAACACATTCAAAACTAACTGTTTGGAATTCCAGTCTAAGTATGCCCATTTACTTTTGGAAATTATTTAAACCATTGGAGTCTTTTTTTTTCATCTATTATCAGGTTTAGTTTCTAGAGTTTGCACTAAGTGAAGGTTTTCAATGACCTCAGGGCCTTCAACTTTTCTGTCTTTTGATTTTAGCAGCTCTTCAATGCCATATCTTATTTCACCTAATTTGGGCTCAGGGAAGAAGTTATTTTCTCTGATTGCCCTGTGCTGATTGTCAACATATTGTGTGACAATGAAGTCACTGACGAAAAACAATATGAAGCCTTTCCTTATAACTGGTAAAATCTGTTTCCAAATTTGATATGGTATTATACTAGCACATAATGAAACTATTCATGTCTTCAGCCCACTTCATACACACTTGCAGCTTGCCTGCTAGTGGTCAGCACCATTTGCACTAAAGCGTTTTAGCAACTGGAATAATAGGATTTCTGAATGGTTCCATAGTATCATCTCATTGTATGTGTATAATTCCACAAATGAAGGAATGCCATTCCCTCTGCTATCCTCTGCATCAAGCTCATAATCACAATCATTTTGAAAAAAGTTAGCCCGAAATCCTAAGCCACTCAGTCCATTTTTCTGATTTTTATGAACATTTGTACTACGTTGGCTAGGGATGCTAATATAACCAATGATATTATCAGCACCAAATTCATCAGTGTTTCATAGTTCTTGGTATACTTTTACAGCTAAAATAGCTTCAGAGCACATGAAGTCCCCACTACACATTTTCACCCTAACTGACTTTCTTTTCCCTCATCTTTGTCATTCCCCTCCCCCGACTCAATAGCACATATGGGTTTGGTGTTGAGGGATTTTTTTTGTTATTGCTATTTTTTTCATTATTATTGCAATAATTGACAATTATTTGGGCTTTAAAGTTTATAAACTACTTTATGTGCATTATCTCACTTGATCCTGACAACAGCTCAGAGAAGGATGTATGACAAGTCTATCTCAGTTTTACAGATGAGATAAGTGAAGCTCAGAGAAATTAAGTGATTGATCTATGATCACACGGATAGTGGTATCTGAGGTGGGATTTGAACCCAGATCTTCCTGATTCCAAGTCCATTATTCTATGCACTATGCTTCAGTTTCCCCGAACAAGTTAGCATGATAGCTAGTATTTATGTAACACTTTAAGGTTTGCAAAATGTTTTACAAATATGATGTCATCTTATCCTCAGAATGGCCCTATGAGGAAGGTGCCATTACACATGCCTATTTTACTGATGAGGAAACCAAGGCAGGTAATGGTTAATAGCTTGCCCAGTCAGGCACCTAGTTTGTGTCTGAGGCTGGATTTCAACTCACATCTTCCTGAGGTGAAGTCCCATGCTCCATCCCCTGCACCACAGAGCTACCTAAAGTTCTGCTGATGTTATCATGGCATGGAAGTAACCATGAGTTCTTGAAACTTATTCCAGTGGCTCACAAGTTAAGGCAAGTCCCACCCACCTAGCTGGAGGGTTTGGATTATGAGGCCAACAACAGAATGAAGATCAGCCTAATTCAGCCCAAAGAGGTTGTTCTTACAAAGATCTGCCATCAAATTACATGTTTATCACAGTAGTTCATGAAAGTGCCATCTGAGGCATGGAGGGCTGATGATGATCTGCATTGCCAGAGAAAGTACCCATACTGATAACAGCACAGATTGTTTGAAGTATTGAAGAAAGATTTACTCCTAGTTACTTTCATTCTTTTGATCTTCCTCCCCTACTTATACTGGCATCAACTTATCTATCCCTCTCTTGTTCTCTCACCTGTCAGTCCATCTCTCACCCACCACAAAATTAGCATATACAAGCACAGGAAACCCTCTTGATTTGTAGATTCAGGATTCTCAGTTTCAAATAGCTGCCTGGTGACTTTCCAGCTGACTTCAAGTTACCTTTATACCATCATGAGCGCTAAATATCAACTTCCTTTGTAACAAGACTGGCAAGTATCACTAAGAGATGTCAAAGATCATTAGCTTTGAGTAGAATCTTTTTTTCTTAATACAGTCAGAAGTAGAAGAGTATTGGAAGAGATCCTCAAACAGAATGCCTGTTCACATGAGCCCTCTAGAAACTCTTTCCTGGATCATGGAGAGAGCTGGCCTTGGATTCAGGAGGCCCTGGGCTTTCTCTCACATATCTTGTCTATGTAACCATGGAGATGTCACTTAATAGCTCATGATGTTCACTGTCAGAAGATGTATTATCATTAAAGACTTCCTACACTGATAAATCACTGGTCCAAACCAACCAAAGAGAATGAGAGAGGGAAAGAGACAGAGAGGGAAGAGAGGCAAAAAAAGATACAGAGAGAGATAAATGAGAGAGAGAGAAAGAGAGAGAGAGAGAGAGAGAGAGAGAGAGAGAGAGAGAGAGAGAGAGAATAAGACAAGATAACAAGCATTTAGAGAATAATAAAGGTGATAGAAAGACTGAAAACCATGCTATATGAAGATCATTTTTAGTAACTGGGGATATTTGGTAAGGAAAAAGGGGAAACCTTATGAAAACATGATAGCAATGTTCATGTATTTGAAAGACTAATTTGTGGAAGAGGGATTAGCCTTGCTCTACTCAGCTGCATAGATCAGAACTACAGTAGAAGCATTGGTTAGAAGTTATAAGGAAGTAGATTTGGGGTTAATGAAAGGGAAAACTTCTTAACAATCATCAGAGAAATTACAAAGGGAAATGAGCTTTCTTGGGAAATGATTCCCCTTCCCAGAGAATCTTCAAGCAGAGTCTGGCCATGTAGTCGTCATGCATATTGCAGAGGGGATTCTTGATCAGGGATAAATTGGCCCCTAAGGGCTATTCCATTTCTTAGACTAGGTCTCCTTCAGATCAATAAACCATTTTGGGCAAATGTTAGAGGTTATAGATTAAGCCTGGTACCTTGAGAACCCATAAAATAGTTCAGAACTCCCAGAACATGGCTTCTAGTTCATACTAGGTTTCAAATTCACAAAATATTTTTAAAACTCTGAGAAGGAATAGCTAATGTGTTGTATGAGGGAAACCCCTGAAAGATTCTGAGAGGCCAAAACTGAATTGAGGAGGAAATTTTATAATGAAAATGGTAAAGTCCTGCATTTGGCTTAATAAAAATCATTTACACATGTGTATGATGGGAGAGATATGGATAGACCCCAGTTTATGTCCAAAAATAAACTTCAGCCACTCAAGTTTATTATTAACAAGCTGAATCATATTCAAGGGGATATAACTAGGATGGTAATGAGACTTGAAAGCATTCCATATAAAGAACAGTTGAAAGTCATGGAAATATTTAGCTTGAAGAAATTATTTAGGGGTGACATTCTCATTGTATCGCACTATTTGAAAGGCAGTCATCTGAAAGAGGAAACATATTTGTTTTGCTCAGCTTCAGAGGTCAGAAGTAGGTCCAATGGGTGAAAGTTGCAAAAAAAAACCCAAAATTTTGTCTCCATAACAGAAAGAGCTTCTAAATAATTGGAGCTATGCAAAAATGGAATGGGCTCTTTTAGAAGGCAGTTAGCCCTCTACTGGAGATCTTTAAGAGGAAGGTGGATGACTATCTGTTGGGTTCACGTAGAGATGGATAGACAGTCTATAGAATCCTTTCCAGCCTTTGCAACTATTTTCTGCTTCTTTTCTGCCATTGTTTTGTATGTTGAAGAGGACCACACAGTATTTGGTACTTGACTTTTACGAGTCACACAAAGAACAAACAAAAATTATTAAGAAATAAAGAAATAAGAACAAACAAATAAATGCCACTTGGTAGTCAACCTTCTGGTAATAAGTCATATTTCTAAAATTATACTTCTTTGTGAGCTTACAAAGCCATTTGATTCTTTTGTCTGTACAAGCAGAGCAGAGTGTTATAAAGTTCTGTTAAATATGCCTAAATAACATTATCATATTGTGGTAAACAAATTCAGATTATTATGAGAATTCTAAGTCATTTTTATACCATTTCTAAATAAAATTAGTTCATTTATTTCTAGTGTAAATCCAGATTTAATAGTAAGAGAAGGAATACTGAACTGCATATTCCTGTACCAATGAAGGAAGCATGTTTCAACTGATTTTCCTCAGTTATAGGTTCAGTATAAGTATCTGTGGTTAAAGGGCCCTAATGAACTTACGTCCAATGTTTCCTCAACTATACTGAGTTATTGTCCATTGTCAGTACTATATGAATAACAGACCACCAAGGCCAAATGTACATGAAAGAGAAACTGAATGCCCCAAAGATGAAGCTAAAGACCTTCCTTCTATATACTTTATAGATCCGGGCCTGAATCCCAGTTTGTCAAACTCACCTACAATCCCTACTTTGTCAAATTTTCCCATAGCATTAGTTACAGTATTACCTATACCCGCTTCTAATGCTCTCTCGTGCAATTATAACTTATCCTGGATCATCTCTTGGACACAATCCTGCTCTAGCCCTAGCCAAAGAGCCTACCTTATCAGCTACACTGACTATCATGTTTCCCCGATGATCACGCCATAGACTGCCATGGCTTATTCCCGCAACATAATTTAAGAGCCATTTCTGTCATTTCTATGGCAACACTCTACTCCACTTGTGATCCTAGTCTTTTCCCTTCTGCCATCCTTTCTTGTTACTTTTCCCAAGACAGAGCAGAAGGTTAAATGAGAATATAAGAAGCCCTTACACAAACAGCGCCCTCAATTCACTCACAAAAGTATGACAGCCTTATCTCTTTGGGCTTAAACTCTCTCTCCATTTGAATCAATTCTTCTGTCCTTGATTATTTTCCTAAAGCATAAGTCCGTTTCTGCCACTCTCTTACTCAATAAACTCCATTAACTACATAGTACCTCTAGGATAAAATATAAACTTGGTTTGGCATTTAAACTCTTTCAACCTGTCCCCTTTCTACTTTAATAGTTTTTTACACAGTACTCCCCTCTATATGCCCGAATGGAGCCACAGAGTCAGACATGACTGAAATTATAGAACAACATATACTCTATGATCCAGAAATGCAAACTTACTTATTGTTCCTGACACAAAATGTACCATCTTCCATCTTTATATCATTTTACTGGCTATCCCCGATGCCTCATGTGCTCATCTTCTTCTCTCCCATGTCCTGGAATCCTTGATTTCTATCAAGATTCAGCTCAAGTGCCACTTTCTGCAGTAGGATGTCCCTGGTATCCCTATCTGCTAGTGCTTTCCTCTCTAAGGTTACCTACCTTATATCATGTACTTTATATGTAGCCTAAATGTACTATATATGAATATCTCATTTGTCCAATGAGAATGCAAGATCCTTGAGGGCAGGCAATGCTTCACTTTTGTTTATTTATCCCCAGAGCTTAAAATAGTGCCTAGAATGTAGAATCTGTGAAATAAATACATGTTGATTGCTTCATTGGTTAACTGCAATTTCTGTCTTTTGGTCTTAATTCTTTCCTCTAGGGTCTAGAAGAACACATCCAACCCCTCTAACATAATGCTCTCAAACATTTGAAGACTGATCTGATTCCCATCTTAAGTTTTTTATTCCCACACTTTCAGGAAAAAATATTGTAAATTTATTTGACTAATGTTCCTAGCAAATATTTGTAGGTTCCTGTCTATCCTATTCACTCCAGCTTGTCAAGATCCCTTCTGTGGTGCCTAGATCTAGGTGCAACAATGCAGAGGTTGCTAACAGGACAGAGTACAGTGGCACTATCCTATCCCTCACATTTTACATTATTTGGAAGATGTCATTATATAGTAGAAAGTTCTAGACATAGAGACGTACCTGAGCTAAAATCTTGGCTCTACTCCCTTATTATCTGTGATTCCAACTAAGCTGTTTCATCTCTTTGGACCTCCTTCCTCATCCATAAAGTAAGAGCAATATTAATTGTAGGGAGTACTCTCTGAGCTCACAATTCCAGAGTTAGGCTGATAAATATTCTCTTCAGGGTTCTAGGTGTACCTCTGTGGGTTTGGTCTGTCATTAGCATAAGTTCTTATTCAGAGGGACTTCTCCCCACGTTGTAAAGGCCAGGTGGTAAAGACCTCATTGTTAGCCATCAGTGTCTATAACCCCAATTTCATTTAAGCAATAATATTCATTAGCTTTTAGAAAGGGATATTTACTGAGAGGATACAGAAAGAAAAGAACTGCAAGGATTCCCCCTCCCACCAAAACCTTGGAGTACACATGGCCCTCTATTTCATCCTGGTCTCTAGAAAGAGTAGGCCTGGACTTAGTAGCTTCTACATGGCACTGGTCCCACCAACCAACCCCTCCAAATGCAGCACCACTGCTGAATGAATCCTTGTCTCAACTATAGCTGGGCTGGCTCCTGAAGTTGTCTCCATGACCCTTGGTGGATTGGTATTGGTCTGACTGCAAAATCCAACACGTGTACTCAATTCCTGGGCTCCAAGATTTCAGAATTCATTCTCCACACTTTTTAAAACTCAAAAAGTCATTTCCTCCAGCTTCTTTCACTGACAATGTAAAAGAACAAACAGTAAGTCAAGAAAACTACAAAGGCTCTCATTATCTTTTACCAGTTGCCATAATCAGGGGAATCAAATTAAGACCAAGAGAGACAGTCAGAAACCAAGTAATGTCCTTTTAATTTAATTTTGTTTGTTTTTGGGCAGGGCAATTGGGGTTAAGTATCTTACCCAAGGTCACACAGCTAGTACATGTGTCAAGTGTCTGAGGCCGGATTTGAACTCAGCTCCTCCTGACTCCAGGGGAGGTGTTCTACTCACTGTGCCACCTAGCTGTCTCCAAGTAATGTCCTTTTGAATTCCTCTGCGGCAAGTCAAAGAGCCTTCTATTCACCACTTGGTTAGGGAACTCGCCCCCAATAACGGAATGTCTCCCCATGCTCCAAAGTCTCTCCAAGGTACTCTCATTTCACATCAAGACTCCCCAAGCAGATCACGCTGATATACTCCATGCAAGCTTATAGGAACTGGGCTCATTGGCCAGTCACTCATTATATTTGGATATGTGTTGTGTCTAGAGGGCAGGTAGATGACACAATGTGCCAGGCATGAAGTCAGGAAGAACTCAGTTCAAATCCTTTCTCAGATACTTACTAGCTGTATGACTCTGGGCAAGTCACATAACTTCTCTCTGCCTCAGTTTTCTCAACTGAAAAATGAGAACAATAATGAGTACCTGCCTCTCAGGGTTCTTGTCAGGATTCAATGAGATAATAATTGTAAAAAGCCTAATACAGTCCCTGAAACAGAGTAAAAGCTATAAAAGTATTACTTACGATTATTATTACTATTAGTATTATTATTATTACTATTGAAAAGGTGGTATGATACATTGGAAAGATCAACTTTGGAGTCAGAGGATTTGGATTCAAATCCTGCCTCTGCCAATTGTCACCTGTGTGACCTTTAGCAAATCACTTAATTTTTTTCTGGGCCTTATTTTCTTCTGTAAAATGAGGGGATCAGATTGGAATTTGTGATCCTGTATTGTAGCCACCCCCCCCCCTCATCCCCAGTACAATGTAAGATCTTTGTGGATGGAGCCTATTTTGCTTTTGTCTTTTGAACCCCAGTGGCTAAGAGAAGGCTTATACATTATGAGGATTAATAAATGTTTGTCTAATTTAAGTGGCTTCTCTCCCCATCCAACTCAATGTGGCCAAACTGAACTCCCCTCCCCAGACCAGCACCCCCTGTAGCAAGCCTTCCCCTCATCCAAGTTCTCTATTTGTTTTAATTGTGCTACCGCACTCTAAGTCACCCAAATTTGAAACATCAGTCATTGTTTTATGGATATCTTCCCTTTCTCTCACACATCCTATCAGACGCTGAGTTTTGCCTTTCCTGTGTCTGTGATGTGTTGAACCTCTGTCCCTTCTTCCTAATACTCACATTTATTCCAGCCTTTAACATTTCTCACCCACACTATGGCAATAGCCCCCTAACTGTTCTTTCTTCCTTCACTCTATCAGCTATCCAATCGGTACTTTGCATCACTATCTGAGTAATATCCCTAAGACATCATACTGAATAAGTCACTCTGTTCCTCAAATACATCACTGGTTCCTATTGCCTCGTAAATAAAGTATAAACTCAATACCTTAGCATTCAAGCCCTTTCACAATTGATTTTACAACCTACATTTCTAGACCTCTGTCTGCCCTTAAACTTTGTCTTTCTAACCAAAATCAGAGTATGCTTACTCCTTCATTCTCAACCTGCCCTCTCATGTCAATGACTTTGTTCATGCAACCTCTGTGCTCAGAATGGACTCAGCCCACCCCCAATATCTATAATTTTCCAAGTTCTTCTTTTCTTTCAAGGTCCAACTTAAATACCACTTTCTCAATGAAAGCTTCCCTACTCTCCCTCACTCTGTAGAAAGTAATCTCCTACTCTTCCTATTTCTCATGGGATTTTGCCTGGGTTCCTCCTTCACATGTATTTCATTCTGGCTGATCTATATCTGGCCACTGGACCCAGATGGCTGTGAAAGAGAAATTGAGGCTGGTGACTTTGTATGGTCCTCCCTCATGCAAATCCAATTCAGTTGCAAGTCATAACATTATCTTTCTGATGTCATGGTACTCTTCGAAAATGAAGGACAAACCACAGTACTACCTAATAGCATTTATTTGTGTAGGAAGAAGAGGAGAGTAGAGAGATAAGTGTCAGGTTTTTTAAATTGGTATTTATTAAGTATCTACTGTGGATCTAGGAATAATAAAAAATTTGGAAGACAGATCATTCCCTTCACTTTAAATGATAAGAGAAATTGGATGTTCATGAGAAGAAGAAGAAAAAAAAAAACTAAGATACAACCTAAGGCAGAGAATTATATGCCACAAAGTGAGTTACCCCAGAGTAAAGACATGTAGAATAATCAATAGGCATTGATGAGGTGCCTACTATGTGACAGGCTCATGTATTAGATTTTGAGGATGAGAATACAAAGAAGGAATCAAATGAGATAGTATATATAAAGTTTTTTGAAATTCTTAAAGTGCTATGTAAATGTTGCTTACTGTTATTAATTGTTGTTAGTGAAACAAGCCCTTGACAGTTCAAGGAGCTTACATTCAATCAGGGTAGATTAAAATAAGTATATGTATAAAACATATATACATATATGTATATGTATAATATATGAAATATAAATACAGGGGAGTTAAATATAAAGTAGATAGAGAATGAGGCACTAGTAGGAAGCAGGGAATAAGCATTTATACAACTCTTATTATAAACCAGGAACTTTGCTAAGTACTTTTTACAAATATCGTTTCATTTGATCCTCTCAAATACCCTGTGAGGTCGGTGCTATTATTATTTGTATTGTAATGTTATTGTTCAGCCATGTCTGAGCCTTCATGACTCTATTTGAGGTTTTATTGGCAAAGATACTAGAATGGTTTGCCATTTCCTTCTCCAACTCATTTTACAGAAAAGGAAACTGAGGTAAACAGTGAATTACCCATGATCACACAGCTAGTAAGTATCTGAGGCTGGGTTTGAACTCAGGTCTTCCTGAATCCAGGTCCAGTGCTTTAACCATTGTCCTGCTTAGTTGCCTCTATAATTGAGGGTTGGGGAGGGATGAGGAAAGGCTTGATATAGAAGGTGGTACTTAGCCTGCATAAGTACAATATATGAGACAACTGTGTGCTGCTGTGTGTCATGGAAGATGTCTCTTGAGCATAAAGAGTCTTCAAAACAAACAGAACTGCAACATAATTAGAAACCTGTGATTGATATAAATATATATAATGCAAGTATCATTGTGTAATATAAATAATACTAATTTTATAATCAGGAGACAGAGGTTCGAACTCCATCTGAAACTCAGACTAACTCTACAGTCTTGGGCAAGTGATTTAGGCTTTATGACTCAGGCAGTTCTACAGGGCTTGTCATCTAAATCATAGCAAGGTTGTGAACTGAGTTGGTGGAGGAAGTTCCCACACTGGGATGTCCTTATAGATCCTTGATGAGTTGGGGCATATGCATATTTGGTCTGAATAAATGATTTCATCAGTGTGGTGGAACTCCCTTTATAGAAACTCTTTCTCTCCCATGAAGATTAGCAAACCAGCTTCCTCTCTAGCACTTAATCAGTTAAAGTTTGGTTTCCTCCTCTGTTAAATGAGAATGCATATTCCTACCTGCTTCATAAAGTTGCTATCATAAAAAAAATGCTTTGGAATACTTAAAGTGTGCCCTACCTGGGAGTTATTATTTTCATTATTACTAATTTATTGCTCTTTCCCCACTTAGATGGTTAATTCCTTAAGAACTGTATCTATCTGAAATGTCTCTCCTTTTTGTAGCTCAACTTCTCAATATGCTTTACAAATGAATGGCAATTAATACACTGTGTGCATGTGTGTGTGTGATACAAGAATGACAAAGTTATAAAAAAGGCAAAAAATCATTTATCCAGCAAAATCAGTTTTCTAATCATAGAAAGAACTGGGGCCTATTGAAGCAATTTTGAGTTGGGTGTTTTCCATTTCAAATGCTTTGACAGCATGCTGACCATTAAACAGCCAGTCTGAAGGCAGGCCCATGGCAGGGCAGACATTTTTACAAGTTACAGCTATCTGAGTAGTTGTCTAGGAATGTCAACCAAAATAGAAGAGAAAAGTAAACACCCTAATCCTTCCCTAAACCACAAAAATATGCATTCATTTTATAGCTAGCCTTACACAGAAGTTGAATTAAAAAAAAAAGAAAACCCATGTCATCAAAATTTCTCAATGTAGGACCAAACAAGTTGAGAGATTTGAGATAATTTTCACCTCACAGTACAATTCTTTGAAATTAACCCACAAATTGGTTTTACACTGATATTCATATTTTATCAGCCATCATTTTGACGTAGATATTTCTTTTCTTGGGATTCTTACAAAGATAGTTATCAGGTATGCACCATGCTGAAGACTTTAGTGGGTTTAATCTGAGTTTAACATCTCTGTATTCAGTGCATTTCTGTTCTTTCCTCTGATCATCTACATGTTCAGATGTCAAAACCAAAGCCCTTCTGACATAGCAGTCAAAGTTTCAGATCAATATGGCCAAAATCTTCAGCTACTGTAACACTAAGCTTGAAAAAAAAAAGTAATTTTAAAAAGCCTGTTGCAGAATAGATTAACATCATTAACTACTGGAATTAAGAACAGGCTCAGCCCGCAATGAAACCTTCTTCCATTCCTGTTGTTAATACTATATATGTTTGAGAAGGGTAGGTATGCAGTGGAAAGCATGCTGGATTTGGAGTCAGAAGCCCTGGGTTCAAATTCCAAATCTTGCCCTTGATCCTTACTACCTTTGCGGTCCTTGGAGCATGTCACCCTACTTCCTTGGTCTCCCATTTTCTCAGATGTAAAACCAGATGGATTGCACCAGATGACACTTTTGTTGTTGTTATTCAGTCGTTTCAGTTGTGTCCAACCCTTTGTATCCCCATTTGGGGTTTTCTCAGGAAAGATACTAGAATGGTCTACCATTTCCTTCTCCAGCTCATTTTACAGATGAGGCAAACAGGGTCAAGTGACTTGCCCAGAGTCACACAGCTAATAAGTATCTGAGGCCCAATTTGAACTCAAGGAAATGAGTCTTCCAGCTGGCGAGCCTGGCACTCTAATCACTATGCCACCTAGCTGGCCATAGATGTCACTTAAGTTTCCTTATAGCTTTAAATCTGTAACCTTATGAATAACAACAAAATGTTAATTAGTTCTAGATAATAGATCTAGAACTAAAAGATCTATGAAGATATTTAGTCTACTTCCCCTGGTTCCTCTTTTGAAAGATGAGGTACCAGTGGCCCAGAAAGATTAAATAACTTGCCCAAGATAATGAAAGTATTAAGTATCAAAGGTGTGATTTGTACCTGCGTCTTTTGCCTCTTGAAATGTTCTTAACAGAATGAGAGATGGGCATTGTCTAGGCAATTCACAGGTCAGTTTGAGACTCAAAATTCTAACTTAAAATTATTTTTGCATACATTTGTTTCTCTTATAACAGAGTTTGGCTTAATATATCAATATACAATAATTCCTACTTGGAACACTATCCTTATGCACTTGGTATATCCTTTCCTTGTATTTGGGAGTGGCTGGGTATAAGAGAGGTTGGTAAGGGGGTGGCTACCCCCAGCATAAGAAGACTTCCTCAGGTAGGATGAGAGGATGAGAACGATTTGTTCCCACGGCCTTGAAGGCAGCTGAAACAGGCACGGCAGAGTGCTAAAAGCTTGGTAAACTGACAGCAAAGATGCCAAGGTCATCCATTGCATTTCAGGCCATTACCAGTTGTTTTGACTTTTGTCTTGCCACTGGACTCTGGAAGAGAGAGTGGGGCTGCCAACTTTGTGTAACTGCCTCATTTGAAACCAATTCACTCACAAGTCAAGATATCACTCCATAATCTCATCCATCCTCTTCGAAAATGAAGGAGAGACAACAACAATACTCTAGTTCATCCTATCATCTTATTTTATATTACATAGTGTATTTTTCCCAAGGAGCTCACAGTGTTTTCTGCATAGCAACCCTTATTCTAGAGACTAAAACTGAGATAGGCAATTAGATGATCCAGACGATAGACTGCTGGGGCTAGAGTCAGGAGTCAGGAAGATCTGAGTTAAAATCCTGATTCAGATTATTTTTTTCTTTTCTTTTTGCACTTAAGCATATTTTATTTTTCCCAATTACATGTAAAGATCACTTTCAACATTTATTTTTGTAAGATTTTGAGTTTCAAGTTTTTCTCCCTCCCTACTTTCCCTTGCCCCTCCCCAAGAAAGCAAGCAATCTGACACAGGTTATATATGTACAATCATGTTAAACATATTTCCACATTAATCATGTTGTGAAACAAGAATCAGAACAAAAGGGGAAAACATGAGAAAGAAAAAACAAACAACAAAGTGAAATTAGTATGCTTCGATCTGCATTCATATTCCATAGTTCATTCTCTGCACTCCAAAACAAAAGACAACAAAAAGTTCGACTTTGCTTGCCCTTACATGGTATTACCCTTTATATCTAAATCATCTACCCACTTTGACCTTATCTTAGTGTAGGGTGTGAGATGTTGGTCTACACCTAGTTTCTGCCATACTATTTTCCAGTTTTCCCAGAAGTTTTTTTTTCTTTTTTCAGATAGTGAGTTCTTATCCAAGAAACTGGAGTCTTTGGGTTTACCAAACAGTAGATTACTATAGTCATTGACAGCGGTGTCTTATGTACCTAACCTATTCTACTGATCCACCATTCTTATTTCTTAGCCAAAACCAAATAGTTTTGACTACTGCTGTTTTATAATATAGTTTTAGATCTGGTGTGGCTGGGGCATCTGTCTTTGCATTTTTCCCTATTAATTCTCTTCATATTCTTGATTTTTTGGTCTACCAGACAAATTTAGTTTTTATTTTTTCTAGCTGGATAAAATAATTTTTTGGTAGTTTTATTGCCATGGCACTGAATAAGAAAATTAATTTAGGTAGAATTGTCATTTTTATTATATTGGCTCAGGCTACTCATGTACAATTGTTTAGATCTGACTTTATTTGTATGAAAAGTGTTTTGTAATTGTGTTTATATAGTTCCTGGGTTTGTCTTGGCTGGTAGACTCCCCAATATTTTAAATTGTCTACAGTTATTTTAAATGCAATTTCTCTTTCTCTCACTTGTTGCAGGGTTTTGTTGGTAATATATAGAAATGCCGATGATTTATGTCTGTTTATTTTATATCCTGCAGCTTTGACAAAATTGTTTATTATTTCAAGTATTTTTATTTGATTTTCTAGGATTCTCTCAGTATATCATCATATCATCCACAAAGAGTGATAGCTTTGTTTCTTCTTTGCCTATTCTAATGCCTTCAATTTATTTTTCTTCTCTTTTGCTGAAGCTATTATTTCTAGTACAATATTGAATAGTAGCGGTAACAATGGGCATCCTTGTTTCATACCTGATCTTATTGGGAATATTTCTAGCTTATCCCCATTATATATGATGGTTTTAGATATATATTGGCATTCATTTTAAGGAAAACTCCATTTATTCCAGTGCTCTCTAGAGTTTTCAATAGTAATGGGTACTGTATTTTGTCAAAAGGTTTTTCTGCATCTATTTAGATAATCATATGATTTCTATTGGTTTTGTTATTGATATGGTCAATTTTGCTGATAGTTTTCCTAATACTAAACCAGCCCTGCATTCCTGGTACAAATCCTACCTGGTCGTAGTGTGTTATCCTTGTGATAAATTGCTGTAATTTCTTTGCTAATATTTTATTTAAATTTTTTTTTCATCAATATTCATTAAAGAAATTGTTCTCTAATTTTCTTTCTCTGTTTTGACTCTTCCTGGTTTAGATATTAGCACCATATTTTGTCATAAAAGGAATTTAGTAGGACTCCTTCTTGGCCTACTTTTCCAAATAGTTTATATAGTATTGGAATTCATTGTTCTTTAAATGTTTGGTGTAATTCACTTTTAAATCCATCTGGCCCTGGAGATTTTTTCTTAGGGAGTTCATTGATGGCTTGTTCAATTTCTTTTTCTAAAATGGAGTTATTTAAGTATTTTATTTCCTCTTCTGTTAATCTGGGAAATTTATATTTTTGTAAATATTCTTTCATTTCACTTAGAATGTCATATTTATTGGTATACAGTTGGGCAAAATAGCCCCTAATTATTGCTTAAATTGCTTCTTAATTGGTGGTGAATTCACTCTTTTCATTTTTCATACTAGTAATTTGGCTTTTTTCTTTCTTTTCTTAAATCAAATTAACTAGAGGTTTATCTATTTTATGGGATTTTTTTTTCATAAAAGTGGGTCTTAGTTTTATTTATTAGTTCAATAATTTTCTTACTTTCAACTTTATTAATCTATTTTTTTTGATTTTCAGAATTTCTAATTTGGTATTAATTGGAGACTTTTAATTTGTTCTTTTTCTAGCTTTTTTAGTTGCATGTCCAATTCATTGCTCTCTTCCTTCTCTATTTTATTCATGTAAGCAATTAAAAATATAAAATTTCCCCTAAGAACTGCTTTGGCTGCATCCCATAAGTTTTGGTGTGTTGTCCATTATTGTCATTCTCTCAGATGAAGTTATTGATTGTTTCTATGATTTTTTGTTTGACCCATTCATTCTTTAGGATTAGATTATTTAGTTTCCAATTGATTTTTAGTCTATCTTTCTATGGCTTTTTATTACCTGTAATTTTTATTGCATCATGATCTGAAAAGGATTCATTTAACGTCTCCCTTTCTGCATTGTATTGTAAGGTTTTTATGCCTTAATACATGGTTAATTTTTACATAGGCACCATGTACCACTGAGAAAAAGGTATATTCCCCATTCCATTTTTCTCCAGAGGTTTATCATATTTAACTTTTCTAAAATTCTATTCAGTCTTTAACTTCTTTCTTGCTTATTTTGTGGTTATATTTATCTAGTTCTGAGATGGGGAGGTTGAGGCCCCCACTAGTATAGTTTTGTTGTCTATTTCTGCTAGTAACTCACTTAACTTCTCCTCTAAGAATTTGGATGCTATACGACTTAGTGAATATATGTTTAGTATAGATACTGATTCATTGTCTATGATTTCCTTGCCTCTTTTAATTAGATCTACTTTTGCTTTTGCTTTGTCTGAAATCAGAATTGCTACTCCCACTTTTTTTACTCCCACATAACATATTCTGCTCCAGCTCTTTACCTTTACTCTGTGTGTATCTCTCTGCTTCAAATGTGTTTCTTGTAAACATATTGTAGGATTCTGTTTTTTGATCCACTCTGGTATCTGCCTCCATTTTATGGGAATGTACAACCTATGTCAGATTGCTTGTTGCCTTGGGTGGGGGGAGAGGAAGGGAGAAAAATTTGGAACCAAAATCTTACAAATCTTACCTCCCTCAATCTGTTCTCCCTCCTATTAGCCCCACCCTTTTTTCCTCTGTCTCCTCCTACTTCTGTCCTCCCTTGCATTACCCCACCCTTCTCTTTTCTTTCCCCTTTCCTCTCCTACTTCCCTATAGGGTAAGATAAATTATTATACCCAACTGAGTATGTATATTATTCTTTCTTTGAGCCAAATCCGATGAGTGTAACATTCAAACAATGCTGGCACACACACCCACCCACCCACACACACACACACACATGCACACAACCCCTCCTTCCTCTCTACTGTAATAGCTCTTTTGTGCCTCTTCATGTGATGTAATTTACTCTCTTCTCCTTCCTCATTTCCTCTTCTCTTGGTACAATCTTTCTTTTTTCATTCCTTCATATATGTGTGTGTGTGTGTGTGTGTGTGTGTGTGTGTGTGTGTATATATGTATATATACATATATATGTATATATACATATATATATATATATATCATCCTCATCACATCAAAGTTACCTTATACGCACCTCTGTCTATGTATACTCCTTTTAATAGAAATACAGTTGTCAAGATTAACAATTATCTTCCTGTGGAGGGATGTAAAGTTTTATTAAATAACATTTTTTTCCTTTCCTATTCACCTTTTTATGGTTCTCTTGAGTCTTGTATTTGAAGATCAAATTTTCTCTTCAGCATCCTCTACTTAATTGAATGTTGATCTTTTCCCCTGAAAGATTATGATCAGTTTTGCTAGGTAGTTGATTCTTGGTTGTAATCCAAGCTCCTTTGAGTGTCATATTCCAAACCCTCCAATCTTTTTAATGTAGAAGCTGCTAAGTCCTATGTAATTCTGACTATGACTCCTTGATATTTGAATTGCTTTTTTCTGGCTGCTTGCAGTATATTCTCCTTGACCAGATAATTCTGTGATTTGACTACAGTATTCTTTGGAGTTTTCACTTTGGTATCTCTTTCAGGAGGTGATTGGTGGATTCTTTCAATGACTCATTTATCCTCTAGTTCTAAGATATCAGGGCAGTTTTCCTTGATAATTTCTTGAAGATGCTGTCCAGGCTCTTTTATTGATCATGACTTTCAGGTAGTCCAAAACTCTTAAAGTATTTCTCCTGGATCTATTTTTCCCGGTCAGTTGTTTATTTTTTCCAATAAGGTATCTTACATTTTCTTCTATTTTTTCATTCTTCTGATTTTCTTTGACTGATTCTTGACATCTCAAAGAGTCATTAGTTTCCACTTGCTCAACTCTAATTTTTAAGGAATTATTTTCTCCTATCAATTTTCATACCTCCTTTTCCATTTGGTTAATTACGCTTTTAAAAGAGTTGCTTTATTCAGTCAATTTTTGTGCTTCCTTTTCTAAGCTGTTAACTCTTTTTTCACAATTCTCCTGAATAACTGTCATTTCTTTTCCCATTTTTTCTTCTACCTCTCTTACTTGATTTTTAAAATCCTCGTTGAGCTCTTCCAAGAGGACTTTTTGGACCTGAGACCAATTCATAATTCCCTTTGAGGCTTCATATGTATGCATTTTAACATTGTTGTCCTCTTCTTAGTTTGTTTTGATCTTCACTAACACCATAGTAGATTTCCATGGTCAGCATTATTTTTGGTGTTTCGTTCATTTTTAAAAGTTCAACTCTGGTCCTTGGGCACGGGTGGCATGGTCCCAAGCTTCTTTTGCTGGAGGCCAGGGGCCTGGCCACTGGCTTTCCATGGTGGGGCCTCAGGTGCTGGCAGCTCACCCACTGTGCTGAAGTGGCCCAGCATAGTCATACCTGCTGTGCCAGGGTTATATGGCAGGCAATTTACCTTCTGTGCTGGGGCTGGAGGCTTCACAGCTAGACTGGTGTGCCACTAGCCTGCTGAGCCAGAACCATGGGATCTAGGTTGCTGATCTGTGCTGTGGCTAAGAGCCTCCTGCTGGGTTGCCTGGACACCAACTGCGCTGGGCTACTCTCCCCTTTTACCCAAGTGAGACCTTTCCTGAAGTCCTTCAAAGTTATCTTAAACAAGAAAATTGTTTCACTCCATGTTTTTGTAGCCTCTGTCACTCCAGAGTCAGTTTAAAGGCTTGATTTAATGTTGTTTCCAAGGGGAATAGGGGAGTGTTCAAGCAACTTCCTGGCTTCTCTCCACCATCTTGGCTCCTGATTCAGATTCTTACTAGCTATGTGAGCCTAGACAAATCACTTAAGCTCTTTATGACTCAGGTACCTTATCTTTAATACGGGAATAATTACAGTATCTACTTCCCAGAGTTATGAGAAAAAGAAAAATTGAGACAATATTTATAAAATTCTTTGAAAATATTAAAGTTCTCTTTCTTCTGATGATCTTCCTATTGAGATATCAAAACCAAATACCTCCTGGCATGGAAGTCAAAATGTCAGATCAATATGGAAAGAAGAAAACCCTTCCACCTGTACATGTCTGCCTAGAGCACTGAGATTTGTGTGTGACTTGTCCATGGTCATACAACCAAAATGTATGAGGTGGAATTTAAACAAAATTCTTCTCAGTTTCAAGGCCAGCTATCTAAGCTGGTTCTATCTACTGTTCCTTGCTGCATTTTTCCTATGGAAGACCAGAATTAAAATTTTCCAAAAGGAGAAATTGTTCATTGCATTTCCATCCTAGTTCATGTATGAAATGCTTAAAGAAGATTCTGTTAACTCCTAGGATGGTGATTTTAAGCCATCTTCATTCATCTCTTAATAGAGACTCTTAGGAGATCCGAAAATGTGTTACACAGACAGCTTATTACTTCATGCTCCCAAAGCAAATTGTGCATATTTCTCCATGTACGTTTACTATAGGCCCTCAGGGGAGGGATTTTCTGTTTTCGTCTCTGATACTGACCTAATATAACACACCATGTATAGCTACCCTCTTGCCAGTAATGTTAATGATGGTGATTATTAGTAATAACTCTGAGTAATGAGGCTTTCTTCCCTGTACTCAAAATAATTGCTCCATGTAAATCCACAGCAATTTTTTATGGTGTGCTAAAGATTAGGAACATTAGAAACTTGGCAAATCTCTCCTTTACTTATGGAGGTGCTTTACATAATGATCTAACTCAATGGCTCTCAACCTTTTCAGTCCTGGGGCTCACTGAACATTTAGTGATCTCCAATCTCTTGAGCCTGAGCCAAATAGGGCACCAGATCGTATCTTGAAGTATTTTTAAGAAACTTTTTAGAAATCTAAACTGGAGTTTAAAAGGGAGTAGCAAATGAGTTTACCACTAAATGAAATGTAGGTTAATCCCCTATATCATATCTTTTTAATGATAATTAATAATATATGTTCTACTTAAAAATAAATTATTCTGCTTATAGAACCATGTGTTTAGAACTAGAGGGACTTAGAAACAGCTGGATGGCATAGCGACTAGAGTGATTAGCTGTGTGAACCTAGGCTAGTCACCTAACTTCTCTCAGCCTCTCTTACCTCATCTGTAAAGCAGGGTGGATGACAGCACTTCCCTCAAAAGTTGTGACAATTCAAAGAGAAAATATTTCCAAAGTGCTTTTGCAACCCAAGAGCACCATCTAAATGTTTGCTATTGTCAACCACTTCATTTTTCAGATGATGAAATTGAGACTCCAAAGCAACATGGCCAGTGCCCCACATGGACATAAATAGAAAATGGCAGAGTTCAAAATGAAAACATAGGTTGTGTGACTTCAGGTCGAAAACCCTCTCCACTGCAGCAGCAGTAGCATCATCATCATCCTTATTATCTACATCACAATTAGCATATAACATTTAAATAGTACCTACTATGAGCCAAGAACTGTGTGTGTGTGTGTGTGTGTGTGTGCGTGTGTGTGTGTATGTGTATATATGTATGTGTGTATGTATATATATGTGTATGTAAGTATATGTATGTATATATATATACCTATATATTATCTCATTTTATCAACAACAACCCTTGAAATAGGTGCTATTATTATCCCCATTTTACAATTGGGGAAATTGAGGAAAACAGAGATTAAGTGGCTTGCCTAGGGTTGACCATGCAGCCAGTAAATGTCTAAGGCCACATTTCAAGTCAGGTCTCCCTGACTCCAGGCCTAGTGTTCGATTCATTGAGTCACCTAACTTTCTCATTTTATCATACTGACTCCCTTTATTAAAGTAACTCTTGTTTTCCAGCCTATGAATGATTTCCCCCAAGTTTTAAATTATTATTAAATTATGCATTAAATGAGACATGTTTAATCAGCAATCAGCACTCAATTAAACAAGATAATGTAGTAAAGTTTTCATGGTTAAAGCTTTATATTTATATAGAAACCCCTCTTCATTGCCGTAGCCCTTCTCTTACCCATTACAAGATGCCCCCATTAGAATGGAAGGGAAAAAAATAAGTAAAGAAGTGATAAGTAATGATTTAAGTAATGAAAAGTTAATGCTCGCTCATTGCCCTGAGCTCAGCTTCTCTTGAACTCATCCGTTTGTATTTTCACCTTGGTTGCACAATTAGAACTGGAAGTCAATACTGGAGAATCATCAGGACCAACACCTGGAATGATAAGATAACAGTGATCAGCACATCAATAGTGAATTTCTTACTCCTTTTAGCACAGTCTTAGGAACCAGTAAAAACAAGAGTATGGACCAAGTGTCTGGAGTCTAGCACTTGAGGAACTAAGATCAAATCCATCAACTTTGTCCCTTTCTCTGCCTATCTAGCCATGTACTTCCTTGGCTATTATCTATGAACTCTCAGCTTCAGCCAGTTCTTTAGAGACCTGTGATATTGGCCAAAGTAGAACTGGGTCAGTTTCCTTAACACTGTTAGAAGCAACTCAGAAAACAAATATTGCCCTAAAGACAATGATGTAGGGGACTACCTGGAGAATTTCACAACAAAATCAATGCTAGGCATAGAACATTTGCATAAAACTCCTTTCATTGGTGAAGAGAATGATGGATGAGGCTGTGTCCCTAAGGTAAATGGTGGAGTTCATGGGACAGTTCTGAAAAAGAGAAATTCTTCATTCCTATTTCAAGAAAGGACATGTGGTTATAGACTACTCAGAAGAGACTCTGGAAGGCAGACATGTATCTGAAATTACAAAAACAGAAACAAACTAAAAATCAAAAAAGAATGTCTCTCCTTTCCAAAACTCTCTAGCCAACTCTGTCCCTCACCCCAGGCTTACAGCCCTGAACTACCATTTTCTCAATCAATGAGAAGAGACTTACTGCAAATGTCCTTTCCTTTTTGGAAACCTAGGTTACAAACTTGTCCTAGCAATCATTCATTTTATGTATTTTCGGCTAGGATTAATCAACCAGGTTTTGCACATTTCTTTTTTTTTCTTTTTCAGAATATCCATATTTTTAAAGCCTCTTTCTTGTCTAAAAGGATTATTCCCTATTGCTTATTCAACAAGGTAGGCAATTTTTGTAGGGATCAAATCAGATCACATGTATGGAGCACCTTTGAAAATGTGTGGTGTCATTCTACTAAGAAGTATTATTATTTTATTACTACAATGAATGAAATATTTTTATTATTAAAATTAGTAAGAGATTTGAGTAGGAATTGGACCAGAAGACATCTGAGTTCTTTCCAACTCTAAAATTCAGCAATTCTATGATTTTGTGTCTCTAACACTGAGGCATGCAGGTAAAATCCCTGAACTCTTAGAGAGGGAAGTGGTAGACATGGTTTACATGGTATATATGTATGATGTGTACATATGTATGCACATGCATATATGTGTGTGGGTGTACACATCACATATATGTATACACATATATATGCATTCATATCTATTTGATATATACTGTATCTATATTTATATGTAGATATATGCATACCACATACACATATCTATATATGCATCTATATCTACTTATATTTACAAATTCATGTTATATATACAAATGTGTGTGTGTGATGTGAGTGTATATGTGCGTACATATATATAATGTGTGTGTATATATATATATATATATATACACATGCACACACGCCATATGATGTGTATGTATAAATACCATATAAACCATATATGTCCTTTCTCTCTCTAAGAATGGTATAGGGATTCCTTTTATTAAAAGGCATATAGGTATGTATATGATATATACAATATTAACTATACATACCCTAAATAAACCTGAGGAAAATTACTTCAAAGGATTTCATAAAGCATGCCTGGTATGCTTTAGGTACCTGGTACCTCTTAATCTTCTTCACATCTTACAACTTTTTTTTAAAATTTTGTTAGCCTATTTTTAAGTTCATTGAAATCATCTCTGTCTAGAAGTATGAACAGAAAACATTCTCAGAATATTTTTGTGATTTTATTATAATTTTGTCGTGGGATTGCAAATACAAGACCCAAAATGTTCATATTAACTTTCATTCTTAACCAAGAATTACATGATTAAACCCTTGTGAGATGTGGAGAATACAAGTGTCAGGCACTTATGCCAATATCTACATCTATAGAGACATAGGTACAGATATATACCTATGTCTATACATGTGTATATGTGTTCATCCAAATAAAAATATGTCATTGACAAAGAATACATAATATGTTTTAAATGAAATTCCTGATTCTTTGTATTGTTTTAAACTCTTTTACTTACAATTATGTGTGTGTATGCTTTCTGAAATTACTTAGAATCTTTATTAGCCTAACATTTGGTTCACTTATTAACGTCAAAAACTTGGTTCCTTCAATCATTTAGCTTAGTATGATTGTTGAAAGGATCATCTATTTTAAAAACTACCTCACTCTAAGCTTGTTTGCATAGGATAGGTGTCTTGAATAAGGAACCACATTTCCCTGGTGTCTTTATTATTATTTCTCTGTATCACTATATTTATTTCTCTGTATCACTGTGGGATCGTGTGCTGCTAAATAGTTATTTAGAGGGAATGCTGCATTGTACATTGTTGACTAAAAAAATAGGGAGAAAATAAATGGAAGATGGAATAATCTTTACTAGGCTCATACCTACATGCTTAAATTAAGCCCATCTGGGAACAGTCTTTGAATAGCAACCGAAAGGAGCTAAACCTCTTCTATGAAGTATTACTTAAGAAATAATCATAACTTGCATGCAAATGTGGTACAACTTATACCCTTCCCAAATACCAGAACATTCATGTGGTGACATCTAGGTAATCATGTTTGCCTCAAGCATTATTCAATTCAGTACTTCAATCAAACTATGCTTTCCCTTACTCTGGGTCCTTTTTAGTAAAGCTTCTCCACTCCTGGTCAAGGATGAAGCATACATAATAATGGCTGGTAACAATGTCTTTGTCTTGAGTCTCACAAACATAATCATAAGGGCTTATAACTGAAAAGTGAGAGGTAAAGGAGGAAAAAGTAGCATGTATCTAGCTACTAAGTAAGACATTATAGCTACAATGCAGAAAGAAGGACACTAATAAGGGTGCCCAGGTATTCATGAGAGAAAAGTAATCGAAGAAATAATCCATTAATAAAGTCTGTGGTCTTAGATATCTATATTCAAATGAGGAAGAAAGCATTTTAGAAAGTATTTGCACAAAGATCAACAAAGACCAGTATACAAGAGATACTGGTGTATAGACCACCTGAATAGAAAGAGGAAACAGAAAAGAAATTCAGGAATTGATCACAGGCTTCAATCAGAGCCAAGGTATAGTAGCATTAGGATATGGGTGCTTCCATTATCCACATATAAAAAGGATCTCTCTCTCTCTCTCTCTCTCTCTCTGTCTCTCTCTCTCTCTCTCTCTCTGTCTCTCTCTTCCTCTCTCTCCTCTCCTCCTCTCTCTCTCTCTCCTTCTCTGTCTCTCTCTGTCTGTCTCTCTCTCTCTATGTATCTATCTATCTCTCTCTGGCTCTCTCTGTCACAGTCTATCTGTTCTTCTGTCTGTGTCTGTTTCTGTGTGTGTGTGTGTGTGTGTGTGTGTGTGTGTGTGTGTGTGTCTCAGGCACCATACTAAGTAAGTACTGAGCATATAAAAAAGGTAAAAATATGATCCTTGGAGGAGAAAACAAGCAAACAACTATTTGCATACACAACATATGCAAGGTAAACAGAAGATCATATCAGAGCAAAGGCATAAGTAGAGAGGGAAAAGGAGGAAAATGACCTCTTGAAGAAGGTGAGTCTCGAAGGAGGCCAACCTGAGGAGGTGGAACAGGATAGCATTATGGGCATGGAGAGCAGCCAATGAAAAGATAAACAGTTAGGAGACGGAGTGTCATTTGTGAGGAACAAGAAAAGCCAATGTAGCAGGATCATAGAGCAGGTAGAGAGAATAAGATGTATGAAGACTGGAAATATAGAAAGGGACCAGGTTGTGAAGGGCATTAAAAGCCAAAGAAAGGATTATTACACTTGATCCTGGAGGTACTAGGGGGCCACCGGAGTTTATTAAATAGGGAAATGATGTGATCAGGCCTGCAATTCAAAAAGGATCAATTGGAGAGAAGAATGGAGAATAGACTGGAGTGGGGAGAGATATGTGGCAACAGGCAGACTAAACAGCTCCAAGTCCAGAGCTCTATCCACTGCACCATGTTGCCTCTCAGATATGATGTCCTAGAACTATAAACTTTAACATCTGATGATAGCCTCCCATCATGCCATCTCTCTTTGTTCCTTATTTGGATGTTTAATGTAGCAAAGTATCAAAGGATTCAAGGATGGAAAACACTGCACAGCTGAACAAGCCAATCATAGAGTTAAGACTCTATAGTTGATGTCAGGAAAATCCTCTTAACAATTAAAGTTATCCAAAAGCAAAGTGAGCTTCTTCAGGGGACAGTGAGTTCCCCTTCACTGTCAGTCATCTGGCAAAGGCAAAGATGACCGCTTGTCAAGTATGTTATAAGGGGTGTGCATTTTCAGGTAAGAGTTGGAGTAGATGGCTCCCAAGATCATTTCCCACTCTTAACTTCTGTGATTCTATGACTCCAAAGGGAATCTAAGGCCAGACTGGGGCTGACATTGGGAAAAGAAATAGGTATGGAGATCCTAGAGTTTGTGGTTATGATGCAGAATCTCTTTAAGAGGACTGAGTCTGAATAATAGGTGACATTTTATGTTTCTTCTAACTCCAAACCTTTTGACTGAAAATATCCACAACACATTGAGATGATATATGAGATAACTAATTCCCAACCCTGCCTGAAAGGAAACCTAAAGTTAAGCAGCAGTAAACAGACTATTGGCACCTAGGAATTAGAGCCGGGACTCCTTTTCTGTAGCTAGGTACAGATGAAAGGGCATTGGAGGGGAATTACAGGACCATTAACTTTGGGGGTAACATCACCTCTCTTGGCCTTTGGTTTTCACATTTGTAGAATGAAAGGGTTGTCTTACATGGCCTCTGAAGTCCATTCTAACTTTAAAATATCTATGTGTACAGGGATAGAATAATACACAGCACCAAAGACTGTGAATAGTAGTTGAAGTTTGGAACCAAGCAGAAGCCAATTTGCCTATAAAAATGACTGTTGGTAATACAAAAGACTTTTTACCTACTCCCACACATTTAGGGAATGATCCCTCACTGCCTTTAAGTATTAAGGACAGTGACATACATTGTTTTTGCATGTTTTTATTTCTTTAAATGGTAGCAGTGTGATTTCTTTATCTCTTTCTAATTTCTTTGTGATCTTATGATCTTCAGGCTCCTGGTAATTTGCCTGACTAAATATAACATTTTTTAGTTCCTTTAGGAAGAAAGATTGCTTTGGATAAGGGATTCATTATTAAATGCAGATAATATATAAAAACCTTAATGCAAGTGCCATTTTAAAATCTTATCCTACATCAGCTTTAATCTCACATGAAATTCACACAGGCAAATATATGCTCTCTCTTTAGGGGACACTTTATTTTATGTATGGAGAATATATATAAAGATAGCATCTACCTTTGAAAAAAGGAAATTGTGATGGTCTACCTTCTTTAGGCATTAGCAATTTCTTAGTGTATAAATACTACACAGACCCTAAGACTAAGAAGAATAAAATGACTTCAATACAATTTTTTCAAATTGATTTTTAAAGAAATAGCCATATTTCATCATTTTAAAGCAATTGTTTTCTTGACTAAGTGATGACAGAAATATAATTTTGCTATAAAAATTCTGCATGCTATTTATGTCACTGAAAAAATATACATGGTGCCCATTAATCTGTGTTATGAATCATGTCATCCTGAGTCAGCTTCCTAGGTGGTCCAGAAACTTCTGTAAAGAGGTAAGAGAAATCTGAGGGCAAACTTTGAAAAGGAATATTTAAACCAGAGTAGATTTAGGTCTTGGATTTTCAGCAGATGAGCAAATTCAATACCAAAGTGTAGGTGTATATGTGTGTCTAAACACATACACGCTTTGATGTATACAGATATAGATTACAGGGTATAATTATAGATTTAGATAGATATTGGTGTTAGAGATATAGATGATATAGACTCATACCTTTTAGTCCATATAGAAAGACGTAGATATAGAATGTTTACAGTGATTTAAAAGTAAACCATTTCAGAGAAAAAAAGAATAGTTCCTTAAGGGCTTCCTATAACCCTAGAATTCTAGGCTGTGCCCCCAACAGTAGCTGATCATGGGTCAGAATCTCCTCCTCTCATCTCCTGAATATCCAATGAGCTCTATGGCTGCAGTAAAGCTGTGACCCCAGCTTCAGCTGCCCCACCACATCTGTTTGAGTTAGTGGGGAAATACTGAGACAAAAAATCTTTCCCACCATCAGTAGACAAATATTGTGATACTGTCAACACTCTCACACATAAGAGCAAAGATATTGTATTAGTTATTAGTAATTGATCTATAGCCTAATATTAGAAAAGTTTCTTCATTTTCAAGGAGCAATTTCCCCAAACCAACCTCAGTGAAGTCAATGGGAAATAAAAAACAAAAAAATGGATTCCTTTAATGCTTCAGAACTCTTGAAATGCAGAAGTACAATGATATTTAAGGATATTGTAATGAAAACTTACCAGAAAGATAAATCTCTCTCAGTTCAGATTTAGCAGAAAGTAAATTAGTCTGTTGGGATGTCTCTCTCCAAAACAAATGGCACCAGCCAGTAGCTTTTAGTAATGTTTATAACTGGCCTTCCTTTTGGACTCCATAGTGATTGATTTGAGATACAGAGGGAGGTAAACACTGTGCTATTAGCAAGTCTGTTCTATATTCTGATATGGACCAAGCTCTCTAAAACTCAAGGGAGATGAACGCCTTAAAAGTAAAAAGAACACAAAATCTCATTATTTTTAAAACATACTAGGTTTAAAACATTTCATGATGAGAGTAAGGATAGTCTACCATTTATTCTCCCAAGGTAATACTTTACTAATATTTATAAATAGGGGGGAAATTCCTTTAAAAATTCTTGAAGAGGAAGGAATTTGTTAAAGTGAAAGATGCTAAGTAAATCCATGTTAGCTCACAGAAGAAAAAAAAAACTAGTATATAACTTTCTTTAACATATTGATTGATTCCATTCTTCACTAGAAAACCACAAATGGACAATAAAATAAATGTCTGTAATTTTGCTTATGCTATTCTATGCACCTATCATACTCTCACCCTCCTTCTCTCATCCTCCACTTATCTAAATCTTACTCATATTCTTAAACATAGCTTATGTCACTTCTACAAAGACTTCCCTGATCAACCTAGCTCCCAGTTATCTATTACCTTAAATTGCTGAAGCATTTACTATGGAGATGCCATTTCATGTCATTTGCCACTTAGGATGTGCCACTTGGTAATGTTATGTGTCTTTTTAAGTGCATGTTGTGTATCCCCAACTTAATTATAAATTTCTTGTTTTCATGGACTATACTGACATCTGCCTCTTCTCTCACTAACCTTCAGCCTTTCCCTTTCTACTGGAGCTTTGCTACAGTCTATGATTATACCTGTGTCTCACTTATACTTCAAAAATATGTGCTTGATCAATCTTCCCTGTTAGTTATCATTCTATATTTCTCCTTCCTTTTGTGGATAAGATCCTTCAGAAAACCATCTAAAACTTCCTTTCTTTTTACTCTTTGCAGCCTGGCTTTATACCAGTCTAAATTTCTCTCTCACAACTTACCAGTGATCTCAGTTGACAAATCCTTTCTTCTCTTGACTTCTCTGTAGGCTTTGACAATATTTGATCACCATCTTCTCCTGAAACTCTTCTCTCTATATTTTGTGATATTGCTCTCTCCTAATTCCTCAACCTGTATGCTCATTCATTACGTCTCCTCTGCTAGACCTTCGTTACTAACCACAGGCATCCCTACAAGGTTTTATCCTGGGCCTTTTTTTCTTCTTTTCTATACTGTTTTTTGGGGGGATTTCTTTCTCTGTGATCTAATCAGCTCCCAAAGATTCAACTACCATCTCCATGGAGATGCTTCTTATAACTAGTTATCCATCTGACTTCCTATCTTTTATCTAGAACTGCTTTTTTGACTTCTCAAACTAGGTGTCCCATAGTCATCTTAAAGTCACTATGTTTCTCCCAAATTCTCCCTTCTTCCTAATTTCCATATTACTATACAAGGTACCACTATTCCCCCCAGTCATCCAGGCTCAAAACAAGGAGATATCCTCAACTCTCTCATTTTCTTGTCATATATAACCAATTAATTGTCAAGTACTGTTGATTCCACCTAATAAAATGCTTGGTATATGCCCCCCTTCCCTTCTCTAACATTGCCACTACCTTCTTGCAAGCCCTTATAATTTCCCATATGGGTGATTACTATAGCCTTCTGCTTGGTCTGTCGATCTCAGGTTTATCTCCAATAATCCATCTTCTACTCTAAAGCATAATTCTAAGCATGCCATCCACACAAACCCTCCCCATTGTATACTCAATAAAATCCAGTGACTCCCTAGTACCTCCAGGGTCTAATATAAAACCCTCCATTGGTTTTGAAAGCCCTGCCTATCCTGCCACCTTCTTGTCCTTCCAATCTTCTTACATTTTATTTCACTTCACTTCAGATCTTCCATCATCCAGCCACATTGGCTTTCTTGCTGTTTGTTCCTCACACATGATGCTCCACTTCCCAACTCTGTTCCTTTACCTTGGCTGTCCTCCATGCCAAGGCAATACTTTACTAATATTTATAAATAGTCTTTTCATTCCCCATAATCATTAAAAGATCACTGATAGGGGCTCAGCAATAATACTTGCTACTTTGTTCTGTACCCAAATTTGTATGTCAACTGGTTCAGATGATTTGAATTCATCAAGGGCAAAAGGAAGAGAATAGGTAAAGTATAAGAGGGAAGAGCTTTGAATATTAGCAATATATACAAATATTCTAGGAAACAGAATGATAGTGAGCATTTCAGGGAAAACCAAAGGAAAAAGAAACAGTCGTATTGCCATTGGGATATACTATAGAATATCTGGACAGAAGGAGAACATAGAAAAGAACTTCAGGAAATAAATCACAAGCATAGAATAGAACATCATATAGTAGTAATGAGGAACTTCACACTCTCTGTTCCAAAGTAGAATAGGTAATAATTTCATGACTGGTTTAGGGATAACTTCATCCATCAAAGGGTCTAGAGTAGGGGAAGTTATTCTTTAGAACTGACAATGTATACCCTATTTTATTCTAGTAGTCTCCCACCTCTGTTATATGAAGAAGGTATGTTACCTAATCTCTTCTCTGGGATATTCATTTTTTCCTTTTTTTTCATTATTCAAAGTTCAACTTCCTTTTAGTGACCTTTTGTAGTCATTAGGTGTATAATTCTCTTGGTTTTGCTTATTTCAGTCAGCATAACTTCATATGTATCTTGCCAATTTTTTCTGAATTCTTCATATTATTATAACATGTAATATTCCATTACATTATTCAATCAATCAACAACCATTTAGTAAACAGTTATATGTGCTAGGCACTGTACTAGTCTCTGGAGAAATAAGCACAAAAGGTAAAGTAATTTCAATTCTCAGAGTTTTTCACTCTATTTATTTACCCAATAGACACTGACTTTGTTTACAATTCATTGCTACCTCAAATAAAGCTGCTATGATTATGTTTATTTGTGTTGAGCACTAGTTTCTAACATTGACATCTTTGGGCTAGATACCATATAGTGTAATCTTGGGGTAAAAGGACATGCGTAGTTTAGTTATTATCTTGCATAATTCAAAACTGAAATAAGAAATGATTGGATGACTTCACAGCATTGTATCAGTGTTCCTGTGCTTCCATATATCTTTTTACTTGTCCTGTATCACTTTCTATTCATTCTTACAACCAAAAAAATTTTTTCTGGTAGATAGACAAATTTCCTTTTGCTTAAGTTCTCCCTAAATCATTTGTCAGGATATTGTAATGGAGATTCATGTTTCAAAGAGGGATTGTGCTAGAGACCTGTGTAAACTCTTCTAACAATCTAGTTCTCTGAATATAAACAAAAGTTACTCAATATATTCTTTTTAAATTTTTATTATATATTTATGTTTTTTTTATTTTAAGTTCCAGATTCTATTCCTTCATCCCACCTCTCCCCCACCCATTGAGAATATAAGAAATGTGGTAGTCGTTGTACATGTCAAATCATGCAAAATATATTTACATATTAGCCATGTTGAAAAAGAAACAAGAAAAATAAAGTTAAAAAATTAAGTTTCAATCTGTAGTCATTCTCCATTAGTTCTTTCTCTGGATGTGGACAGAATTTTTCATCATTAGTTATTTAGAATTGTCTTGTATCAATGTATTAATCAGAATAGCTAAGTCATTCACACTTAAACATTGTACAATATTGCCATTACTGTGTACAATATTTTCCTTGTTCTGCTAACTAAACTTTGCATCAGTTCATATTAGTCTTCCCAGTATTTTTCTGAAAGCATAGTGCTTATCATTTCTTATATTACGATAGTTTCTCATCATAATCATATACCACAACTTGTTCATCCATTCCCTAATTGAGGAACATCCCTTCAATCTCTAATACTTTGATTTCTTCTTCTGAATACTGCCTGTTCATATCCTTTGACCATTTATCAATTGGAGGATGACTAATATTATTATAAATTTGACTCAGTTCTTTCTATATTTGAGAAATTAGGCTTTTAGAGAAATTTACTGTAAAAATTTTTCCCAGTTTCTTTCTAATGTTAGATGCATTGGATTATTTGTGCAAACCTTTTCAATTTCATGTAATCAAAATTATTCATTGTACTTTCCATAATCCTCTCTATCTCGTTTGGTTTTAAATTCTTCCTTTATCCATAGATCCGACAGGTAAAATTTTCCATGGTCCCCTAATTTGTTTATGATATCACCCTTTATCATAAATTATGTGCCTATTTTAACATTATCTTGGTATAGGAGGTGTTGGTCTAATGCCTACTTTCTATAAAACTGCTTTCCAGTTTTCCCAGCAATTTTTGTCAAACCATGAGTTCTTATCTCAAAAAGCTTGAATTTTGGGGTTTATCAAACACTAGATCACTATGGTCATTTACTACTATATATTGTGTACCTCATCTGTTCCACTAATCCACTATTCTGTTTCTTAGGCAGTACCAAATTGTTTTAATGATCACCACTTTGTAATGTAGTTTGAAATCTGATACTGCTACACTACTTTTCTTCATTCTTGACCTTTTGTTCTTCCAGATGAATTTTGTTGGTTTTTTTCTAGCTCTATACAATAATTCTTTGGCAGTTTGATTGGCATGGCACTTAATAAGAAAATTAACTTGGGTAGAATTTTATTATATTGGCTCAGTCTACCATTTCTCCAGTTGTTTAGATATGTCTTTATTTGTGTGAAAAGTATTTTGCAACGGTGTTCATATAGTTTCTGAGAGTCTTGATAAGTAGACTCCCAACTATTTTATGTTGTCTTCAGTTTTTTAAATGGAATTGTTTTCTGTCTTTTCCTCCTGGACTTTGTTGGTAATATATAGAAATTCCAATGATCTACATGGGTTTATTTTATATGCTGCAACATTGCTAAACTTATTTCAACTAGTTTTTTAGTTGATTCTCCAGGATTCTCTCAGTATACCATCATATCATCTGCAAAAAGTGATAATTGCATTGATTCATTGCCTATTCTAATTCCTTCAATTTCTTTTTCTTCTATTAGTGCTGTAGCTAGCATTTCTAGTACAATGATGAATAATAGTAAAATATGCTCCGTCAGCCACCACCACACTATCCATTGATAGAACCATCAGTTACAGCAAATGGAGAAGTTTTGAATCTTGTGGATAGCATCCCTTACCTTGGTAGTGTACTTTCCAGGGATGTACACATTGATAATGAGGTTGACAAATGCATTGCCACAGCCAGCTCAGTGTTTGGGAGGCTCCAGGTGAAGGTGTAGCAAAGAAGAGATATTAGATTGACTACCAAATCGAAGGTCTACAGAGCCATTGTGCTGACCTCATTGTTGTATGCTTGTGAAACCTGGACACTGTGCAAACACCATGACTAGAAATTAAATCGTTTCCATTTGAATTGTCTTAGGAAGATTCTAAATATCACCTGGAAGGATAAGTACCAGACACTGAGGTTCTTTTTATGTGGAGGGGGGAAGGCAGGGCAATTGGAGTTAACTGATTTGCCCAAGGTCACACAGGTAGTAAATGTGTCAAGTGTCAGAGGCCAGATTTGAACTCAATGTCCTCCTGACTCCAGGGCTGGTGCTCTACTCACTGCACCACTTAGCTGCCCCTGAGGTTCTTTCTAGAACTAAACTTCCAAGCATTCAAACTCTACTTTAGAGAACACAACTCTGATGGACTAGCCACACTGTTCTAATGCAAAATGTACACTTGCAAAAAGACTATTTTATGGAGAACTCACACAGGGCAAGTATTCACATGATGATCAGAATAAATGATATAGGGACACTCTCAAGGTCTCTCTTAAGAACTTTGGAATTGACTGGGTAACGTAGGAGACACTGGCACAGGACCACTCAATATGAAGTGCCCACATCAGATAAGGTGCTGTGCTCTATGAGCAAAGCAGAATTGAAGCATCACAAAAGAAATACAAGATGTATAAATTTAGTGAATCCACCCCAAATGGGTGGACTATTTGGATTATTTTTGCCTGACCTGTGATTGAACACTCTGAGCTCAAATTGGTCTGATCAGCCACAGTCAGACAAACTGCAACTTGACTCTAGCATAGCAAAGTCCTTTTGGTCCTCTTTGAGAATGAAGGACAACAATCAACCAATCAAATAACAGGGATGATCTTGGGCATCCTTGCTTCATTTCTGATCTTATTAGTAAGGTTTCTATTACAGATAGTATTTGCTGATGGTTTTAGACAGATAATACTCATCACTTTAAAGAAAGCTACATTTATTCCTATGCTTTCTAGTGTTTTTTTTCATAGAAATGAGTATGGTCTTTTGTCAAAATATTTTCTTGCATCTATTGAGATAATTGTATTATTTCTGTTGGCTTTGTTATTGATACGGTCAATTATACTGGTAGCTTTCCTATATTGAATCAGACCTGTATTCCTAACATAATTCCCACCTGGTCATAGTGTATAATCTTTGTGATATATTGCCGTAATCTCCTTGCTAGTACTTTATTTAAAATTTTTGCATCAATATTCATTAAAGAAACTTGTCTACAATCTTCTTTCTCTGTTTTTGCTCTACCTGGTTTTGGTATAATCAGCATATTTGTACCATAAAAGGAATTTGGTAGTACTTCTTTGCCTATTTTTCCAAATAGTTTATATGGTATTGGAATTAATCCTTAAATATTTGGAAAAATTCATGTGTGAATCCATCTGGTCTTAGCACTGTTTCTAAGAGAGCTTATTGATGGCTTGTTCAATTTCTTTTTCTAAGATAGGTTTATTTAACTTTCCTCTTCTGTTACTCTGGGTGATTTATAGTTTTGTAAACATTCATTTCACTTAGATTGTCAGATTTATTGTCATATAATTGGGTAAAATAGCTCCTAATAATTGCTTTAATTTCATCTTTATTTGTAGTGCATTCACCCTTTTCACTTTTGATACTAGTAATTTGCTTTTCTTCTTCCTTTTTTTAAATCAAATTACCCAATGGATTGCCAATGTTTTCTTTAAAAAAAGATTCTAATTTAGTTATTAATTTAATGTTTTATTACTTTAATTTTATTAATCTCTCTTTTGATATTCAGGATTTTTAATTTGGTGATTCATTTATTATTTTTTTCTTTTTCTTGTTTTTTTAGTTGTACACCTAATTCATTGATTTGTTCTTTCTCTATTTTATTGATGCAAATTTTAGTATTTAGAGATATAAATTTTCCCTTAAGTACTGCTTTGGCTGCATCTCACATATTGGAGTATATCATATCATTCTTTTCTTTTTCTCTGATGGAATTAAAATAATTAGTTCTTTAACCCATTCATTTTTTAGGATTAAATTGTGTAGTTTCTAATTAATTTTTAATACATGTTTCTATAGCCTTTTGTTAAATGTGATTTTTATTTTATTATGGCTTGAAAATCAAGCATTTAATATTTCTGTTCTTCTGCATTTGGTGCAAGGTTTTTATGAATCCATGCAATAAAATATAGTCAATTTTCGTGATGGTGCCATGTATAACTGAGGGGGGTGGGGTGGCATACTCCTTTCTATTTGCATTCAATTTTCTCCAGAGATCTAACATATCTAACTTTTCTAAAATTTTATTCATATCTGTAACTTCTTATTTATTTTTGGTTTGAATTATCAAGTTCCGAAAGGGGAAAGTTGAGATCCTGCACTAGTATAGTTTTACTGTGTATTTCATTCTGTAACTCATTAAAGTTTTCCTTTAAAAATTTGGATGCTATACCATTTGGTGTATTTATTGATATTACTTTTTTGTCTGTGGTACATTTTAGCAAATTGTAGCATCCCTGCTTGTTTCTTTTAATTGGGTCTATTTTTACTTTTGCTTTGTCTGACGTCATGATTGCTACCCCTAACATTTTTACTTCAGCTGAAACATAATAAATTCTGCTCCAGTTCCTTATTTTTATTCTATGTGTGTCTCTCTGTTGCAATTGTGTTTCTTATAAAGAACATGCTGGATTCTGGTTTCTAATCCATTCTGCTCTCTGCTTCCATTTCATGCCATTCATATCCACAGCTATGATTATTATTAACTGCATTTCCCTCCATCCTATTTTTCAACTGTTCATCCTTCTCTTGCTCTCTTTTTACCCTGAACCCCCTCAAAAGTCTACTTTGTTTCTGACCACTGTGTCCCTTAATAAACCCTCCCCTCCATCAGTCCCACTCCCTTCTTTTATCCCCATTTCCCTCCTACATCCCTATGGGGTAAGATGGATTTCTATACCCACCTGAGCGTATATGTTATTCTCTCTTTGAACCAATTCCAATGAAAGTGAGGTTTAAGTATTGCCCCGCCACCTCTTAACATTTTCCCCTCCACTGTAAAAGCTCTTCCTTACATGTCTGTTTTATATGAGATAATTTTCATGCTTCCTTCTCTCCTCTCCCCCCTTCTCCCAGTGCATCCCTCTATCTCACCCCTTAATTTTATTTTTGAAAGCATCCCATCATAGTCAACTCATACCCATGCCCTTTGTCTATGTAGACTCCTTCCAACTGCCCTAATGATGATAAAGTTCTTAGAGTTACAGGTATCATCTTCCCATATAGGAACATAAACAGTTTAACCTTTGAGTCCCTTATGATTTCCTTTTCATTTTTACCTTTATAACCTTCTTGAGTCTTGTATCTGAAAGTCAAATTTTCCATTGAGCTCTGATATTTTCATGAGAAATTCTTGAAAGTCCTCTATTTCATTAAATATCCTGTTTTCTTTTTCCCCTAAAGGATTTTACTTATATTTGCTGGGTAAGTGATTCTTTGTTGTAATCCTAGCTTCTTTGCCTTCCAGAATGTTTATATTTCAATCCCTCCACTTCTTTAAAGTGGAAACTGCTAAATCTCTTGTGATACTGACTGTGGCTTCATGATATTTGAACGGATTCTGACTGCTTGCAATAGTTTCTCTTGATCTGTGAGCTCTGGAATCTGGCTATAATATTCCTGGAAGTTTTCATTTTGGGATCTAAAGAGCAGGTGACCAGTGGATCTTTCAATTTCTTTTTTTCCCCTCTGGTTCTAGGATATCAGGGCAGTTTTCTTTGATAACTTCTTGAAATATTTTGCCTAGGCTTTTTTTTAGTCATGATTTTAGGTAGTCCAATAATTCTTAAATAATCTCTCCTTGTTCTATTTTTCATGTCAGTTTTTTTTCCCATGAAATCTTTCATATTTCCTTCTATTTTTGATTCTTTTGACTTTATTTTATGATTTTTTTTTATTTTTTCATGTAGTCATTAGCTTCTGCTTGCTGAATTGTAATTCTTAAGGAATTCTTTTGTTGAGTGAACTTTTGTACTACTTTTCTATTTGACCAAATCTGCTTTTTAAGGAGTTTTTCTCTTCAGTCAATTTTTGTGGCTGTTTTTAATATTTGGCCAATTCTGTTCTTTAAGGTGTTATTTTCTTCACTATTTTGTGCCTTTTTTTGCTACCAAGCTGTTGACTCTTTTTTCATAATTTTATTGTATCACTCTTAGTTCTTTTGCCAATTTTCCCTCAACCTCTTGTGGTCCTCTAAGGAATTCTTGTTTGGCTTGTGATCAATTCACTTTTCTTTTCCCTTTGAGGCTTTGTTTGTAGCTATTTTGATATCATTGTCATCTGAATTTGTGTGCTCATCATCTTTAACATCATAGCAGTTTTTTATAGTCAGTTTCTTTTTTTTGTTGTTTGCTCATTTTTCTAGCTTATTTCTTGACTTTTAGCTTTATGTTAAAGCTGAGCCCTGTTCCCAGGGTGGAGGGGATACTGTGCAAAGCTTCAGGCTTTTTGTGCTATTGTTTTCAGAGCTAGTTCTGAGGTCTTTAAGTTTTCAGTGCTGTCAAGGTGGTATGATCCACTGAGAGGTATGGTCACTGCTCTCCCAGCCTGTACCCTGGCCTTTACCCAGGAAGGGATCTTGCTCTCCTATAGCCACAAGTGGTAGTGCTTCTTTCTGCCTTGGAACTGAGACCAGGATTATAACTTCCTTGTGAGGAACCACAATACTTTTGTTCATCCTAGAACTATGACTAGGTTTCCTGCTCCTCTGTGGTACAAGTGCTAGTATTCCTTTCTGCCTTGGAACTGCAACTAGGGCCCCTACTCCATTCTGAACAAACACAAGCACCCTTCTCTGCCCTGCAACTGTGCCCTTCCAGGCAAGCATAAGTGCTCCTCTTCACCCTTGAAATGCAACCAGGAACCTCATTATGTGCGGTATAACAGAATTCTGCATCCAATGCTAGCAGAAAATAAAACCTTCCATAATCTCTTTCTGACCAGTTGTCCAACCCACTTATTTGTCTGTGCACTGAGAGTTCCTAAAGCTGCTGCTGCCACTGTTGCAGCTCCTTCCAAGGCCCATTGCTGGTAAGGCCAAGGCATGCACTATGCTCTAGACTGGCTTCCACCCCAGTGTCACAGACCTCTCCTGCTGACCTCTTAAGTTTTCTTGACCTGGGAAAATGTCCAGCCTTTTGTTGGCTCTGCTACTCCAGAATTTTATTGAGGTATTTTTTTAAAGTTGTTTAAGGGCGAATGTTGAGAGAGTTCAGCTGAATTGCTGCCTACGCTCAGTCATATTGGCTCTACCTTAGTATGTTCTTAATAAAAAGTATTTGTAAGCACAAAAATAATTATTAAGATTATTATGATAGGCTTATTTGTTTTTATTATTGTATAGTTCTTTTCTAAATGCTCTCCAATTGCTTAACATTCCTTTAAAAATGTAAAGAAAATATTCTAACAAGTGGTTTGGAGGATAATATTATCTCACTTGATCCTCACAATAACTTAGCAAGATAGGTGCTACTATTATCTCCATTTTAAAGTTGAGGAAACTGAGGCAAACAGAGGTTAAATGACTCTCCCCACATCACACAGCTAGTAAATACCTAAAGCTAAATTTGAACTCAGGCCCTCCTCACTCTAACTCTAGTACTTTGTCCAGAAAGAATGGTTAGCTTTGTCTATTCAACTGGACTATTAACTCCTTGAAAGCAAGAATAGTACTTCTTCTGTCTGTATTCCTTATACTGCCTAGCATAGTGTATAGGACCTACTAAGTCCTTATTAAATATTTGACTGAATAATTATTGGCCACAAAAAAGAAATTCTCCCAAGACAAATGTACATACCACTTAATTTCAAGAAATTTGAAAACAACACTTTTGCCCTCAAAATATTGCTTCAGAAAACTTGAGGAAATCCATACTGCGTCCCCCAGTTTAATATCTGGTATTCAATGCAGGAAATAAAAACCAAAAAAAGGACAATTGAGATTTATCTCTACAACAAAGAAAAAGTTTTTACAGGAAAATTTATCCCAGACTGTTTGCCTAGCTTGAGACAATCTACACCATTGCTCTTTACAACAAGGCATTTTTATTTCTGTTAGTGACAAGTTAAAACACAGCAGTTAGGGGGAAAAAACTGAAGCTCATATTAATGAATCAATTAATACATGTGTGATGGATGCAGCCTCAATTTCACAGGCAGCTACTTGTCCAACACAGAGACTCATCAGTCTGCTAACCTATCTATCATATGAGTCAACCCTAAAAACCAACTAAAGGAATATCTAGACTATAAGTCAAGTCCTACTTCCACCATTGTATAACTTTTATTTCATTGTGGTCTAAATTTATATTAGCTTATAGTCATGCACAGTACTTAAGTTAGAGGGCATTTTATAGTGAAGAGGAAGATAGGCCCTCAGAAATGGTATACCTAGGGAATGAAGCATAAACTAATAGCCAAAGAAGCTATGATGCCTAAATTAAACTTGCTGCAAAAATATTTGAAAAAATCATATTATTATAGATTTAGAATTGTAAGGGCCCATGAAGGTCATCTAGTATAGCCTCCTCATTTTATAGATAAGAAAACTGAGGCCCACACAGGGGAAGTGATTTGCCCAACATCTAGGAATGTTGGGAGGTTCAAATATGAGATAATAGATGTAAAGCTATATAAGTGCTATATAAATGCCAGTTGTGGTCATTGTTTTGTTGTTATTGTTGTTAACATACAAATATCAGACTTACAGTGTGGTGGTAAAGTTGATTTCATCCCTGCTGTACTCTGTACACCCTCTACTGTATTCTAGCTGAGTTCAAGTAATATAGGAGTGTTCTGGTGAAAACAGCCTGGCTCTTGAGGAAAAGAAAATGTATACACACACACACACACACGCACACACACACACTTTTAAGTTTAATCAGCATTATCAATGCTTTCTTAAGCCTAGACAATAAGCAAAAAACATAAATTAAGCCCTGATTTCTAATGATTGCCAATAGCTGAGGCACAAATGCTCACACTGAAAATTTAATGATGGGCTTTCAGGAGCCAGTAAGAGCTGGTTGCAACACACTCCTGACCCAGAAGCAGAATAAAGATCCAAACCTAGGTCCTCTGACTGCACATCTAGAACTCCTCAATACATTGATCCATTCATACTGACTTGTTCCTACTCTATACAAATCGTTCTGGAGATGAATGAAGGAATGAATTAAGCATTTATTATGTGCCTAATACTATGCTGTGTATTGAGGATATAAAAAGAAAAAATGAGACAGTCTTTGACCTCAAGGACTGGACAAGTCATTTAACCCCTCTTTCTATTTCCTCATCTGTAAAAGGAGAATGATAAAAGCTTCTATGTCCCATGGTTGTCATGAGGATAAAATGAGATTAATAAAACATTATTATTTTTATTAGACAGTTTTCTTTTTACCTCTGTATCTCCAGCACCTAGGATTAATGCCTTATATTTAGTAGCAAGTACAAGTAGTAAGGTAGTGCAAGGGAAAGAGTGCTGGGCCTGGAGTCAGGAAAACCTTTACTAGCTGTGAGATACTGGAAAGTCATTTAATTTCTGTCCTTCCTCAACTGTAAAATTGGGATTATTGTACAACCTACCTCCCAGGTTAATTGTGAGGATCCAATAAGATAATATTTGTAATGTGCTTAGCCTATTGACTGGTACCTAGTAGGTGCTTAATAAATGCATATTTGCCTCCTTTCTTTATACAGGGTGTTCCTAAAGTCTGGACACATAGGCAAAAATGCGTATTTTCAAGAAATGAAATGAATGAAATTTTCAACAACATTTTATTTAATTGGAATACTAATAAATAACATCTTCAACTTCAAATAACATCATATGATTTCATATTCATATTCCAAACGTGAATGTGCTAAAACTGACAGCAATATGGAGTTACTGCATCAAGTTCACATGAATCTTGTAAAGCTCATCAACCTTTGCATCCCAAATGATGGAAATCATACTGAAGATGTTATTTGTTAATATTCCAATTAAATAAAATGTTGAAAATTTCATTCATTTCATTTCTTGAAAATATGCATTTTTGCCTATGTGTCCAGACTTTAGGAACACCCTGTATACGGTTGGAGCTCAGTAAGCATTTGTTGGATTAAATTGAATTGAACTGAACTGAACTAAGTTGAAATGAATTGGTCATCTATCCTTTCTGGAAAACATCCATTCATGGAGGCAAACTGTTAGCCAGGCACTGTGCTATTGGATGCTGAACAATTCTAATTGTTAAAAAGCTTATTTAATTCTTCTTATACTGATATGAGCCTCTGTCACTTCTACCTGGTGTTCCCACATCTGTCTTCTGAGATTATGCTGAACAATGGGCAAGCCTCTTAACTTCCCTGGGCTTCAGTTTCTTCATTTGTAAAATGAGAGGTTTGGACTAGCTGGCCTCTCAAGTTCCTTCCAACTCTATATTTGGGCTTGTATAAACCTTAGCATACTCCCTGAAACAGTAGAAAGAGAATTGAATTTGAAATTGGAAGGTAAAAGTTTGAATCTAGGCTCTGCTAGCTACTGCCTGTGGAACCATGAAGAAGTCATTTACTCCCACTAGACCTTAGTTTTGTCTGCTGTTGAATCTAGATAATCTCTAAGACCTCATTTTCAATATGGCACCTAAATCCTATAGTGAATCTTAACTGGTCTCTTTGTCTCCTCTCTCTTCCCCCATTCAAATCAATCTCCCTTGATGTCGCCAAAGTGACTGTCCTTAAGCACTATCTAACCATGTGACTTCCCTCTCCTACCAATTCTAGTAGCACCCTACTACAGAGAGAGAGAGAGAGAGAGAGAGAATGTGTCTCCCTATCTCACTCATTCTGGCAGCACAGGGAGCACTCACAGCCATATCTGACTGATAATTGTAGAGCAGGAGTGTGCTGAAGCCAACTCTGGCTGGTCCACCAATTGTTAAATTTTCAATGTGGTTTTACATATATATATATATGTATGTATATACATATATTTTTGACAGCAGCAAACACTACAAATTCAGGTTTGATCTATTGTTTTGTTGATTGTCTAGCCTTACAAAAAATAATGCAGTAAACATTACAAATGCAGATTAAACTTTAAAATATTTCTTATATACTTTTCTTTTTTTTCGGAGATCTGGTTCCTGGTTGTTAAAGATTTACCAGCACACCCATGGGTGCGCACCGTCGTGCCCAACTTCCTATTGGCTTTCAAAGCCCTTTAAAACATGGCCCCAACAAATCTTTCCAATCTCATTGTATATTACTAACTCCCCTACACACACACACACACACACACACACACACACACACACTTTTATTCAGCCAAACTGGTCTTCACTCTATTCATCATACATTGCAGTTCATTTCCTATCTCCTATCATTTGCACTTATTGTCCCACACCCCAGAAATGCACTTCCACCTTAGATAATCCCACTCTTCCTTCAAAACACAGCTCAAACCCCTTCTCTTCAAGCAACTTGTATTTAAAAACTTCATCTTACCCTTTTATATATACATATGCTCATATACCAAACAGGTTGTCTCCTCTTTTAGCATGTAAGATCTTTGAAAACAGGAATTGTTTCTCTTTGTATAAGTATCCCCACAGCCTAGCCACAGTATAGACATTATAAGAAAAGCTTGTTCATTAATTGACTCCTCGATTGGCTAATTGCTTTTCTGCTATCTTCTGGTTCACCACTGCTACTACCCCCTTTTCTTCTCTCCTCTGTAATCCTTTCAACTAATATTCACATGGTATGATCTCTAAAGGCCCTCAAAGCTTGGACCTCAGAGTGATTGCTTTGGCTTTCTAGTATCTTAGGAACTGCTTTGGCTACCCTTCAGGAAGTCTGCCTTCCCTGTTTCCATTTTCTTCTAACATTCCCCTTTGATGTGCATGCACCTAGCGACCCATAAGAAGGGTTCAGTGGCAGTATTCCTTTGTACTAACCTGTATTCTTTTGCTTTGTATTCATATATAAGGCCAGAGAGAAAGAATCTCTTGTTCTTCCCCCATCCCCCACAAAGGACCCTGAGGACATCTTCCAGGAAGAGCACTCTCTCATTACCGATGAAGGAAAGCCTAGATTCAAATTATAATCCATGACACCTGGATGAATTTTGTAATGTGGCATTTCTTCCCTTTTGCCTTATTCCTTCTAACCCTTCTTCCATGGAAGAAGTTCTCAGATACATAAATTGTTACTTTTCCTTCTGAGGCAGTGAGTTGACTTTTCCCTCAAAATGAGCAGCAGCAGGATCAGTCATGGATAAAATTATGCAGTAGACAATTTCCCTTTGGTGCCTCTAATCCCCCTTTTCTCCTCCTTCCTTAGGCACTCTCATTCTCTCCCATTTCCTGTCTATTAAAATCTAGTCTCAGGAAAGGATCTAAGTTGTTTGTACCACAGTGAAAAGTTTAGGGATATTTGCCTTCTAAGTTTTTTTTTCTCTATGGATTTAAACATAAAATATAATGTCAGTTTCATTCAGCTAAGGTCAGAAGCATTTACGGGGTATAAGAGTAAACCCTCCACTGAGGGTTTGGGTCACCTTCATTAGGATTCCTGCAATTCCATCAGGACTTGGACAGCTAGGTGGCTCAGCAGATAGAGCACCAGGCCTGGAGTCAGAAAAACCTGAATTCAAGTCAGGCCTAGAGACACTTACTAGCTATGTGACACTAGGCAAGTCACTTAACCCTGCTTGCCTCAGTTTCATCATCCATAGTATGAGCTGAAGAAATGGCAAATCACTCCAGTATATTTCCCAAGAAAACCCCAAAAGCAGTCGTGAAGACTGAAATGACTGAATAACCACAATGGTAACCAAGGCTGCATCGGGACCCTCTTCTCTCTCGCTACTCTCTTTACTTGGTTTCCTTATTAATCTCCATGGCTTTAATTATCATAGAATCTGTAGAAAGACAGATGGTTCCCATAAATATATGCATATACTTTTTTACATGCATATCATCCTCTATCTTTCTCCCAAGTTCTAGTTCTCTCTGTTGGACATTTCAAGTTAGATGCCTGCATAGATATCTCAAATTCAAGATGTCCAAAACAACTTATCTTCTTTTCGCCCCAAATTTTCCCACTTTCTGAACTCCCTTATTTCTCTTGTGCATATTGCCATCCTTCCAGTGACCCAGATACAAAACTTTGGCATTATCCTCAACTGCCCATCTTTCTACAACCTTCATATCCAATCAGTTGCTAAATCTTGCCTTGTCTACCTCTATGACATCTCTATCCATCCCCTTCATGCCACTCACAGTACTGTGAGCTTATTTCAGACGCAGTTCACCTCTTTCCTTGTCTATTATAATTGCTTCCTATTTTGTGTCTCTATCTTAAGTGTTCCCCCACACCAGGGGTGGGGAACAAATCCTTTTATTAAGAGGATTTGTTCTGTGAAGTTTGGATTCAGTCAAAGGGCCGCACTTGAGGACCTAGGGCGCTACATGCGGCCTCAAGGCCACAAGTTCCCCACCCTTGCCCCACATCAATCCATCCTCTGTAAGGGTACCAAAGCAATTTCTTTACATACATATCTGACCATATTGCTCACCTAACCCAAAATTTCATTGGTTCCCTGATGTTTCTGAGATAAACTCCTCTCCCTTGCTTTTAAAGCCCTTCATACCCTGGCTCCTATTACCCTACAACTATGTAAAATAAAAAGAGAAAAAAAGAATTTGAATATGAGGTCTTGTCACTTTGTGGGATAATTAAGCCACTATTTCTTCCTAAAGAAAACACTTCATGAAATTATTGAAACATCTATTAAGAAAGGAGGATCTAAACAAATTTCATGAACAAGAAGTGTATGAAACACGGGGGGGGAGTGAGGGGGCAGATTTTCAGAAGGCCTTAAAGTTGTTCAGTTTCCACAGAAAGTAAAGAGTTGGTATTTTGTACACTTTTCATTTAAAATATTTGTCTCCCTGAAAAACAAAGCTTTTAGGTACAACATACCTGAGGAAAAAATAAGTAACCATTTTCCTCACCAATAAAAGCCATTTATCAATAACCATACATTCTATATTCTTCCTACACAAAGGTTAATTGGTACTGATGGCAAAAATTAGTTCACTTTAGCAACTATATGCAAATTTTGTTTTTTAGAGGCACAGTGAAAATGAAACCTAGGATATCTCTTATCAAAACATTTTAATTATTCTGACAGTCACTATTCTTATCAAGAAGATTCCTTTAACAGATTTACCCTTAAAAATAAGTGGATTAAGTTCCCCAGTGTGAGCTAAAGTATTAGCAAGAGTTCTTTGCCCAAAAATAATCCTTCTATTCCTACTATCATACTTCACATCCTTTTGTTACACTATATGAAACTCCACAAACCAGAAATACATTTAAATTTCTGAGCATCCTCTTTTAAAATGGAAACATCCATAAAAGAGTTACAGGGTAGGGATATCAGTTTTTCATACCTAGTATGAATCAGTTGATCTGAATTGCTTTCTTCAATAGACATTTAATCCCACTGAATTTATGTCAGTTTAAGTGTGGATTGGGAGAAGACTAAAGCAAGGATGGTTTTGGAACCAGAGCTAATGTGCCCTAGTGGATACAAAGTTAGACTTAGAATCAAGAAGATATTGGTTCAATTCTCTTTTCTTCCATGTATTGCCTGCAGAACCCAGACATGTTGCCTAACCTCTCAATATGCCTATGACTAAACATTGCAAAAAAAAAAAATCACAGATCTGTATTAGTGGAGGGATGAAAGCACGGAACTGTCCAAAGGGTTTAAAAAAATGGATGGAGAAAGGGCGAGCTTTAGTTAAGCATTTTCTTGTGACATTGTAGGCATTTTGAGGGCACTGGATACTTGGGAGCAGGACAGAGATGTCAAGAAATGGGGAATGAATACAGAAAAAGGAGGACATTTTCCTTCCAAAACAGGAGGATGGGGACAAAGAAGAAATTCATTGTCATTTCATCACTTGTCAGTAACCTCCTTATACTACCTTGCATTTTTATAGCATTTTATACTTTTAAAGCACTTTCACATACATCTGAAAGTGTTAATGTAAGGAAGGCAGGTCAGCCACTGTCATTTCCTTTTGACAAAGAGGAAACTGAGTCAGAGAAATGTTAAGTGACTTGCCCAAACTAACACAGTTAATTCATGTTTCATTACATCTAGAACTCAGGTCTCCTGATGCTTGAAGAATGTTCTTTCCATGCTGTCTCCCTTCCCTCTCAAGTCTGCTGTCTTATACACTTAAAATAACAGTCACATTTATTTTTATCCATGTATAGCAAAACCATTGTTATGTTCAGAGAGCCCAGAATACAAAGCAAAGAGCAGGGTCATGCACTATTGAGATCAGAATTTTGCAAAGCAAGTTCATAAATCAAGTTGACAGTAAATCTTTAACAGTATATAAACTTGGGAATGAGTAAAAGTATAGTTTATTTTACTGGGATGATGATATCTGCAAAGAATGCTGCAGAGTGGTATGGGCAATGTTATGGCACACCTGTAAACTGCCAGATAAAAAGAGGGAGCTGTTTGCTCTTCATCATTCCAGGAAAAAGCCCACTACAACACACCCTTACCTGGAGCCTCTATGTCCTGAGAAAACAAGCCTCAGTTATTTAAAATGCATACCCTGTCAATCTTCCTTTCAGTGGTTAAGCACTTGGCCTCAACAATGTCGAAGTTTTATATTATAATTATGTTCATTGTAAATCCAGTATTACAGTATTGGTACCTAAGGTCACAGGGGAGACAAGACCTTTGACAACCATATTGGTTCTAAGGCTAGTTTGAGCAGGGCAGAAATTCATGTTAATGTACAAATCTTTAGAAGTTAGCCATAGATTTCTTTCTTCCATTATTATTATTATTATTATTATTATTATTATTATTATTATTATTATTATTATTTTGAATCCAAATATTTCTATTGCACCTAGGTTGTAAGTCTACAGGCAACTCATGGGCCCAAATGCCACCACAGATCAGCACAGAAGACTTGACCTGCTTTGCCTTTGACCTAGGCCATTTTGCCCCTTTGTTGGCAACCTGGTGCTCTCAGCTCCCAAGGACCTACAACACTGGTGTCAGACTTAGTACAGATTCCCAATTGGCCTTAGTCTTACCATAGCTTAGAACTCCCAAACTCAAGCACCACCAATAGCAGAGACTACAGATGTCCTGCCTTCATCACCAATTATTAGATATAATTGAGAAGTGAAAAGAAACTCTACTCCATAGAATTGTGATTAGTATTAATAGTGTAAGAATCATGGGCTATAGTAAGAGTTCAGCAACTTTATCACAAACACTGAACTTCTAAATACCTTAGCTCCAAAACCTTCATGAGTACTATGGACAGCTACTGACATACACCCTTCAGGACATCTACCCTTGTTCAGGAGGCAAGGAGGAAGGGCCTGGAGAAATATCCATACAATACATCTAGTCACTTCTGGTCACTCTGAGTCCCTAAGGTGTAGTGAGCATAGCTTTCATTCTTCCCCCATCTGCTCCTATGATTGATATGTGTGTAGGCACTACCTGATTGATACAAAACATGCTATCCCTGGTGCTTTGTCCACACGTAGATTCAGCAAATGCCAACATGTTGAGGTAACAGAATTCTGAGAAGATGATGACAAACTGCCTGAAGGCAAGAATCATTTCAGTTTTTACTCAGACCACAGTTTTGTTGTTGTTGCAGTGGTGGTGGTTATTGATTTTAAGGAGGAAGTAAAGGAAGATGAGAAGCGTAAGATTAGAGTTGCTGAGTTTGAAGAGAAACTAGAGGTCAAGAAGATCAAACTTCTTATTTTAACAGAAAACAGGCTTAGAGGTTGTAGCTTCCCCAAAATCTCACTGGTATTTTCTTTTTGATTCTTTGTTATTAGGGATGACTCTCTGGATATGTCAAGGAAGGGATATATTTGGAAATGTGAGAGAAAAAAAGACATTGATAAAAAATTGAGGTCATACGAAAGAGCTGGTATTTGCACTCAGGTGCCATACCTCTCAGCTTGCCACTGTCTCATGCAAAAAGCCAGAAGCACATAGGGCAGTACAGTGAATAAAGTGCTCAACTGGGGATCAGGAAACATGAGTTTGAATCCTGTCTCAGACATTTACTAGATGTGTGACCCTGGGCAAGCCACTTGTCTTAGCCTCTGTTTCTTCATTTATAAAATAGGGAAAATAACATCACCTACTTCAGAGGGTTGTTGTGAGTATCAAATGAGATAATCTGTAAAGCCCTTTATATAGCTCAAAGTGATGTGTGAATGATATCATCATCATCATCATTAAATCTGCTTTATCACTCCAGATTAGTATGTTAGAAATGTTTTATAGTCCTTTATATTCACCTTTATAGGAAGGTGTGTATCTGTAGAAGCTCAATAACTCTGAAGTCCAATCCTTGAGACCCATATTACACCTATCTTCACCCCATAATATGACATGTTCTTCTGCAAAACAGGAATTGTCCATTGTGAAACACACACTTCTTAAATTTAAGAGCTTTACTGAGATACTGGCAAAATTAGGAAACTTTAGACAGCACATAACACTGGGTATTCCCTGCCCCCAATTCTGAAGAAGGAAAATATGACTTTTCTTCACATTAGCACAATGACTGGAATATTTTTAATTTATTTATTTTGGTCCAGACCTGCAGTTAAGTGGTGCAGTGGATAGAACACCAAGCCTGGAATCAGGAAGATTCATCTTCCTAAGTTCAAATCCAGTGTCAGACACTTTCTAGCTGTGTGACCCCAGGCAAGTCACATAACCCTATTTGATTTAGCTTCCTCATCTGTAAAACGAGCTGGAGAAGGAAATGGCAAAACACTCCAGTATCTTTGCCAAGAAAACCCCAAATGGGGTCAGACACAACTGAATGACAAAGACCTACAATGTCACTGGCATAGGGATTTCCTATTGAAGCTTCTCCCTACCTAATAGAGAGTAACTTATAGTCTTAGAAAGTTGACTGTATCATGGAAGGCCTGTGACTTGCCCAGGGTCCCACAGCCAATATGGGCCAGAGACAGAACTTGGACCCGGGTTATGCTGATTCTAAGGTCAGTCTACCATGGTGTCACGCTGCCTCTTCTGACTTGTGTATAGTAAGCACTTAATTTTTAGTCAAATTGACTTGAACTAGTCATTGCCTCTATCTCCTTCCTCAGGCTAACAATAGTGGCTTGATTAATACAGCTGAGGAGGGAGGAATGATCCTGTCCTTGAAAGCAAGACATTTTTAAGAGGCACAATAGTTTATTGCTCCAACCAAGCCTTCACATGGCCCTTTGGAAGTGGAAGAAACATGCTTCTATTGGAAATCTAAAGCATGGTACTTATACTGTCCAATTTTTAGGGACAAACATCACATTTGTTTGTTTGTTTGTTTTAAGAAAAAAAATAAAAGTAGGAAGAAGTTATGCAAATACATAAGATATTACCCAAGATGCTTTCTGGTGATTTATATTGAAATTTTATTCTGTCCTCTTCAGTGCAGCATCGCAGATGTTATTGCAAAGACTTTTGAGACTGATTTGGGAAAACTGATCTGAAGTAATAAGTAAGACAGGATGCGAGAGGTCTTTTGCAAGTAGTGCTATTAGAGAAAATATAGAATGGCAAATTTGCACATTATAGGAAAACAGCCAGAGCAGATTTGATATGAGCCACATAAATGGAAAAGAGAGCAAATTTCATTTATATGTTTACTTGAGAGAGAAGACTCACTGGCGACAATAATGGTATCTTCAAATTTGCAAAATTCACTCCATTTTTTGACTGCTCATTTTCACTGACTGTCCCCTTTGCCTGGAATTTTCTCCCTCCTCATCACCTCCTGCCTTCCCTGGCTTCATTCATGTCTCAGCTAAAATTCCACCTTGCGCATGAAGCCTTTCCTGATTCCTCTTAATGTTAATGCCATCTTCCTAAGATTATCATCAATCCATCCTGTATATATCTTTTTTGTACATAGTTGTTTGCAAATTTTCTCTGTTATTAGATTGGGAGCTCCTTGAGGACAGGGGTATCTTTTGCCTTTTTTAGCCCAATGCCTGAAACATAATAATCATTGAATAAATGTTATTGATTGGACTCCATCATTCCCCAGAAACCTCATCATCCAGCAAGATAACTTCAGCCCTAGAACTTAATTCTTTCTGCCCCTGGGGCCCCTCCCTTCCTTTGCCTGGTGGGTTGAGAGTAGAGAGATCCTCCCAGAACCTTCACTTAAGGAAAATGTCCAGGCTAGCCATCTCTTTATTTCCAATTCAGCTACAATCCTCCAAACTTCTCCACAGTGCCCCCAGACTGGCTACCTTCTTCCTGTTTCCTGCTTTTCAGGTTCCTCTTGTGTGTTGTCATCCCCCAGCCCTGTCCCCCAGTTGGATTATAAACTCCTTCAGAGCAGAGACTATTGCCTCTTTTGTACTGCCAGAGATTAGCCCTGTGCCTGACGCATAGTTGGTGCTTAATAAACATCTATTGACTGTCTGACTTGATAGGACAAGAAAGAAGGAGTAGACTATTTGTGGATGGAAGTCACAGGGAGACAATTTGTGGCTCAGTATAAGAGTGATTTTTTTCTGAGTCTAAACTTTTTTTCTTTTCATGAATTAGCTTATTTGTAGTTTTCACCATTCACTTCCACAAGATTTTGAGTTGCAAATTTTCTCCTCCTCTCTCCCCTCTCCCACTCCAGGACTGCCAAATTCTGATTATCCCTCCCCCAGTCTGCCCTCCCTTCTATCATCCCCCCTTCTCTTATCCCCTTCCCATTTATTTTCCTGAAGAGCAAGATAGATTTCTATACCCCATTGCCTGTATATCTTATTTTCCAATTGTATGTAAAAACAATTTTTAACATTCATTTTTAGAACTTTGAGTTCCACATTCTCTCCCTTTCTCCCTCCCCACCCACCTTTACTGAGAAGACAAGCAATTCAATATAGGTTATGCATGTGTAGTCATGCAAAACACTTGCATAATGGTCATGTTGTGAAAGACTAACTATATCTCCCTGTATCCTATCCCTCCCCCCATTTATTCTATTCTCTCCTTTGACCCTGTCCCTCTACAAAAGTGTTTGCTTCTGATTATCCCCTCCTCCCTTTTACCCTCCCTTCTATCATCACCTCCCCTCTTCTTATCCCCTTCCACTCTATTTTCCTGCAGGGTAAAATAGACTTCCATATCCAATTGAGTGTGTATGTTATTCCCTCCTTCGGCCAAATCCAATGAGAGTAAGGTTCACTCATTCCCTCTCACCTCCCTCCTCTTCCTCTCCATTTTAAAAGCTTTTTATTACCTCTCTTATGTGAGATAATATACCCCATTCTACCTCTGCCTTTCTCCTTCTCCCAATATATTCCTTTCTCAGCCCTTAATTTTATTTTTAGATAGCATCTTTTCATATTCAACTCATCCTGTGACCTCTGTATGCACACACACCCGTACATATATACATATATATGTATCTGTATAGGTATTGATATAGGTATAGGTATAGGTTTAGGTATAGATATAGATAAGTATGTATACATGTATGTATATATATATGTATATTATGTATATATTCCCTCCAACTGCCCTAATACTGAGAAAGGTCTCATGAGTTACAAATATCACCTTTCCATGTAGAAATGTAAAGAGTTCAACTTTAAAAAGTTCTTTATGATTTCAATTTCCTGTTTAGCTTTTCATGCTTCTCTTGAGTCTTGTATCAGAAAGTCAAATTTTCTATTCAGCTCTGGTCTTTTCATCAATAATGTTTAACATTCCTCTATTTTATTGGATGTTCATATTTTCCCCTGAAGAATTATACTCAGTTTTGCTGGGTAGATGATTCTTGGTTTTAATTGTAGCTTTGTTGACCTCTGGAAAATCATATTCCAAGCTCTGAAATCTCTTAATGTAGAAGCTGCTAAATTTTGTATTATTTTGATTGTGTTTCCACAATACTTGAATTATTTGTTTCTGACTGCTTGTAATATTTTCTCCTTGACCTGGGAACTCTGGAATTTGGCTACAATATTCCTAGGAGCTTTTCTTTTGGGATCTCTTTCAGGAGGTGATCAGTGGATTCTTTCAATTTCTATTTTACCCTCTGGTTCTAGAATATCAGGGTGGTTTTCCTTGATAATTGCTTGAAAGATGATGTCTAGGTTCTATTTTTGATCATGGTTTTCAGGTAGTCCAATGAGTTTTAAATTACCTCTCTTGGATATGTTTTTCGAAGTCAGTTGTTTTTCCAATGAGATATTTCATATTGTCTTCTATTTTTTTCATTTTTGGTTCTGTTTTATAATTTATTGATTTTTGATAAAGTCATTAGCTTCTAGTTGTTCTATTCTAATTTTTTAAGGAATTATTTTCTTCAGTGTATTTTGAACATCCTTTTCCATATGGTCAATTCTGCTTTTTTAAGGCATTCTTTTCCTTATTGTCTTTTTGTACCTTTTTGCCATTTGGGTTAGACTTTTTAAGGTGCTATTTTCTTCAACATTTTGGGGGTTTCCTTTAGCAAGTCATTGACTTGTTTTCATGATTTTCTCCCATCACTCTCATTTCTCTTCACAATTTTTCCTTTACTTCTCTTACTTGATTTTCAAACTCCTTTTTGAGCTCTTCCATGGCCTGTGACCAATTTAAATTTTTCTTGGAGGCTTTGGATGTTGGAGTTTGACTTTGTTGTCTTCTTCTGATTGTATGTTTTGAGCTTCCTTGCCATCAAAGTAAGATTCTATAGTCTGATTTTTTTCTGCTGTTTGCTCATTTTCCCAGAAAACTACTTAACATTTTAGCTCTTTGTTCAGGTAGGACTTTGTTTCTAATGTGGAGTTTGTGCTGTCCCAAGCTTCAGGGGTTTTGAGCACCTCTTTTCAGAGCTATTTCTAGGGACCTGTAAATTTTCAGTTCCACCATGGTGGTATGTTCAAAGGAGAGTTGTATACTTCTCTATTGATCTGTGCTCTGGTCTGTGAGTGACCACAAGCTCTCTTTTCTGACTTGGAACTGTGAGGAGGATTCCTTCACCACTAATGCCACAAGCTCCATCATGCCAGTTTTCCTCCTCACCCCAGGACTTCTCCTTGGAGTGTGACTCAGATCCAAGCACAGGCAAAGCAAGCAAAGAGATCCTTGCAATCACACTCCATCAGCCACTCAGTCCTCCCACCATCTGTTGACTGAGAGCTCCAGAAGCATCAGCTGCTGCTGCCACCACCTGCAGTAGCCTCCACTACCCTAGAGTGAGGGCTGAACTATGCTCCTCTCTCACCCAGGTCCTGACAGACCTTTCCTACTGACCTTCTAAGTTGTCTTTGACATTTGTGAGTTGATAAGCCTGCAAATCACCACAGGTGCTATTGGTTTGCGAGGGCCTGGTCTGTGCCAGTGCAGCCCACACCAGACTGGGTTCTTCTCTCAGACTGGTACAACAGACCTTTCCTGTTGACCTTCCAGGATGTCTTGGGATGGAAATTTGTTTTACTCTGTCATTTTGTGGGTTTGGCTGCTCTAGAATTTGTTTAAAGTCATTTTTACAGGTATGTTGGAAGGGCTTGGGGGAGAGCTCAAGAAAGTCCCTGCTTTTACTCTACCATCTTGGCTCCACCCCACCAAATCTAAACTTTTCAACAAAGGCCCCTTGTCTCCCAAAACAATTAGCTTCCCAAACCACTGGAAATAATATGCTAGGGGAACTGTAGTAGAGATTTCAGCATTGGGTAGAAAATTAGTCCAAATAGTGGGGTCAAACTCAATAGAAAGGGGGACACTAAACCCATAAAAAAGCTGACTACATATTAACTTAGAAAAATGCATTTTAACACTACCCATATTCTATTATATTTGTATTTATTTTGTTGATTATTTCCCAACTGTATTTCGGATTCAGGCAGCACTTGGAAGTGTTATGGTCTGCAATGCAACTTATAGGCCATGCGTCTGACAACTTTGGATTCTAAATCACTTCCAGGGTACCTTCCAACTCTAAGATCCAAATGCTCTATGGAAGAAAGAAAAGTTGTTCAAAGTTTGCTGTGGATTTCTGCATTTATTGCTGGCAATGGGCAAAAGCAGGAATAGACACGTGTCCTTTCCTGAGAATGGGAAACTTAGCTGCATGACTAAGTTACTACTAACTTCTTATGATCTGTATTAGCCATCATGACCTCAAGCTCTAAAGTCTTCTCCACTTTAAGGACTGGTTCACTTCTTTGGCATCCCTTATAAAATTTGGAATGATTAAAGAGAAGCTCCCCAAAACTTGAACTCTCTTTCAGGAACCAATGAATCTGAGTCAGTCTGTCCTCAGGCTTTGCCTACATGTATATGAGAAATTAAGTGAAAGATTTCAACAATTTTCTGAATCCCTTGGCTTTTTTGTTATTTGAATCTTTTTAAGTGACCTTGCTTTTTGCCCTAATTATCCAAAAAATGGCTAAAATTGTCCATTTACTTTTTTTCATTTGACATCAGCAAAAGCTAAAGCTTGGAAATGAATTTTGTTATCTACTCAAGGAAATGACTGAATAGCATACTGGGGCTCTATCATGATTAATGATAGTGTTCATTACATAAACTTGACCAACAAAACCGTGTAAGATTACACACTTAAAACTGAGACAGTGGAGAAAAAGATGAATAAAATCTTAAGACTTTATAAAACTTAAAGAGCAAATAAATGCATTACTAGTAGTATTAAGAACATCATAATTATTAATTATAATAATTGGGTTAATGATCACAAATGGAAAGTATTCTATTTAATATTATGTGTTTGTGAATACAAATTGTTGAGTACTTTTTACTCATAATACTTCCAGCTTATCAAGATATGCATGTCCTCTTTTACACAGTAAGAAAAAAAAACTACCTAATTACAAAAGATTAAAATCAGTGGAAAACCCCAAAATCTAGTTTGAATTCTATCTACTAAGCTAGAGTAGAGATATTTGAAATATTTTTATTCCACCTCTTCTGTCTATGTGATTAAAATGCTACCCATCATTATCCTGCATATATTGATTTTGTTTGTTTGTTTTGAAATATCTAGTTTTGGGATCCAAAGCTGAAGGCTTATATATTTTAGAGGCAATTTTGCATAATGAATAGAGACTCAGAGACAGGAAAGCCTGATTTAAGTCCTGCCTCTGCTACATACATACATACAGGGTTTTGTGACCCTGTCTAAGTCATTGAACCTTTGTGCCCCAGGTACTCTAAATGAAGACTCTAAGTTGTGCAAAAGGTGCTCTTGATCCATAATTAAGGGCAATTCCTTATTGGATTCTCCCGATACTGATTCATGGGCCTGATTTTAAGGAATATAACATAGAGGGTTTTTTCCAATGTATCATTCTTAGTATTAGTCACTACAGTACTAAAGAGTCCTATCTAACTGATATATAGGATAATGATTTTCCTGCAGTCGCTAAATATAGAAATCCAGAATTTGGATCGGACTAAAGTACCTCCCGTTGTTCACTAGCACTGGTGAACAAAAACATAATTGCCTTGAAATGACCACACTAAGCCAAAAATGTTAGTTTGTAGAATTGCCCCAATGTCTAAAAGAAATTAGGATCAATGCCACATTAGGAATCAAAGCCACCTCAGACTTTTCAGGAATACTTAAAACACAGTAAACCAAATTAAAACTGCACTTTTTCAGTCTAAAGTACACCAATTTTATGGAATGAATACATAACATTTTTAAATATTTTGCAATCAAGAAGTGGCCCTGAACCCTCAACTCCTGAAATTCTCAATTGGGTAAATCAGTTTTATTTTCTTAAATTAGAGATAGCCAAGAAGGAAGGAAAGAGAAAAAAAAAACTTTCAGTAATTTATCTCAACTACAAATGCATATAGATTGATGGAAAGAGGTTGATGGAGTTTTCGGTAGGCACATATATGGCCATGCATATACGGATGTATTTACATACATATGCCCATATGTGTGTGTGCGTGTGTGTATGCATGTGTAATACATATACATATATATTTACATATACGTGAATAAAATGTTGTTTATTCTTAACAAAGTATTTTACATTAATTGGACTTTAAAGGATGGATCATTTTCATAAAAAGATAAAAGTAATAACTTGCTAGTCTTGCAATCAGGAGGGAAACTTGGTTTGAATTTCCTCTGACTCTTAAATGGAGCAAAGTTATGGACATGGGCAAGTCACTTCCACCCTCTGAGCTTCAGGTTCTATATCCATAAAATGAAGATAATGACACCTATGCTACTCACTGTATTTCTACATGATTTTAATGACCCCAAGCACCTCCCTGGGAATTTTTTAATAATATTTTTCTAATGATGCTATGGTGAGTCATGACATACCACAATTTCTGAAGAATTAAAACTGAGGGTCACCCAAAGGGCAATTGCAAGACATGGTGGACATGAATTGGTTGTGACACATTTCCTATGGAGAATTGTAGAAGAGAAATGTCATAAGAGATGTTATCAAAAACATATATGATTGAAAAAATAGAGAGGCCAGTTATGTGGTGAAGGCAAGAAATAACTGATGGACATCCTTTTCAATGTCAAGAGAACTAGAGAAAGGACCCCACCAGGTGAAGTGAACTCCCTGGTAGACATTTATTAGAACAGATGGGCAAGAGGTATACAGAGAAGGCAAAGATGGGTTAGGATTGGGATCTGCATCATTGAAGGGAAACCTCATCAATGAGATGGCTTCACAGTTCCCTTCCAGACCTAAATCTATGATTCTCTGATCCTAATATTGCAATAATCCAACTTATTTCTGGGTTGTCACTGACTTACTTTATGACCTTTGGCATCTCTTTTCAGTGTTTCATTTGGACACTAAGCCTTCTTTACCTTTCAGGAGTTTTGCAGTTTATTCACTGCGAAGTACTTTCAAAATGATAGTGTTTCCCATAAATGCTGAGCATATTAATTTCATATAAAACAGATCATCACATCAAAAGGAGTAATTATCACTTGAAACCCAATGTTGCTTTCTTGATCAATTCTAAATTGAAGTCCTGGCATGAGTAGTTAATAGACACTGAGACTAAGATTAAAAAGCCAGACATCCTTTGGGCAAAACAATTCAATTGGGATGATCATCACTGAATTTGTTGTTTCAGAACCACTCCTGTGGAATCAAAAAGACCATGAAACAGCAAGGCAGATTAAAGATGACTCTGTATTTGGAGTACCCCAGATATGAAATAGCTTGATTGTGTCTACTGTGGATTGATGTGAATGGCTCTGATTAAGATCCAGATTAAAACCTCACTGGCAGTGAGATCTGTAAAGATTGCAAGCATAGGAAACTCCTTAAATTGAACAACCCACTTTTGATTATTATTTGCCAATGGTGGAAGGTGGCACAAGCATTCATCTTTTCTCTTCCATCTCTTTGCATTATACCCCTAAGGACAATGACAGATTCAGCATAACGCAAATCACATCACTGTCATTTTGCATCTAGTTCATCTTGTTGCCTATGTGAATGAAGTTGGTGGTCAAGCCAAACTAAGTCAACAAACATTTATTAAGCACCTACACTGTGGCAGACATTTGTGCTAAATGAACAGGGGTATGTCATTCACTTAGGCATGTTCAGAATTGGTCCTGTGAGCTAACATACCCAAATTAGAGTACTAATTTTGATCCAGAGGACAGGTGTGACTTTTCAGATGAAAATGATAATTTAGGGCAGATTCAAATCAGTAAAATATAAAGTCAAAGTCCTATTAATTCTCTAATTTTCCAAGCACCTACATTCCAGATGAACTAGTAACTTGGAGAAGCAGTTCTTGTAAATTTAGACAAGCTAGAATATGCCTTGAACTATGAGAAATATGTTCTATATTACTTATGAGAGTAAATATTTACTTAATAAAACTTTTATATGTTTTTTCATTCCAGAATTGCAGTGTTTTGCAAATACCCTTTCATTTATCCTCCTTTGCAAGAGAGGAATAATAAGTATGTTTTTAAAATGGGAAATCAAAAACTCAGATACAAAACTGGAGCTTAACCCTGATTCTGTACCTTCCTGGTCTGCCATATCACATCTCTTCCATCCCCCCTACAAATTCCTTTGAAGATGTCGATTCTACATGAAATCATTAAGTACATCTAATATAAGCAAAAGCATGGTAGGGTGCTAGAAGGATATGGTGGAGAAGGGCAGCCATAGAGCAAAGGACCTGAGTAATACACATGCACACATGCACACACACACATACCTACTCATGCACACATGCACATACACACACATGTAAAAGATATGCTTAGGGCAAAAGCACTTCCTCATAAGCTTATTCATTTGTATTGAGAGGTTGGCCCCAGATGGGGATGGAAAGTGTTGTGATAAAATGTAAATGGAAGGTTTTTTAAGAATTTTAAAATTTATAAGGGAAAGCAATGCTAGGATTTCCTAGGGCAAGTTGCGGGTTTTCTTTAGCATGTTAATCATGTACCTGGGCAACTTAAAATGCTTGTCAGTCACAGAATAACAGAATCTCAGAGTTGAAGAAGACCCGAGGGGCAATCTTGGCCAACATGTATTTGAACAAAATTTATTTATACATCCTATCAAACAAGTGGTCATCGAGTTTCTATTCGAAGATCTCAAGTGAAGAACAAACCTGTTATCTCCTGATATTTTAAAATAAATTTTATTTCGATGTCTACTGACAAGTAATGTATATAAACATAAGCAAAAGAAAATTAAAAATGAATATTTGAGATCAAATTTTTAATGTAAATTATTATACATGCGTCTGAAATATTCTGCTCTTGTTGACTCTAACCCAAAGATATGCATATGAATATCACATAAATATATCTACATTTTCCTAGTTTTTTCCTCTCTTGAGCCCTTCCTGAGTGTGTGTCTAACGTGTATTTGTTGATGATTTTGTGATCCATAGCTACACAGTTATGGTCAATATGCATATATGCATTTTTCGTTTTCTATCATTTCATATATATTTCTATGTTTCTTTGAATGATTTATATTTATAATTCCTTTTTGGTATAATAATAGTTACTTATATCCATCTACTATAATTTGTTTAGTCATTCCTCTGATAACTGACACTCAGTTTATTGACAGTTTATTTTGATTAGAATTCATGCCCCTATGAGCAACCAGAAGAGAAGAATAAAAAATACTGCATTTTAATTGAACATGGAGGATTTTTTTTAGAGATAAAGAAAAAAATTTTATCAGAACAAAGGAATGCCACCCAGTCCGCAGTGCTGCTTCTACCAGGGGTTTCTTCCTGATCAAGAAACTAATACAATATGGCAGTGAAAAAAAGTTTCAAGAGAAATAATACCTTCATTTACCCTAGGAAATGAAGATATTTTAAATGATCTATGCATGCATAATTCAGAATTCAGGATATCTATAATCAAATCAACACTATTATTATCTTTAGGAATGGCATGTCAATGAATTGCTCTATTGTTCTACTTCCTATTCCAATGACTTCCCCTTCCCTGACCACCATTGCCCTTTATGTATTGACTCCTCTTATTAAAATATAAGCTACTTGAGGACATGAGCCATCTTATTTATTTGTATCCTCAGAGCATAGCACATGTAATAAATGCTTTTTTATTTCTTTGCTTCATTCATTCCTTACTTGTACACATTTGTGTCAATTTCCTGTAAGCTTTAGAGGTGAAGTTCTTCCTGACAGGCATTTGAAGCTGTTTTTTCCCCTCCTTATTCTGAATGATTCTTTCCCTATTGTACAAAAGCTTTTTTTTTCTTTATATGATCAGATTTTTCTATTTTGATTCATAATTCCTCTAAGCTACAGATTAATAAGAAATCTATCTTCACAGCTGTGGGGGTAACCCATGAAAGAAAGTAAACCACAAAATAACCCTCAACCCTATGTCTCTCCCTTTTACTTTGACAGCTACGGTGTCAGAATGATGGGAAAGTGGGCAGAGAATTACACAGATTCCACAATGGTCATAATCAATCAACAAGCATTTATTAAGCATGTAATATGTTCCAGCCACTGGGTTCAGCACTCAGGGAAACAGAGAAAAAATAAATATTGCTCATACCCTCAGAAAATTTACATTCCAGGGAGGGAGACAACATATATAAATAAGGAAATACAAGATATATTCTGGAAAGTAACCTTAGAGAGGAAGGCACTAGCAGCTGAGGATGGGGAGTGGGGGATTTCTTTCAGAGGAATCTTGAAGGAAACCAGAGATTCAATATGGCAAAGTTGAGGGAGAGCATTCCAGGAATGGATGACAGCCAGTGAGTGCAAAGCCATGGAAACAAGATTAAGCACTGCATATAAGGGTCAGTATGTAGACCATTATGGTCAGACTGTACTGAGGATGTGGAGAAGAGCAATGGGTAAGAAGCCTGGAAATATAGGAAAGGCCAGGTTGTGAAGAGTTGTAAATGATAAATATCAAAATTTATGTTTCATTCTAGAGATCATATGGAGCCTTGATTACAAGTAGGGGAGAGGTGACATGGTCCATCCTATGATTTAGGAAAATCACTTTGTCAACTGTTTGAGTGATGGATTAGAGTCACTGACAACACTCTCAATGTAAAATCTTTACACAATGATCAATTTCATAGATATATGTGTGTATATGCATATATATATATACATTATATATATATATACATTATATATATATATATATATATATATATATATATATATATACACTAATGAAAGAACTTAACCATACTACTACTGAATGTAAGTGAAACCAAATGATATAAGGAATTTTGCAGCTAAACAGAAGCCTAACTTACAGATTTTCCTTGGAGAAGCATTTAAACAAAGGAAGTAAAATAAGTTTTAGAAAGCCAATGAAAGTATCATTTCATAAAACTATGTACTTATGATAAGTAACAAAAAAGGATTACTATGAAGGTAATTACAGTTTGTATCTGCAACATATATTACAGAGGGTAAGAAGTTCATAGAAAAGCCCTAAGAACAATAGGAACTTATGAATTTAATCAACACACCCTTTAATTATAGGTGATTTTGATGCAACAATGAATATAGGTCAACAAATCACAGAATATATTTGAAGACACAGGTGAGGATCAAGAAATAAAAGCCAAATGCTTATATCAATATAACCTCAGGTTATATGCTTACAATAGCTTAAATAAATAAATAAATCCTTAGACCAGCATAAAATCAGGAGCTGCTACACACTGAAAGCACCAAATAACATCACCAAATTTTTTTAAAGGAAATTTACTCTATTCTAATAATCAGAAAATAGCTGATTATTGATATGGGAGTCATTTCAGAATCAACTGTCTATGTAGTAAAGCCATCAATTTTCAAACCAAGGAAAAATATCAATACAAAATTAAAGAAGGAATAAAAATTGGAATAAAATATGATTGACCAAAAAAAAATAAAATTTCAACCTTATCTCTTTAAATGAGGTATCAATGCAGAAAAAAATAGGAAAGATATAAAAATACATAGTAGCACAGGTTTTAATTATTGCTGGTGAAAGCTATACACATGCAAAGTGATGGACACAGCAAGGAGGCAATAAGAGCTTAGAAACCACTTACCTGAGGAGAAAACTGATCTCAATGGTAACCCAAGAGGGGTAAACAAGGACAATGTCATTTTAGTCTATGAACATATTCATAAAATCCTTTAGAGGAAGACAGTGAAAGATCAAAAGAACCACTACTCCATCAAAAACAACAATCAACCGTGACTATCATTTAAATTTTTTATTTTTTTTTATTTTTTACACAAAAATGTTTTGGCATGATACCTAGTTAAGCTAAATCAATATGACCATTTAAAAATCAAATTGGAAGAACAGCAACAGGACAAAAATAGAAACAACTTGTAAAGATTTTTTATGAAAAAATTGATCCATCAGTATCAGGAGAATAATTTAGACTCTGATATTGTAGTCTCCAATGATAAACATCAGAAAGTAGAAATAGCTCTGAAAAAAGAGCAGCAACAAAAGAGTAGCTGGCCTGATTCTGATTGATTCTCATGACCATCTGAAAGAAAAGGAAAAATATTTGGGGAAAGAATCTCAAAACCATTATTACCTAAATAAAAGAAATAAAAAAGATTTAAATAACTATCAATCCTTATGCTTATTGTTCATCTTGGTAATACCTCAGTAATTTACCAATGTATAGTATCAAGATCATCCTTGGTGAAAATATGAGAGAGATGCAATCTTTTGCAAATGATACTTTGATACTACTACTACCACCACCACCACCACCACCACCACCACTACTACTGCTACTACTACTACTACTAATAATAATAATAATAATAATTATGTAACAATTACTATGTGCTAGGCACTATGTTAAGAACTTAACAAATATGTCATTTGATCCTCATGATTACCCTTCAAGGTAGTTTCTATCCCAATTTTACAGATGAGGAACCTGAGGTAAGCAGAGGTTAAGGGACTTACCAGGAGTCATATAGCTAGTATGTATCTAAGGCCAGATTCAAACTCAGGTCTTCCTATCTCCAGGCTTCATGCTCCATCTACTCTGCAACCAGAGTTTTAAATCACCAGTTGACTAAAAAGGTATAAGTAATGAAAGCACCCACTGTGCTTATAATGTGTTGACTTTTTTAAAGGAAAATCAATTCACTAGAGTAAAATGCATCCTTACAGAGTTTACAAAGTATTTCCTTTGTATTTATTAATATCATATAATATTCTACAAATCATAGATTCTCAGAGATGGAACGAATTTCAGAGGCCATTTAGTCACATCCTTGATACTGGATGCTAATACTTTTTAAGGTAGGAGACTTCTAACCAGCTGTACTTTTTTATCTGATATATCACACTGTTGACTAGCATTGAGGTTATAATCTACTAACATTTATTCTTTTCTTGCTTAAAGATTTCATTCTCCATTGGGATAGCTCTAATTCTTAGAAACTTTTTTTTTCACACTAAGCCACAATTGTCCTCTTTGCAAATTCTACCTTCTGCTTTTAATTTTCCCTCTAGGGACAAGCCAAACAAGTCTGATCATTCTTCCACAAGCCAGTCCTTCAATATTTGGGGACAGTTTCCACATCCCAGCTAAATTTTCTCTACAGAGCTAAACATCCTCAGTTCCTTTCATTGATTTTTCTAGAACATATACTCAATACCCTTCCCATCATTCTGCCTGCTCTCTTCTGAACACTGTCCATTTTATAAATATCCTTCATAAAATGTGATACCCAGACCTGAACACAGTTATATATACATATGTGTGTATATGTATATGTACATAGGTATGTGTATATGTATATGTTTATGTATATGTGTGCATGTATATATTCCTACTAGGTCCCGGACATTATGCATCTCTTAATAAAGGCTATTTGCATTAGCTTTCTCAACCAATATATCTCAGCATTGGCTAATGTTGAGCTTGCAGTCCATGAGAATTCCCAAATCTCTCTCAGGAGAACCACTGTCAATGTAAGCTTTTACATCTATCTTTATTGAATTTCATATTATTAGTTTCATCCCAAATCCTATAACCACCAAGATCTTTTCAAATCTGGAAATAAACTAAATAAATGTTTTAAGTCATATACTTCAATGGCATGCACTAGGCTTCAGTGAAAAGATCATGAAAGAAGTACTGGTAAAGAAGGACAAAAATGAGAAAATCCTTGAACTCAAGTATTCTAACAACAATTCTGCTAGCAGCTGGTGCTGAGGTGTAAGACCCAATAACGCCAGCAACAAGAGCTGCCAGCACAGGTTTTTGATCTGCTTTTCTAAGGAAAGCAACTTTAAGGTGTTAACAGTCTCACTTTAATCAAACATACATATATCTTTCACTTAGTTCAGAGGGGAAAGCCAGCATCCTGAACTTCAGAGCAAATACAAACAGAAAAATATCAACAGAAAATATCAACAGATCAAATAACACAATTCAACAGACAGGCTTTGTCTGATCAAGACATCACATAGTTAAGAAAAAGAGAAGCACCAACATCTGGGTTTTCTTCAAAGTCAGGGAAGTCTTAACAACAGCTGCCAAGAGTCTCATCTAGTCAAATCACAGGACACTCTTCCAGTAAGTGAGAGCCCCAAACAATATGTTAACTTCTGAGTTTATATAACCTGTTCAGGGCCCAAAGGCTTAGCACCTAGTTAGCAGAAGAGTGTGGGCCTGGGGCTTAGCACCTAGCAAGACTTATCCAAAGGTACTTGATTTTTTATCATTCTAGAAGAGAAAACAGTAAAAAAAATCCCACCTTAATTAATATTACAAGTACACAGTGTCTCAAAGAGAAAAGGAGAAATACCAACTTCCCTTATCTTCTCCTGCCTATCCCATACTCCTTGGACAGTAGCAATAGAAAGTTATTCAAGCTGAGTGGCAGCAGGAACCTTCAATTGAGGAAAATAAGGGGGTATGACTCATTTACTTATAGTACTCCTGAAAAATCAAGAGTTGGTTGGAGTCAAGTCAATAACAAATACCACATTTTACATTAAATTAAAATGTATTTTAACTGTTTGGGGGAAAATATTCAGATCAGGGCCAATTGTTGCCATTGAATTCATGGTCTGAATCCAGAACTTGATCTGAAAGGAGTAACAAAGAAGAAGGATTCTAGGTAACTGCTTTCTAAAATAGAGATTCATGCTGCCAAAAACGTTTTCGATATAACTAAAACTGGTCCAGTTTAAAATTTATCTATGTTGCTTTGCAAAAAAAGTATGCAAATTAAATTGCTAAGTAATATGTAGGTTTGTAACAATTTGGAAGGGCATTAATAATATCAATAAGTAAATCCTATTTCTGTGAAGAAAATATAGTATTTGCAGGATGTCTTTTCAAGCTACATATTTGTGAAATATATTCTGCATAATTTATTACACTATTTATGGACTTTAAAGCTCTGATATACAACCTCTGGAAATGAATAATTTATCAATCTTTGAAAGGCATTTATTTCTGAAGGCAAGTGGTGGAATTTGTAGTATACCAGACATAATCCTACAACAATGTTAGCAGAAAAAAAAAGTTAGATGTTCATTGTGCAAAAGGTAGACATGGAATTTTTAAAGTTTACTCTGTGATGGAATGGTTTGTTTCTCCATTGATAAAATGGATTATTGGCAGTAAAATATCCACTTCACTTAAAGAGATTTCCTCAGCAGATGGGTAACAATATTTGAATTGGTACTACTCATTAATATCATTGGATTTAAGTGACTTAAATTGAATTGATTTATATTCCTACCTATTTCGTCCAAGGGCATAGAACGTGACTTGACATACATTGACTTTTGAATTGATAGTCCTATTAAAATTGCCTTGGAAAAGTATTACATCTTTATATTTAAACAATTGGGATGGGATCTTTCTTGAAAGAAACAATGTTTTTAATTTTGGTTGCTGGGAGTATGATTTAGATATGTTTTGGACTTCCCATTTATCATTTAACCATACAATAGCCAACAACACATGTTATTACAGAATAAGTTTACAACTATACCCTACATAACCTAGTACCATTCAACACCATTATGTGATAATGTCTTTAATACAGTGTACATTAAAACCCACTCCAGGATTATGATAGAAATTATAATATTGTTCTATAACATTTAACTATCCCCAGCAATGAGGTTTTTCCTAAAATTGATTTCTTTACATAGCCATTTGAAGACTTTAGGCAAGATAAGCCTGTTCAATATCACACATAAACATTTAGATGGAAACCAACAGTGAGTTAGCAAGCAAATGGTAAGGAAAGAAGGAAGTAAGGAAGGAAGGAAGGAAGGAAGGAAGGAAGGAAGAGAACATTAATGCTTACTATGTGCTGGACACTTGTGCAAAGCCCTGGGGATATAAAAATAAACAAAAAGGTAGAGTCCCTGCCTTAAAGGAAATTATATTCTAATGAGGTAGGACAACACAGAACAGGGTATTAAAAAGGGGGGAGAAGGATAAAAGTATTAATGGAGGGATGCAATTTTGAAGTCTGGAAAGTCAGAAGTAGGGTCAAAAGCAGAAAAAAGCCTGGCCAGTCAGATCCTCTCCAGAAAGTGGAAGTCCCAGAAGGAACTCACCAATAGGAATCTCTCTGATTAGTACTGAGCATTGTAGTAGAGAGTTGACAAATACTTATGAAGTTGAATTGAACTAAATTGACAAAAAAATTGTTAAAAAATACCCTAATTAATTGCTTCCCAAGAACTGTGTATTGTTTATGGATTTTGGCCCAAGACTTATCTTTAGCCATAATATGTATTGAAAAGTATCTATTATGTTTAAAGATACCCTGGATCATCTAAAATTAGTAGATGAGACCTACATAATGTAGAAAAAATACTTATCAGAGATTAAAAATCAGTAATAAATCAAAAATGAATAAAAATAAACTTTCTTTATTGCATTAATAGTTGAGTTTTTAAAAATCTGTAAAGTTCATTTTCACTTGTAAAAATGATTTTTTATTCACAACTTATTTCAGTTTGCTGTTTCAACTCAAGAACATTTTTTAATCTCATTGTTATCCTGAAATGAAGCTTATCTCTTGTTATGAAGTGTCCTCCTCCTCTTTGCACCTTGTAATACTTAATAACTGTTATCTTCTAGTTGTTGGCATATAGACGGGAAGTAGAATACCCTGACCCACCCCAGCCTAGTTCTAGCCATTGAAGGTGATTCCTAGTTGTGTTATGGATTGAGAGGGAAGTTTCCATTCGTGAATATGGGGTATGACACCTTTGATCCAAAAAGTGGTCCCCAATGAGTCACATGTACTTTACTGAAGGGATAACCATTGATTTTCAATGCTTTCAAAACTTATTGATGCAAAAATGACTCTTGGAAGAATTTACTTACAATGGGGAAGCTTCAGTCTTTGGGGGAACCTAGCAGGAGATGACAAGGCTAGAAACAGAGGATGTGATTTCACCAAAAATGGTAGGTAAAACTTCTTTTCTTGTGATCTGGACTTTGTTGCCTATCGTTCCCTCTTCTCAACATTGTGTCTAGGACCTAGCAAGTGATTAATGAGTGCTTGAATCCTCCTAATAAATGAGCAAAGAAGTCTCCACCCCCCAAGTCCCCTACCCCCCAGCAATGCTTCTAACTTTCTTTTCCTTTGTACTGAATAAAGAATTAGGAACATGAAAAATTCATTCTAACCATGCTTCTCTCTTCCCTTGCCTAACCTTTGGGCCTTCCCTTTTCTTCTGATATCCTAGCAGAGTAGCAGCCTATTCCTGTTCTATAAGCCTCCTTCTCTCATGGCCAGCTATGTTCCTGCTTGTTGTATTTGATCACTCTTTGCTTGGACTTGGTGCTTAAAAAAAAAGTCAATCTCTGCCTTGCCTTCTCCTTGCTCTCCCTCTTCATCTCTCCTCTCTCTGTTTTACTATACTTCTGTTTCTGTCTTTCTATGTCTCTGTGTCTATCTCTATGCCTATGTCTATTGGTCTCTATCTCTGTTTGTCTCTCTGTCTCTCCATCTGTGTCTCTGTCTCAGTTTCTGTATGTCTCTTTGTCACTCTTTCTGTCTCTTTGCCTCTGTCTCTCTGTCTCTCTCTCTTTCCCTCTCTTTTTCCCTCTCCCTCCCTGTCTGTCCCTCCCCCCTCCCCCTACCCTTTGCTCTCTCATTGGAAATCTCACTAGGTTCTGCTAGGATGTCAAATAAGTATTGACTATAATCTACTTCTGTCTTCTTTCCAGGAATAATTGTGTACTTCATGTTTTAGATGCTTGCTAGTTCCTCCAATGGTCCATAGTCCCCACTACTCTTCTCTCTAGAGGAAAATTATACAATTATATTGTGAAGTTCATCTTTTCAGGTCTATGATTTTGAAGGCCTAAAAATATCCAAAATATTTCTATACAGCTAATGGAAACAAGATTTTTCACATCTTCAAGCAAGCTGCTTAATATAGTGTGCCAGGGTAACATTTTGTTCAAAATAGCTAGTGGTGTGTTAGTTTTGTTAAACTTCCAAAGAACCAATTACATTTTTTAATCATTTCTATTAAGTTCAATTTCATTTATCTCTCCTTTGATATTTAAGTGTTCATTTTTATACTTATTTTGGAATTCTTGGTTTATTCAACGACGAATTGGTTGTTTAATGGCATTTTGACTTTGTTAATCTCTTTTTTTCTCTTTTTAAAAATGTGTTTAGAAATAATGTGCTTTCCTCTAAGACCTGAAATAAAACCAAATAAAAGTATGTTTTCTTACCACTAAGGCTTTATTTAACATAACTCTAAATTACTTCTATGATTCATTCTTTGATCCACTCACAATTTAGGATATTTATATTTAGTCTCCAGTTTTTCATTTTTGTTCATATTTCCTTTCTTTGTATTGTGGCTAAAATAAATATATTGAATATTTATATATTTTCTGCATATATTTATTATTTTTTCCTTCTCTAGCATATGGCTAATTTTTGTGAAGCCTCCATGTAATGCTATAAAATAAGCCCACAGTTTAAGATTCCCTTTGAATAGTCATTATAGGCTTGCTGCATCAAATCTTTCCATATGCATAATTTCTTTCTTGTTTCTCTTTCTATTAGAATTGTCAGAGTCTGAAAGAGTTTGATTAATGTCACTTACAATTTTTTACTTTCTATGTTTTGGGGGTTTTTTGCATTTTGTTTAGCTTTTTCTTTAAATACATTGATGGCATGCCAGTTGTTACATATGTGTTTAAGGATGAAATTGTTTTATTATCTATGATTTCTTTAAGTGTGGTGTAATTTTTCTATTTGTCTCTGAGGATTATCTATTTTTGCTATTTCCTTGTCTTAAGTCATACTGATGACTCCACTATTTTGTAGCTCCATTCTTACTGTAATGAACTTCCTTGGAGATATAAATCCTTTAATAGGATTTCTGGGTCAATAGAAATTTAGTGAGTGAGTGAGTGTAAATTTTCATTGAAAAATTATTCAATATTTACCAAATATTTATTGAACATCTACTAAATGTAAGGTGCTGGTGGGGGAGTGGAGAGAGGATAAAAATATACAAGACAAGATGTTTGATCTTCTGTTTCTGGGGAGGGAACAAGCATTTCTTAAGCACCTACTATGTGCCAGGAACTGTGCTAAGTATTTTTTAAAATATCTACTTTTTTCACAATAACTCTGGGAAATAGGTGTTATTATTAGTATGTTTTTGCATAATTGCAAACAATTTTCCAGAACATTTTGGCTAAATTCTTCTTGAATCAGCAGAAAAATTCTAATTTCTCTTTTCCTTCTACTATTTAATTTCCCATATTTTCTAATCTTTGTTAATTTGATGTGTGTAGGTGATGCCTCTAATTTTTTTTAGTTCTCATTTCTCTGATTGTTACTGATTTTTAACAATTTTTATATGATTATTGATGGTTTGCATTCTTTTTCCTTTGAAAACTATTTCATTTAGCCATGCATCTATTGGGGACTGGCTCTTAATCTCATTACATTTGTGTCAATTGTGTATAGCTTTTGTACATCAATTCCCATTGACTTTCAAAGTTATAACAATAGTTTCTTTTCTTTCAGTCTAATCCTAATAAACCATCACTGTGAAAATATGAGAACTAAGCAGCAGTAGCTTATTTTGCTTGAATCAGTCTAATTTCCAACCCCAGCCGAGACACAGATCGTCAGTATTGGATCTTGTATTTTCATAATAAGGCCTAGATGTGGGCAACTTGTTTTACTTGAGACAATATAAGCTGTTTCCACATGCAGAGTCAGACTCAGCCTCTCCCTTCTTTGCCTAATCTAGAACCAAATCCCTTGAATCTATTTTTACTGATTTAATTTTTTCTCTCCTCACCTACCCCTTCCCCATTCCTAACTTTACACAGGTCAGGTATAGACAGCTGATAGATCTGATTTCAGGTCCTACCTCTGACATGTACTAGTAGAGATTATGGGTAAGTCACTAAATAGCTCAGTGTCCCTAGGTAGCTAAGACTATAAGTTACAGATAGATTACTCATCTTCATCACTGAAGGAAGTCCTCATTCTAAGAATTTTATATTGATGAAATTATAGGTCTATGCCATCCTCCTTTACCCCCATAAAAACTATGTCCACTTAAAAATTAATGGAAATCCTGGGGATGATGCATGATTTAAGTTTCAGAAATGTATAATTGAAAGACATTACCAAAATAGCAATCTTTCATTTAAGAAGTTTTTTTTTAATCTTGCCTTTTTCTAATAACAATAACTTTGTTCAGTATACTTCTATTTGTCCAAAAAGACTTTATATAAACAAAGACTTCCATGGAAATTGTACAATCCAAGCCTCAGGGCATAATAATGTGTCCTCTTAAAAGAATTCATGGTATAAATGTGGTTAGAGGCTAAATCAATAGGCCTATCTCAATCATCTATACTTCTCAATAAATCTCATTAACTTGGTCTACCACAAAATAAAGACACACTGAGATGTTTGTTATGTTTCATCTAGAGCAGCACACGAAATTAGCAGTGCAGCATTTCTATGGCAACCTGACATGGTGGAAAGGAGACTATTTTGAATGAGATAACATGGGTTTGAACCTTAACCTCACTTACTAACAATGTGCATGACTCTGAACATTTTCACTTATAAAATGAAAGAGTTAAACTAGATTGAGTCTAACATCCCTTTAAGCTCTAAATTCATGGTCCTATGAGATGATCATATATTAGCATCTTTCTCAGAAGAAAGTTAAGATTGTTATATCATTATTCATCATAATGCCACCATCTGACTTCTATGTGTTGAACCAAAACATTGTTTGTGAAAACCTGTTTGCTCTTTCAGGGATGCCATCAATTTGAATTAGTATTACTGTCACAAATGTTTCAAAAGTAGGCATATGGATCTGTACTTATTTATAGTATTTTGGCCAATATTTTTAAGGAATAAAATCTAAGATTTCTTCCCCCAACCTCAATCCTTTGGACACCCTTCCCTCTCTCAAAGCCCTTGAGAATGAATCTTTCTACTTCCTCAATACTTTGTCACCTTCAACATGGACTTGTTCTGTTTAACTTCTTTTTTCCCCAGCAATTTCTTCCATATTTGTTTTTGTCTACTTCATTTCCACTTTCTTGTGCACAACAGAGCATAATAGATAGCCAGGTGACATAGTAGAGAGAGTGCTGGACTTGGAGTCAAGAGGACCTGGGTTCATCACTGTTGTTCATCCTTCATTCTCAAAGAAGACCAATTACATCATGAGTGTGGTGTCTTGACTTGCGTATGAATTGGATTTAAGTGAGGCAGAGCTGTGCAAAGTCCTCCAGAGTCATTGGAGTCCAGTTGCAAAGAAAAGGTCAAGAAGGCTGGCAAAGCCCAGAATGCAGTGGGTAACCTTGGACTTTCTAAATTTCGGTCTTTTTCAGGTCTCACTTTGTCTGAGGCCATGCCCATTCAACGACTACAAGACTGGTAAGAATTGGGGCAAAAGATGGCCCAATTTACAATCCCAAAGATATCAGTCCAGGAGGAGAAGACCTTCAGAGTTTCTGGCCAGAACAGAAAACAATTGCTATTTATACCCATTCTAAGCCATCAGTTCACCTGGGCTCAAAACTTCATCAAACACTAGATGTGTAGCACTGGGCAAGCCACAGAAACTTGTGGCCTCAATTAATTCTTCAGTAAAAGTGAGATAATAACAGGTCAGCATTGTGATAAGAATCATATAAGATAACATATGCAAAGTTCTTTGTCAACCTTAAAGCACTTTACCAATGCTGCCCATCATCATTATTAATGTTGTTAGACTCCAAATGTAGTAGCTCAATCGTTGTTGGTGAACAGACTATTCTGATCACTGACAAATTCCAATGCTTGCTCTCACTTGAAATTACACAGTTCAACTTTTATAAGAGAAGCAATATAGCATAGTCCTAGAGTCAAGAACCTGCTGGGTTTAAAACCTGCTTCTAACACATACTGTCTCCTTGACCCTATGAAATTTACTTAACTTCTCTGGGCTGCCAGACTACTCTCTAAGACTGTAAATATCAAAATAGGTACTGACTTGAATTGGTATAAAGGAATTTCATCATCTACAGTTCCTTATAAAAATAATACATTCATAGAGTTTCAAACTTTGCAAAGAGCTTAGAAATGCCATCTCATTTTATCCTCCTGACAGCCCTGGGAAGGAGGAAAGTATCTTAATTTTACAGATCAGGGAACTGAGGCAGACAGAGATTAAGTGACTTATCCAGCGTCACACAGCTAGTAAGTTTCTGAGTCCAGATTCAACTTCAGATGTTACTGACTCCAGTGCTCTATCAACTTTGTCACTTAGCTGCTTCTATCTGTCCATCCATCTATCATCTATTTGTCTGTCTATCATCTATCTATTTATCTATCTGTCCTATCTATATCCATACCACAAGAGAATACTTCCAGATAACTCGGGGGACAAATAAAACTGATGAAAACAGAATTTATGCCCTATAAGAGCAGCAATAATTGTCAAAATAGGAAAAATGGTACCCACAAGAATGAGTCTCTTGAAAGAAACAAAAGAGAGAATGATTGGGAATATAAATACATAGACATGAAGAACAATCTGGAAGCAAAAAGGAATAGCATTAAGAGAACATGATACAATGCAAGCAAAATATGTTCATCTCAAAGATAGGATGCCTCAAAAAAACTTAAGGATAGGTGGTTTCCCAGAAGTCAAAAGACCTGAACATCAAAATGCAAGAAATATTTAAAAAGAAGTGCCTCAAACTTCTGTAAACAGAAAACAAATTGCCAACTGAAAGAATTTAAAGATGACTACTAGGGGGAAAAACACCTATACTATAAACTCCAAGACACATAGTGGCTAAATTTCACAATCCCATTGTCAAGGAACACAACCAGGAGAAAGATCTTTAAATCAGAAGGGAAAGAAATTTGATTAACCAAGATCGTTCTGCATCACCAGAAATTGCAGAATGAAATGGAATAGTGTGTCCTAAAAGTGTTATACCCTGATAACTTGAACCTAATCATCAATGAATAAAGATGTACTTTTAATAAAAGAGAGTCATTTGAAGCTTTCCTACAAAGAAAACCAAGCATAAGAAGAGTTTCTGCTTTGAAAATATCTTGGACAACAGAAACACTAGAAAGGTAAATAAATAGTGCAGTCAAGGAAGGCACAAGTAATTAAAAAAAGTACCCAAGGGATAAAATAGGGGAAGAAAACTCAAAAGAGAAAGAAAACTGTGGGGTTAAAATCAACAACAGTGACAAAATAACAGAGAAACCATTAAGAGATTTCTTTCTGAAAGTACATAAGGCAATAAGGACAGAAGAAGGACTTAAATAGAAGTGATTGCAGAAGAGCAGGTCTGAAAACATGTACAAAAACTTGCAGCTCACCCGTCTAAAGATAAAATAAAGTTTTGTGAGATTAAGCTAAAGAATGGGAGAGAGCATAAAGGAGGAGAGGGAAGGTAGAAGATAGAGGGGAATGGCACATGCCCTAATCAAGTCAACGGTAATTCCAGTCCTTGGTGGTCTCTCAGAAAGAAGAGTGGCTATGGGAGAAGAGATAAAGTGGCAAAGGGAAGGATTGAGAGAAGGGGGAAGAAAAAGGGTACTTCATTTCAGTGATGGGAGAGGGTCCTACTGAAGAATATACCTCAATTGGGGGGAGGGGTTTGAAGGGAGATATTCTGTAAAAGGGTACGGCAATCTTGAAGGAGTATGATTTGTATGGATGTAGTACTTAGAGACATCTCTACCTCTAAAAGAGTTTTGTGCCTCCATGAAAAATATCTTGCCTCAGGAAAAGGGGAAACAGCTCTTAGGGGGCAACTGAAAATGAAAAAGATGGAAGGTATATACTTAGGAGATCTCATGGCAAATGGGGAAAAATGATCATGGGGAGGGCAAGGGGTAGTAATGAGCTAAATCAGGGATATAGAAAAATATCTACCCTGAGGCAGTACTTTGGTCTTCTCTAAGAGAATGAGGCACAACAGAAACAAGACAGGAGGGGGCAAGATTAACAAGGCAACAACATAGATTGTATTAGGAAGACAGAACTCAAAATAGGTACCTTTTAAGCTTCAATTCCATGAGAAATGTAGAGTAAAGAAAGTATAAGGATTATGAATTAAAGAAGTCTAGAATAGGCAAAAGGAATGAAAATTAATAAAGAGAATAAACGCAAAAAAATCATATTTAGAAAAAATCACAGAAATTTTTTAAAAAACTTGAAGAGAAGGGTAACAGATGGAAAAAAGGTGGGAAGAATTAGAAAATTAAGTGGGAGAAATAAAAAGGAATTGATAAGTTAAATGAAACTCCAAAAGTTGGGGAAAGGATCACAAATGGAGAGGGGGTTTGAGGGTGATGACAAGAGAGTTGACGAGAACAAGATTGTCCTAAAGTTAAAATAACTGAAGAGATAAAGGAACCCAAAAAACCTAATTCGGAAAGGAAAATCCATATTAGAGACAAATGGAGAAAAATATAAAGCTAACTCATAACTCTAACAAAAATGGATTTAAAATCCTATAAAAACAGTTACAGCTTGGATTAAAATACAAAACCCTTATTGGGCAGCTAGGTAATGCAGTAGATGGAGCAGTGGACATAGAGTGAGGAAGACCTTGACTCAAATCAGACTTCAGACACACTATTTGTGTGACCCAGGCCAAGTTGTTTAACTATTTGTCTCCATTTCTTCATCTGCAAAATGAGCTGGAGAAGGAAATGGCAGATCACTACAGTATCTCTGCCAAGAAAATCTTAAATAAGGTCATAAAGAATTGGACACAACAACAAACAAACAACAACAAAAATAAAACCCCTCAATACGTTGCTTAAAAGAAACATATCCGGGTCAGCTAGGTGGCGCAGTGAGTAGAGCACCAGCCCTGGAGTCAGGAGTACATGAGTTCAAATCTGGCCTCAGACACTTGACACATTTACTAACTGTGTGACCTTGGACAAGTCACTTAACCCCAATTGCCCTGCCTTACCCCCTGCAAAAAAAAAAGAAAAGAAACACATCGAAAAAGCAAAGATATACATAGAATAAAAATGAAATTAGCATCAGAGGAATCAAAAAAATGGGAGTTGCAATCATGATAACAAAACCAAAACATTGACATAAAAAAAATGATAAACAAGCAAACTGCATTATACAGAAAGAAACCATAGAAAACAAACCAATATCAATATTAAACTTATATGCCACCTTAGCATTTAAAGTTAAAAGGGAAAATTAACTGAATAACAAAGAGACATATACAGTAATACAACAATAGCAGGCGACTTCAGAAGAAAGATAAAAGGGAAAAGATGCAATTAACAAATTTCTGGAGAAATCAGAACTAAAATAACTTATGGCATCTTCTAAATGGACTGTTAAATATACATATTTCTCATTACCTTATGAAACTTATGAAAGTGACCACATACTAAAGCATAGAATTTGCAAATAAATTCTAAAATGCAGAAATAGTAAACACAAGACAACAAAAAGAGTAGTTGGCTTAGGGAGTGCGAACAAAAGACACAACCTAAATAGATACTTAATATTGAAATCCTAAAAATTAGTGTGTCAAAGAATTCATAGAAATAACATGTGAAAAAGTGATAATGAACAAATAACATCGAAATTTCTCAGAGAAGCTAAAGTAGCCCTGAGGGAACAATTGCATCCCTAAAAGCATATATTAACAGTGTAGAAAAGGAGAGGATTAATAATTAGAAAACCAACAGATTAACCCAAATTGAGCCAAAAAAGATGAATAAATATTAAAAATTAAAGAAGACATAGGTAAACTAGAAAACAAATGGTCAAACTAAAAATTGATTGTTTGAAAATACTAACACGGATAAACTTTTCTTCAACCTTATTAAAAAGGCAGAAAATCGAATTAATAAGATAGCAAAAAAACAGTAAATTCAAAAAATAAGGAGAAAAATTCTCAGAACATATAGTCATATCCTAATAAATATGATAATCTCAGAAAATTGAATACTTCCAGAAATATGAAATCCCCAAACCAACAGAATATAAGTTAGATTCTTAAATAGCCCAACATCAGAAAAGAAAATAGAACTAATTGTAAAGAAACTACCAAGGGGAAAAAACAAAAAACAAAATCCTCATGTTCTTGATGGATTCACTGGACTATTCTGTCAAACTTTTAAAGCACAATTAGCAGCAATACTTCATAAATTATTCTCCAAAACTGTAAAAGTAAGCACTCCAGAATATGTCAGCAAAAATTATTTTTAAAAGATTAAGTCAATGCTTTGATTTCAATCCTGATGACTTTTAGTATTTGCATTATTGTGATATGTATACACACACACATGTGGCAGATGGATAGACAAATATAGGTTATATTGAGAGAGAGAATAATTAATACTGTTAAATGAAGCAAGCAGATTGATTGAGGAGGAAGAGGCCTCAGAAAAAAACATGTTCAGAAATTAAGAGACCATGAATAAATTCATAGCATACATTTTCAGTTGAGTAATATGGTCAGATTTCATACTGTACAAAGTTGAAGAGTGATTGAAGAGAGACAGGTAGAGGCAGTGAATGTAGATGGTGTTTATAATACATATCTGTTAAAGGTTCTACATATATATATATATGTGTGTGTGTGTGTGTGTGTGTGTGTGTGTGTGTATACATATATATGAAATGTTATTGTATAATATAATATAGTTATATATTTTTCCAAAGTTGTTATCTTCTACTTTCTTTACTCTTTATCTGTCTAATGATTTATATATATATATATATTCTTAGTTTCCACTTTGTGTGTGGGGGAGGAAGACAGAGAGAGAGAGAGAGAGAGAGAGAGAGAGAGAGAGAGAGAGAGAGAGAGAGAGAGAGAGAATCAGTTTTCAGTCCTATCCAACTCTTCATGACCCCATTTGAGGTTTTCTTGGCAAAGATACTCAACTGGCTTGCCACTTCCTTCTCCAGATCATTTTACAAATAAGGAAACTGAGGCAAATGGGGTTAAGTGACTTACTCAGGGTCACACAGCTACTAATTGTCTGAGACTGGATTTAACCTCAGGAAGATGTATACACACAGATACACATATACATATGTATTCATGTTATGAAACATGTTTATTCATAGATAGACATTTTATAGATATGTATTATAAACACCACCTATACTCACTGCCTCCACTTCTCTCCTCACACTCACTCTTTAACTTTGTACAGTTTGAATACTGATCACATCATTCAATTAAAAATATACTCTACAAAGTTACTCATGGTCTCTCAATTCCTAAACATGGTAGTTTTTCTCAGGCCTCTTCCTTATCAATCTATCTGCTTCATTGAACAGTATTGACTACACTCTCCCATAACCTCCCTCCTCTCTGGACTTTTGGGACACTACTCTCTCCTGGCTCTTCTCCAATCTGTCTAACCCCTCCTCAGTATTCTTAGCAAACATCATCCAGATGATGCCCCCTATCTGTGGGTGTTCCCCAAGGCTTTGCCTTAGGCCTTTTATTTTTATGTTTCTACACTCTCTTGGTGATGCCACCCTCTCTCATGGTTTTAATTATCATCTCTATGACAGTGACTCGCTGATCAACATATCCAGCCCTATTCTTTTCTTGAGCTTCAATTCTGTTACCATCTATTGTCTATAGGACATTCCAAACACACATCCCAGAGACGTTTCACACATTATATTCTTACAAATCAATATTCTAATGGCAGCCTAAAAGCCTATGTGATATTTACCTGGCCTGTTCTGTTCTGAAACATTTGTATGAGGAATTATCCTTTCCAGTGCTTTATAAGAAGATCAACCTGTGGTTGAGCTAAAATCTGGGATTGATATTCAACAAATACTTCTTTTTAGTGTGGAAAACTGCTTGATGTGTATGTTAAAGCTAACATTTTTTCTCCCTATTGACTTATTTTGGGTGAATATATATATACATATATGTGTGTGTGTGTGTGTGTATACATATACGTATTATATATACATGTATATGTGTATATATCTGTTAGAGCTAAATTCCAAATAACACTTAGCCATCTAACCAACATAGTTGCCTAACAATGTCTTCCCATTAAAACTTTCTTAAAACTCACTTATGCTCCATAGAGTGCTATATTTGTTCCTAAGCTGGCCTTAATGTGCCTAAAACAGAACATATTATCTTTCCCTCAAACTTCCCTACTTCTATCTAAAGAAAAACATTCTTCTAGTCTCCCCCTTGGTAAATTTGAGTTTGTCCTCAGCTCTTCCATCTTCCTCACCTCACATAGCCAATCGATTGCCAAATCATGCTGTTTCTACCCTGCACATCATCTCTCATATCTCTCCACTCACATAGCTACCTCTTTTCATTCAAGCCTTCATCACACCACCTTGATTATTGCAACTGATCCTAACTGTTCTCCCTCCCTATAGTTTCTTCTCCCCCCAGTCCATCTAATATACTGTTGCCAAAGTATTTTTCCTTAAACAAATCTAACCATGTAACTCCTCTACTCAGTCAATTCCAATGCCTCCCTCTTGTCTCTAAATAAAATGTATACTGCTCTATTTAGCCTTTAAAGTCCTTCACAATATGGCTCATTGGACCCACCTTTCCAGTCTCATTGGACACTACTAGCTTTCCAGCCTCATTGGACACTATTCAATCTGCACTCTGTGATCCAGAAAAACTAACCTCTCTTCTCATTCACAACATTCAATCTTCCATCTCTCTTTCTTTGTATTGGCTGTCACCCATGCCTGGAATGACTTCTGTCTTAACTTCCAACATATTGATTCCCCTTATCCTTCAAGATTAGCTCAAGCATCACCATCTACATGAAGCTTTTATGAGTCCTCCCAATTGCTGGTACT